>NC_092713.1:212636038-212936038 GCF_047496885.1 Scyliorhinus torazame | reverse complement strand
AGTGGTAGCCCGGTTTCAGAGGAGGTATTCACATTTTTAACTTTTGAAGGTTGGAGAGAGGGCGCCACTACCTTCTCTCACCTGAACTGCAGGCTGCTTTCCCTTCAGTATTGGAGGGCCTGCTATCAGCTCTCCAGATTTGAAAGACCGCCCTCTGTACACTAATTAACCAATCACTCTCAGTGACTATTCCCTACACAGTGTGGGATTGTGACACTCATTGAGCCCTAATGTCAGGGCTCTGAACCAAAACACAAAAGTCTGTCCCAAGAATCTGGTAATTTGTGGACTGGCACCAGGAAAATTTCAGTTGGTTCATTAATGTCCTTCAGAGAAGGTGACCTACCGCTCCGACCCATTCTGGCTGACTCCAATTCTACACTGTGTGGTCAACCAATAATATACAAGGATGACCAATAAATGATGTCTTACCATGGCCGGGATTTTCCATCCGTTCACGTCAGCGGGATTCTCTTTTCCGCTGCAGTGAATGGAGTTTTGACTGAGCGTCAAATTCTCCATTCTCGCTGACCGTGGTAGCTGGACAAATTTGGAATGGAGAATCCCGGCCCATATAGCAAAAAACAATAGCAATGTAGGACACATTTCAAGCAAATAAAAGTTCATGGTTAAGTGACTGAAAGTGGTCACATTTGGGGAAAAAAGCATTAAGTCTGCAACCTATAAGGGCAAGCCTGATAATACTGAAATGATAAGCTGTCTAACACAAATCACATTGATCTGTTTGGATGAAGACACATAGCTACTGAACCGCACTGTTCCATATGACTTAACTTCAATTGCCTTCAATCTTGTTAAAATTGTTGGGAGAAATTTTGATAGAAGCAATGGTATTTAGAACAAGTCAGAATTCCATGCACTCCTGTGTCCTTGTCTGCTCAAAGTGCTTGATGTAGTTAACTTGCTATTTAGAGATAAATGGACTGATAAATGTTGGTTTAGTTGAAACTAAATTTGAGTGCAAAAAAACAAAATGAAGTGTTGTGGCTAGTTTGACCTCCTCATAAGGGTGCCTTTGGATCAAGTGGGACAGCTAATAATCCAAAATAGTTTCTTCAATAAAGGCGAGGGGAGTCAGACGAGTAACATAAAGAGGATGTTTATTTATAATACGTACTATTTACAAAGGGGTCAGGTTAGACTTCACCGGGTCCTCTCTCTCTGCAGGTCGGTTCCCATCTGGCCAACCTTATATACACATGGGGCGGAATTTTAAGTTCACCTGTGGTGTGTTTTTCAGGGAGTTTCCCACTGCTATCAAGCGACACTTAATCACTGGGCACGATCCAACGGCCATGCTACCCCTGAAAAGCAGCTCGCAACGGCACAGAGTGGCCAATAAAAACCGGGAGACGCCGCTCGCGGCATCCACCCAGTTTGCACCACCTCATGAGATCCAACATGATCTCATGAGACATTTCGATGTAAATCCCGCCATTGTGAGCGGTTTGGCAAATCTGCATATTAGAGCAAGACTATGGACGTGATTCTCCTAAAAGGGAAAAAAGTCCCCGAGTGAGCGCTTGCAGTGCCAAGAAACATATGACTATTCAATGTGACTCATGTTGTGTAAGAGGCCTGAGCGGGGAACCCGCGGCCGAGGCCCCACAGAGCCCTGTTTTGTTCAGCGGGGAGCTCCGCCCGCCGGAACACCCCACTGTAGGGAGAGATCGGGACGCCATTTAAAAATGGCGTGCTGATCTCCGAGGCCCCCGATGTGATCTCCAAATTCCCACCCAGCCCAACCGCACTATGGGAAGGTCCATGCATGCCCCCCCCGCCCCCCCACCACACCCACGCAGGTAACCACCAGGCCGATCACAGGCTTGCAAAAAATGCCAGCTTGGCACCTTGTCAGTGCCAACCTGCCACCATGGCAGTGCACATGCCAGCTGACTGCATCACCTGGGCACCTTGGTAGTGCCAGTATGGCACTCAGGTGGCACTGCCAAAGTGGCAGGCTGGCACTTCCAGGGTGCCCAGATGGCACCAGCAGTGCCAGGGCACACCCTGTCCAAAGGACATGCTGCTGGGGGCCTCCGATCCCTGGGTGCCAGCCAGGCACTGCCAGGGTGCCAGGTTTACACTGCCAAGCTGCCAAACTAGCAATTTTGCACAAGCACGATCGGGCTGGGGTAACCTGTGTGGGTGTTAGGAGGGGCGGGGGACCCTTCCATAGTGCATATTTGGGGGGGGGGGGGATCACGGGCCATTTTGGAGGCCTCGGATCTCCAAAATGACAGTTCCAAAGTGCCAGCTGGGCAGTGCCAACCTGCCTGCATTCCATGGGGAGGGCCAGGGAGCCAGCCTGCAATATCTCTGACCATCCAGGGGTTTCCGATGGCCCGGAAGACATGTTTATGAGGACCACTACTGAATGGCACCCAGCTGCTGCATCTCTGGGGAAGCTGGTAGATCCCGGGAGGCTGGTAGATCCCAGGGAAGTGCACCTAAGTCAGCTTAAACCATACTCCGTGAAGTCGCGTCCCTTTCTGGCGTGATTCCGATTCCAATGCCTCGTGGGACTTGGAAAGATCCCATGAGACGTGAAGGCTGCTGGGTGTGGTGTTGGGTGCTCTGGTGCACAGATGAGCCAACACAGTTGTATGTGGTACAACTCTATTTTATTTTAACTCTTATAATACAGTTCGTTCTGGATACTCTGCACGTGCTGTCTCCCTGAGTGTGTTTGGTAGCAGATCTGTCCTGGTCCTCCTCTGCAGCTAATACTGACCACCGGGGGTCGTGTCTGTGCTTTTATATCTTTCTGTCATTGGTTGTGGTGTTGTGTGTTCTGATTTGTCTGTTGGTGTGTCTATCATGATGTGTGTGTTTGAATATCATGACATCCCCCCTTTTTACAAAGATATGTGCCCACGTGGTTATAAATATAATTGTGTCGTGAGTGCATGTAAGAGTGTATGTGTGTGTTGTGTACAGCGTGTGTATATGACGTAACTATTTACATGGGGCGATGTCGGGTGCGTCACACTAACAAGGTTGTACCATAACAAAACTTGGATGCGAGAGAAAAAAAAACTTGAACATTGGTCCGGTCAGACGATATCTGGAACAATAAACAACAACAGGTTATAATACAGAAGTGTTTGACTTTTTGAACGTATGAACAGCGTTATAAGTCCAGTCTAATGGGTGACCGCCTCAAGCCGGTTCAGCTGTGGAGATTTGTGGTCACACTGGTTCACCTTGGACTGTTGGAGGTGATGCTGTTGCCGAAGTCTCTACTTTACCATTTGTTGTACTTCGTGCAGTGCTTGGTTTTTTCATTCGTGCAAATATAACATTCAACATCTTTGTTAGTGGTGCCTAGGCTGTGGTTTGGTTCTGGTGGCGATGGAAGGGGCATGATCCGTGGCATCTCCACAAAGTCATCCTTGGGAACCAGTGGAGGATCCGGCGTGTGCGTACGGTTCAGTTGCGAGCGTGGAAGGCGGCGCAAAGCTCGCTGATTGCGCCTACGCACCAATCCATCCGCCCTGCATGCCAGGAACAAGGTGGAGTCTTTTTTCTTTTTATGTTTGTGGTGGACGGCATCTTGTAGCCGATGGGTCGTTGCCATCGAAGTAGCACCATCACTAATATCATGCAAGGCGATGACTGTGCCAGATGTGGAAGTTGGCCGAGACCGTGCACGCTGGTTCCGGCCACCTGCTGTGCCGGAAGGGCGACTCCGCAGAGAAATGTCGAAGCATGTCGCCTTGGAGAGAGAATTGTTGCTCGCATCAACGTCTGGCGATGGCGCGAATTGGTGTGTCCATCTTGGACCGCCGGTGCTGGTTGCCACTGCCGACCCAGTGGGACTGCCACGCGATCCATTCCCTGTCGCCGTGGCATCCGCCGTCACCCTGAGCGTGCCATCACCGAGGCCGCGACACCGCCCGTCCGGAGCAAGGTCTGGCGTGCGCAAATCAGAGTCGGCGCTTGGCTGCTCCCCATCTGGAGTCCGGTCTGCCTTCCGTCGATGCCCCCCGTCCGGAGTCCCAACAGGTTCACTGGAGGCAGCCGAGATTCCCTGAAGCTGCACTTCTGGAGTCGGAACATGCAGGAATGCACCAACCAGTGGAGAGGGTCGAGCCATCGAGGGTAGAAGCGGTGCGCCGCCACCGCAGTCGTCAGTGGTCCCACCGTGATCGTCGAGTGCCTCGGTACGCACTAGGCGAGGTCTGTCACCTTGCACCTTTTGCATGGGAAGTGGGATGCTGTCGTCACTCGTCTCACATCCCGTGGGATAGATCCTCATTAGCAGCTTGCTGTTCACTAGGGTTGGGTAAATTGTCAGAGTTTTCATCTGGTGGTGCACACCATGTCAGTGGACTGTCATTGTCTTGCCGTTGTCCTTCATTTGGGCTTTTCTTCTTTGGAATTTTAAATCTTCCCCCAGACATTGCAGAACCTTGTTTATTACCCCCAAATTCTCCCATATGTATGGTCTCGAATATAGGATCCAATGTTTCTATCGACATTGTACTATTTTCCAAAGAACATTCCGTTTCACTTTTCTTCTCAGGTACCTCATATGTATCTTTGTCTAATGTACATGCCTTCATGGTCTCTGGGTCTGATTTTGCTGGGACTGGCATGGTCACAGTCTCTCTTTTACTGTTCTCAATTGCCCACATTATACTCCCCATACATAACTGCTTAATCACGGGGGTTAGTGTGGTACAATGGATAATCGGGTCGACCTTATCTGCATCTTCACCATTAGTGGAAAGCACACTTGGTTCACTTGAAACTGCTGTGGGTTTTAAATTTGTTATCTGGCTACTCGATGTCGGTGTCCTCAGGATTCTTGCTCCAATGTTCTGCTCATTTATCAGTGGAGTGTGTATAGGTTCAATGCAATTAATGTTCCCCTCAAGGTTTGAAGAGTCATTACTGACTAACTGCTGGTCTCCGAAGTTGGGATTTTGCGGCGTTGTGTTGAAGGGAGACATTTGTCCCTGCTGTAGATATGATTCAGGTTGTGTTATTTCCATTACCTGAGGATCAATGTCTTGTCCATTTTTTCGATCCGTACTAAAACACTGGCAATTCTCAGTCTGCTCCTTGCAAGTTAAACATTCAATTAATTTCGTTAGCAAATCCTCAGCATCCTTCTGTGGCCGTGCAGCATTATTAATCTCTGTTCGGCTATAATGATCCTGAAGGTCAGCGCATAAACCTTTTTTCTTCGGGCTTGGACGAGGCGATTCCTTTGGCTTGTCTTCAGTTGGGCTTGAACAGTCTTCAGCGCTGTGCCCTTCATTGTAGCATGAGAGACCGTCATGGTCATGCTGCTGTGTAGTGGAGCATGGTAGGCTGTTATAGCCTTCTTGCTGTTCACGTGAGCATGGCAGACTTGCATCGTCTGCCGCTGGTTGGTCAGGAGAGGTTGCTAGACCCTCATGGTCTTGTTCCTGCAAGGACTGCACATTGGAGTCTTGCGTTGCTTCTATCGTGGAGGCTGTCCACGAGCTCTCTGTGGAGGCTTGTGACACTGGAGTCACTTCTTGTTCGTGCAAGGACTGCGCTCTGGAGTCTTGCGTTGCTTCTATCGTGGAGGCTGTCCACGAGCTCTCTGTGGAGGCTTGTGACACTGGAGTCACTTCTTGTTCGTGCAAGGACTGCGCTCTGGAGTCTTGCGTTGCTTCTATCGTGGAGGCTGTCCACGAGCTCTCTGTGGAGGCTTGTGACACTGGAGTCACTTCTTGTCCGTGCAAGGACTGCGCTCTGGAGTCTTGCATTTCTGCAATTGTGGAGTCTGTCCACGAGCTTGCTGTGGAAGCTTGTGACACTGGAGTCACTTCTGGTTCATGCGAGGACTGCGCTCTGGAGTCTTGCATGTCTTCTTTCATAGAGTCGGGAACGTTGAGCGGGACGTGGACCACGCTCTGTGTGGCAGCAGGGCGCTCTCCGTGTGCTTGCACCGCTCCCTGTCTGTTAATGTCAGGCTGCAGCATCATCCGGTACTGATAAGTTGGAACGTCATATCTGCTGGATTGAAGATCCTCAAATCCGAAAAATGAATCCGCATCTGCGTCGGATTCAATGTGGGGGCCGCCAATGTGCAACACGAAAGGTTCGTCCGAGTCATAGTCGTATAGGACCACGGAGCTATCATTGGGCTCGCGAGGTCCGGAAACACTGTAAAGATCGTCATCGAAGTATTCGAGGTCGGAATCATCGGCTTGTGCGTAGGTAACTGCTTGTCGGAGGGTTCTTCGGAGGTCAAATTCATCTCCTGGGTCAATTTGCGGCAATGTGCTGTCATTCCAGGTGAGGGAAGGTTGTTTTACAGCTTTAACAGATTTTTGTTTTTTTGATTTGGGACGTTTCCCTTTTAAATTGGATTTGGGACATTTCCCCTTTAAATTGGTGCAGTCTGGGGCCTCTGACATCCTGATGCTCGGTATGTCGCACTTAGGAAGCGACTGCGCATGCTCAGATCGCTGTTCCTTTACCGATGGCCGTTTTCTTGACTGCGCATGCGCAGCATCTCGCGCATGCGCAAACGAAACTTCCGGTTCTGCGCACTGCTCGCGCAACTGTGCTAGCGTGATACCTTTAGCAAGATGGCCGCCGACCTCGACCCAGCCCTCTCTCAGGCCCGGGATTTCGGCCTCTGGGAATTCGGGCTCCGGGATCCCAGCCACGAGGTGAGTACTGCAGCTTTTCTTACCTTTACTTGCCGATTGGATTGCGTTTTCTTCACAGTACTTGGAGAATTTGTCCAGGACTGCCTGGTAATCGTACCTTTGCTGCCTCCTGAAGAACCTGAACCTTGTGAATATTTCTCTTGCCCTTGCACCGGCGATGGTGAGGAGAAATTCAATTTTTTCGCTATCATCCAGGTCTTGGAGTTCAGCTGCCACCAGGAACAATTCGAACCATTGCCGGAATCGCCGACAGTTTTCGCGGAGATCGCCGTAGCACTGGAGCGGCTGCGGAACCGGGAGCTCTATCATTTTGCCTGGGCACTGCTGGTTGTCTGTGTACACTGAGGTATGCCGGCAGGTATCGATCCACTCCTGTACCATGTGGTGTTGGGTGCTCTGGTGCACAGATGAGCCAACACAGTTGTATGTGGTACAACTCTATTTTATTTTAACTCTTATAATACAGTTTGTTCTGGATACTCTGCATGTGCTGTCTCCCTGAGTGTGTTTGGTAGCAGATCTGTCCTGGTCCTCCTCTGCAGCTAATACTGACCACCGGGGGTCGTGTCTGTGCTTTTATATCTTTCTGTCATTGGTTGTGGTGTTGTGTGTTCTGATTTGTCTGTTGGTGTGTCTATCATGATGTGTGTGTTTGAATATCATGACACTGGGAAGCTTGTGAGAGGCCTCTCCCGACATCTACAATGGCTGGTTGATCGCGCCCATGGTAATTGGCCCGTAGTTAGTGGGGGATCTCATACTTCTCGAGCCACATAGGAAAACAATCAACCTCGACCTGTGTGCCTTATGCAGGTTATTACACCCCCACCCCCAAAAGGTCCAAAGACACCCATAGGGAGTGATGAGGAGCAAGACGAAAAATAATAAGTTAAAAACACCCACGAGGAAAATTCAGAAGAAACCAACACAGCCCTACCAGGCAGCAGGTGACGCACACACTTTGGCTTATTGCCGATATTATGAAACAATGGCGGCTGTAAGGTATTGGTGGAAACGTTTAACTCTGAACATAACCACCAGGCTTTCTTTTTCTACCTGCGTATAATTGCTTTCTGCAGCCATCAACAACCTGGAGGCAAAAGCTATTGGACGGTCCTGGCCATCACCCATGCGGTGGGAAAGGACAGCATCGATGCTGTTTGGCGATGCGTAAATGAGTCAGTACTTTGGATGAAACCAATATCCGTTTCACCAAACAGAATGCAGCCTCCTGTTCATTGCTCCAAAGCTGGGGTCATTATTTCTACAGAATAAAATGGAGGGGGCCAGAATTGTTGCCAGATTTGGTATAAAACGGTCAATAATAATTTTATCAGGCCCAAGGAAGAGCAAAGTTCAGTAGTATCACGCGGTGCGGGGGCCATCTTGATTACCTGCACGTCGGCAACTGGATGTAGGCCGTCCAGGTCCACCCGATAGCCTAAATATATCACCTCCTTCACATTGAAGACGCACTGATCTTTATGCAAATGGACGCCATATTCTGAAAACTGCTGCAGCACTGCTTCAAGGTTTTTCTGGTGTTCTGCCTCCATCATCAAGATGGACAGCAGCAATGCTGGAGACCTCGTGTTATACCTTCCATAACGCTTGGAAACATGGCGCAAGCTGAAGAGACGGCTGAAAGGAAACCGGGTGTACTTATATGAGTCTTTCTGAGTGTTGATCGGAACATATTTACTCGAGGCCTCATGCAGTTTGAGCAGCAAATAAGCATTGCTCTTATCCAATTTTGTGAATGTGGAGCCACCTGCCAGCGTGGTGTACAGATATTCAATATGAGGGAACGGGTATTTGATCCAAACATGAAGCCATATTTACGGTTAATTTGTGATCTCAGCAGAGGCGGACAGTCCGATCCGGTTTCATCACCGGAACCACCAGCGCCGCCCAATCGTCAAAATGAACCAGCTGAACGATCCCAAGGCTTTCTAATCACGGCAGCTCGGCTTCGACCTTGCCCACTATCGCAGAGGGGACCGGTCGAGCACGGAAAAACCTTGGCTGGGCCTGCAGATCCACTTGAATTTTCGCTAAGGTCCATTTTTCCAAGGCCGGGCTGTAAACATCGAGGGATTTCTGTAGCACCGCATATAAACTGCCTGTTTCCACTTTGAGTATACTTTGCCAGTTGAGCTGCAAATGGTGCAGCCAATCTTGACTTAGAAGGTTGGGACCGTCTCCCTGCAGTACGATGAGCAAAGTCTCAAACATTCACGTCTGTAAACTACCAGGGCAAGCATGGAGCCAACAATTGACAAACTCTCTCCAATATACTTAGCGAGGTGAGTGGCCAAATTAGCCACCGACAACATGTCCGATCTGATCGAACCTATGGTGAGGCATCACTGTGATGGCAGCACCCTTATCTAATTCCATCTGAATTAAGTGGCCGTTGACTCGTATGGGGATGAGAATAGGGGCACTTGTGGGGCAGCCACACAGTTCAGTTGCATTTCTGACTCATCTTCAGCTTCATCAGGGTCGTCCAAATCAAGGGCCCATGCACAGGGATGACATCTACCACGTCTCAAGCAGTTAGGGCAATATCCCTCATGATGCCGATGACTTTGGTGACTCCAACGTCCCGATTTCTCACAGGGGTCAAAGTTCGCCACTTCCAAATCTGGACAGGGCATGAGCTGCGGCCTGGGGCCTCGGGACTTCGGGCCTGCTCCATCGCCGTGATCCTGTCTGGTCGCAGAAATGTGGTGAGACGGGCAGTGTCTACCGACATTAACCTCTGTTGCGCTTTTATAATCACAATGTGTGTTTTAACCCATACGGTAGACAAATAATCACACAAGTATTTTAGTACAATCAGTTTATTTACTAGATACAAGGTTATTTACTTAAGTAATCACATGTTCACGCACATTGGACTACAACTAACACACTTAAATGACCTCAACTGAACTTCCAGGTGACCGGCAGATGTAGGGTAGAGAAGGCCTTATCTGGTTCCTGACTTCTGACAGGGCTGGAGTTCTTTGGAGATAGTTGGTGTTCTCTTGTCGTCCTTTGATGGATGTCGTGGGCCCTTGAACTTGGCTGATGTTGGTAGCTGTTATGCTGCAGTCGAAAGAGAGTGAGAGATGGCTGCGCAATGCCTTTTAACCGGCTTGTGTTTCCCCTGCCCCTTTCTTGTGGGCGGTCTCTGGGTCGCTGCCAATCAATTGATCAGGGCTCCATCCCCTGATCGGTCACATCCAATCAGGGGCTGCCACATCGATTTTGGGGTGGGCAATCAGTGGCCAATCCTGGGAGTGTTCCGAGCAGGGGCTGGTGCCGTTGCGTCTGGGAGACGATGTGATGGACAAGATAGTCCTGTTGTTCCTTTAATTGCTTTTTAATGGCCCTTTTGCAGGTGTGAGCTTCTGCATAAAGTCTGGGCTGCTGTGTGTATATTTGTAGTCTTCAGCTTGTCAGTGTTCAAGCTTGGCCAAATTTCCCATCACTCTTACCGGGAGGCCATTTTAGATGGCCACACCTCCATCCCTTGGAGCTCCTGTACACCCTAAGCAGCATTGTGAAAGAGAAATCGGCAAAGTCTGCTGGAATGTTCGGAAAGTTTCACCGAGGAGCCTTTTTTGCATGCCTAGATTGTTAATTCCGCAAACCAAGCAGTCACAAAGCATATCCACCAACACAGCCCCATATTCACAATTACTCTGCGATTATCCACAACCGGGAAACATACTCAGCAACAGACCTTTCCGCCATATTAAATCTGGACCGTTGCACAGTGATGCACGGTGTTGGCTTGAAATGACTCCCCTCCTACGTATTGAACCAGTCGAATGCCACCACATTCAGCATTGCCGGAAACGTGAGGCCCCTAATTATGCTGAATGTGTGCACACCGCAGGCCATGAATAGAATCACAGTCTGGCGCTCATTTTCGGTTGTGTTGTTGGTACGGAAAAAGAAACAAAGAAACAAAGAAAAGTACAGCACAGGAACAGGCCCTTTGGCCCTCCAAGCCTGCACGGACCATGCTGCCCATCTAAACTAAATTCTTCTTCACTTCCGGGGTCCGTATCCCTATATTCCCAACCTAATCCTGGCTTGGGTCACTGTCTGTGCGGAGTCTGCACATTCTCCCCGTGTGTGCGTGGGTTTCCTCCGGGTGCTCCGGTTTCCTCCCACAGTCCAAAGATGTGCAGGTTAGGTGGATTGGCCATGCTAATTTGCCCTTCGTGTCCAAAATTACCCTTTGTGTCCAAAATTACCCTTAGTGGTAAAAGAGGTGGGGGGATGGCATTGTTAAGCAGTTCGAGGAGTATCACCCTATTGAGGTAGTATGGGTTGAAGTCAGAAATAGGAAAGGAGCAGTCACCTTGTTAGGAGTTTTCTATAGGCCCCCCAATAGTAGCAGAGATGTGGAGGAACAGATTGGGAAACAGATTTTGGAAAGGTGCAGAAGTCACAGGGTAGTAGTCATGGGTGACTTCAACTTCCCAAATATTGAGTGGAAACTCTTTAGATCAAATAGTTTGGATGGGGTGGTGTTTGTGCAGTGTGTCCAGGAAGCTTTTCTAACACAGTATGTAGATTGTCCGACCAGAGGAGGGGCAATATTGGATTTAGTACTTGGTAATGAACCAAGGCAAGTGCTAGATTTGTTAGTGGGGGAGCATTTTGGAGATAGTGACCACAATTCTGTGACTTTCACTTTAGTAATGGAGAGGGATAGGTGCGTGCAACAGGGCAAGGTTTACAATTGGGGGAAGGGTAAATACGATGTTGTCAGACAAGAATTGAAGTGCATAAGTTGGGAACATAGGCTGTCAGGGAAGGACACAAATGAAATGTGGAACTTGTTCAAGGAACAGGTACTACGTGTCCTTGATATGTATGTCCCTGTCAGGCAGGGAAGAGATGGTCGAGTGAGGGAACCATGGTTGACAAGAGAGGTTGAATGTCTTGTTAAGAGGAAAAAGGAGACTTATGTAAGGCTGAGGAAACAAGGTTCAGACAGGGCATTGGAGGGATACAAGATAGCCAGGAGGGAACTGAAGAAAGGGATTAGGAGAGCTAAGAGAGGGCATGAACAATCTTTGGCGGGTAGGATCAAGGAAAACCCCAAGGCCTTTTACACATATGTGAGAAATATGAGAATGACTAGAGCGAGGGTAGGTCCGATCAAGGACAGTAGCGGGAGATTGTGTATTGAGCCTGAAGAGATAGGAGAGGTCTTGAACGAGTACTTTTCTTCTGTATTTACAAATGAGAGGGGCAATATTGTTGGAGAGGACAGTGTGAAACAGACTGGTAAGCTCGAGGAAATACTTGTTAGGAAGGAAGATGTGTTGGGCATTTTGAAAAACTTGAGGATAGACAAGTCCCCTGGGCCTGACGGGATATATCCAAGGATTCTATGGGAAGCAAGAGATGAAATTGCAGAGCCGTTGGCAATGACCTTTTCGTCCTCACTGTCAACAGGGGTGGTACCAGGGGATTGGAGAGTGGCGAATGTCGTGCCCCTGTTCAAAAAAGGGACTAGGGATAACCCTGGGAATTACAGGCCAGTTAGTCTTACTTCGGTGGTAGGCAAAGTAATGGAAAGGGTACTGAAGGATAGGATTTCTGAGCATCTGGAAAGACACTGCTTGATTAGGGATAGTCAGCACGGATTTGTGAGGGGTAGGTCTTGCCTTACAAATCTTATTGAATTCTTTGAGGAGGTGACCAAGCATGTGGATGAAGGTAAAGCAGTGGATGTAGTGTACATGGATTTTAGTAAGGCATTTGATAAGGTTCCCCATGGTAAGCTTCTGCAGAAAGTAAGGAGGCATGGGATAGTGGGAAATTTGGCCAGTTGGATAACGAACTGGCTAACCGATAGAAGTCAGAGAGTGGTGGTGGATGGCAAATATTCAGCCTGGATCCCAGTTACCAGTGGCGTACCGCAGGGATCAGTTCTGGGTCCTCTGCTGTTTGTGATTTTCATTAATGACTTGGATGAGGGAGTTGAAGGGTGGGTCAGTAAATTTGCAGACGATACGAAGATTGGTGGAGTTGACCTCCCCGTGTGGGAATCTACCAATCAGTGTGCCTTCCTCCATTCCCCCTCCCGCCTTTCTTCCCTAGGGTGGGAAAATAAACCCGCGCTTTCCGAGGCCTATCCCGCCCCCTCTGGCGCAGCTCCTGTCGTGGCCTTGTCTCTCTTCCCCCATCGCCATCCCCCTCTCTCCCCCAGCCCGTGTAACATTTCCTGCGCGTGATTAACACCCTATATACAACAACCATCAAACATCAAACATCCCCCCCCTCACAAACCCTCAGTTTGAGTCCAACTTTTTGGTTTGAATAAAGGTCCACGCCTTTTCAGGCGTTTCGAAATAATGGTGCTGATCCTTGTATGTAACCCACAATCGCGCTGGCTGCAGCATTCCGAATCTCACTCCTTTCCGGTGCAGCTCCGCCTTGGCCCGGTTGAAACCCGCTCTCCTCTTTGCAACCTCCGTGCTCCAGTCCGGGTATATTCGGATCTCCGCATTGTCCCACCTGCTGCTCCGCTCTTTCTTGGCCCATTTCAAGACCCTCTCTCTGTCTGTGAAACGGTGAAACCTCACCACAATCGCCCTTGGCAGCTTGTTAGCCTTGGGCCTCCTCGCCAGCACCCGGTGTGCCCCATCCAGCTCCAAAGGCCTCGAAGGGGCCTCCGCGCCCATCATCGACTCGAGCATCGTGCTCGCATATGCCCTGGCATCGGCCCCCTCCACTCCTTCAGGGAGACCCAGGATCAGCAGATTCTTTCTCCTCGACCTGTTCTCCAGGTCTTCGAATCTTCCCGCCCACCTCTTGTGCAGCGCCTCACATCTTGGAGTGTCATTCCTGAATGTTCTATCCAGATATGTAAAAATCTGTCTTCAAAATCCTGTATATCATCAGTATATTTTTGAATGCAAGATGTGATTTTAGACCAATCGGTTTTCGGAGGGCAAAATTTTAATAGCCAATTTTTGACTGCTAGCCAACCAACTTCTAAATTTTGCAAGTCATCTCCAAGGGCAAGTTATACCTGTTCTCCAAGAGTTGCACTGTCACGAGTGCCTACCATAATAGACAGAATTTGTACTCCATCTAATGGGTGAAGATGGTAAATGGATTGCAATCTGTGAAGTTGTTCCCATGTGGTCAAACCACCTCTTTTTGGGTGTTGGAAGATCTTTAGACCATCTGTCAATTTTTTTTCAGGGTCTGCGACCTCATGTACCCAATGGTGGCCAAATATAGTTCTAGTAGATAGCCCATCATTTTCGCTTACTTCTTTGCTTCCAATTTTAACCTGTTTGCGTTTTAAAGGGGCTAATCGAATTACTTTATTATTTTGCATTCTAGGAAACCTTATTTCATCACTTTCTTCATCTGAATCAATTGGCAAATGAATTTTAGGTTTTGATTTAGTACTGGCACTTTCTCTTGGCTTTGGAACTGGAGCTGATTGTGCAACTTGGGTTGCTTGTTGAATTGGAGCTGTTTGAGGAACTGGAATTGAATTTGGAGGTGAAACTGGAGTTGGAACTGTGTTGCTCAGAGTACTTACGCCAGCATCAGAACTAACATTCACGTTTGTGCTTTGATTTAAATTATGAGCTGCAAGACTGTCTGTCAAGATTTTGTAGTGTCCTTTAAAATTGCTCATTTCACCTTCCAAAACACATCTTTCCTCAACTAACTGAAAATTTTGACTTTTGACTTCATCAAATTCTTTTTGTAACTGTTGGTATTTGGACTCTGATTCAATATTTTTACGTTGTAATTCTCCAATTTGAAATGATTGTTGTTGAATTTTAAAGGTTTCGTCCGATTTTGTCTCAGCGCTCCTCCCCTTTTGCCGAACTACGACAGTTGTAAGAGATCTACCATGCAGATTTAGTGAGGAGCTTCAAACACTAAAGCTCAGTAGAACTTTGAGTTAAAACTTCTCGGGTGCAAATAAGAATCGTTTATTGCCTCTATTTGATTACAATTGAGAGTCACTTAAATCTTATTCTCTAATAGGTCCGTCTAGCAAAAAGGACTTGAAGAGAAGCAACTCGTGCACAATTTATCTTTTAAAATAATACAGAAATGGTTTCTTGCTGACGGCACAACAGCTTGCATTTACTTCAAGAGTTAGAGTGGAAAAGTGAAAAATAGAGATAGCGAGTTGTTTAGATCAAAGTATAGAATGATTCGGATAAAGATGGTGTACGGACCTTCACGGTTATAGGAAATCATATCAGTCTTTAGCCATCTATCTACACCTCTAAGTCATCCTAATTGATTTGGGTTAGATTCAAATGAGTTTGATTTGATGGTTAGCTGTCAATCTTTAATGTGCAACATTAGCTTTAAATGTTTCATGTCTGAATACTTGTACATGTTATGGAATGCAATTCTGTGCTGTTATTACGACCAGTTTAAACTGGACTTCTGCTGACTTAGCTGTTAGCCACATTGTAGACAATAGCGCCTTAATGTTGCTATGGTGCCTGCCCTGTCCTTGGATTGATATCTGGTACAGCTTGTGTTTTAATGTCACACTGTCTTGCAAATGTATTTGCTAGAACAATGGAGCAAAGTAAAAGTGAATTATGCTGTGTCACTGTTGTGTGTCTCTACTGAAGCTATATGTTTTGAGATGACCTGAGGTTATGGGTGAATTTAAAATCGGTATTTAAAACTGGGGCTTAATATTTTACGCTAAATAGCCATCTTTTACCTATCAGGTGTATTAGAAAATAGTTGGTTTCTATAGGATTACAAGGACCAATTTAAGTTATATGACCTTTTTACTGTTTATTTGCTGCTGGAGGTTTGAAGAGGATTTTGAAACATACCAGGAGACTTTCTGTGACACTTTATACGGACTTCACCAAGACTCCACCTCTCAATTTATTCTGAAAAGTCTCTAAGGACTCCACCTAAAAATAGTGAGTGCTGCATTCTAACTTATTGGACACCTTACAAAGGTGGCACAGTGGTTAGCACTGCTACCTCACAGCGCCAGGGACCCCGTATCAATTCCAGCCTTGGGTGCCTGCGTGAATTTCCTCCGGGTATTCCGGTTTCCTCCCACAGTCCAAAGAAGTGCAGGTTAGGTGGATTGGCCATGCTAAATTGCTCCTTAGTGTCCAGAAAAGTGCAGGTTATGTGGGGTTATGTGGTTACGGGGATAGATGGCATAGTGGACCTCGGTCAGTGCAGACTCGAATGGTGGAATGGCCTCCTTCTGAACTATAAGAATTCTAAGGCTTGCCAAGAGAAAGAGAGTGTGTGGTCATTGGCAGCTGGCTCAGAGCTCCTCTCGATCTGCAGGAGGTGTGCCTGAAGTGGGGCTCAAACCGTTCACTCAAAAGTTCACAGGCAAAAAAACAACCGAAGGCCAACAAAGGTAACATTAAAAACCGATATAATTCATCAGTTATGCCATAGCTTCAATATCATGGACGCGATTAAATGGACTCAAGTTAAAGTTTGCTGAATGGCGCATTTAATTTTATTCAACGGCACTTTGCCGTTTCTTTTACCCTTGGCGAAGAACTCCCTGTCGAGGCAACTCATTGCTCCCAACGCTGCTTCAGGACCACCCCCATCCCCCCACCATCACCCATCTTGCCTCTCCCGGGGTCCTCGAATCCCCCTTAACCCACCTCTTATGGGCAAGGCCCGCAGGCCAGACCTCTGGCACAGGTAACCTGGCACCCTGGCAGTGCCCTGCCAGCCTGGTAGTACCACCCTAGCACCCTGGTGGCAGTGCCAAAGTGCCAGTTGTGCAGTGCCATGGTGGTCAGGTGTCAAGGAGAGTGCCAGGATACCACCCTATCCTGTCCTCGACCACCTGGCGACCTCAACCCGCCTGCGAGACCCCCTGATGTACCATCAAGGCTGGTCATGACTTTGTGCATCAATACCAAACAGCACCCAGTTGAGACCTTGCTGGCAAGGCCGGTGAATTCCGGGCCCCGGGTGAATTGGGCAAACGCATATTTAAATGAGCCTAATAGATCATTTAAATATTTGCACCTTGGTCTCGCCCAGCGAGAGCGAGATCCAGATTGCGACTCGCCGCGAGATTCCGTTGAATCTCACGAGATGTTTTGAGCGTCGCGAATATCGATGCAGCTCTCTCGCGAGATTCAATGGCCTTGTCCCAACACCAAGTCGGACGCGACGAAGCCACCGAATTGCGCCTCATGCAAAGTGTTGGTCCCTTAGTTTAGGAAGACTGCCAAGACCATACTGAGGATACAGACAAGATTCTTGTTCAGAACGATCGACGATGAGGGGAGCTAATGCAGAAGAGATTTTGATAAGGTGAATAAGTGGAAAATTATTCCCACTAGTTGATCAGTTGGTAACTGGAGAGAACAAATTTAAGATTGCCTTGACATGATCAAAGGAAGCAGTTGGAAGTTTTCTTTTGCACACATAATGCTTTAATTGAACGTCTTGGAGCAGATACCACAGTGATTTTTAAAATGCAGTTGCAGAAACTCCTGAAGTGGATAAATATTTGAAAAGGAAAAACTTGAAAAATGAGAGGGCAGGGGAAAGGGACAAGGTGGATGGTTCTTTCAGAGAGCTGACACAGGCCCCGAAGAGCTAAATGACCTCTTTCTATGCTGTAAAATTTTATGATTCTAGGTTACAAAGTCTATAGCACATCAATATATTTAATTAAATCACAGAATTGCCAATCATACTCCAATAGAGCAATAAAAGTGGGATCTAAAAGTGTCAAGATGATGCAAAGAGGAATGGATTTGGAATTTAGAATTAAAGCTCGTCAATGGGCTCACATCACGTGAAGCTTACCCTGCATCTGACCCTTGGCATGCCTGACTTGAGCTGAGAATACTTAATACCGGCACTGAGGGCCACAAAATTGGATAAAAAGCTTTATTCCACAGCAATCCATACAGGACTAGATTTCACCGCATTTTAGCACAATTCATGCTCATCGTATCAAATTCAATTTGGCAACGTCAGTCACAAGGAGAGACTGTGCATAAAATATTGAGACAATGTTTCATTATTGCTGATGTGGGCAGCTCACTCGTAAACAGGCCATTTAAAAAAATTGGATAAAGCATGAAGAACAGGGGAATATATCTTTCCAGACAAGGGCTAATGACAGGACAAGAACTCAGCTCCTATGGCATTAATTCTAGGTCAGGCAAAGTGCCTCTTTGTTTAAAGGTTCCTTGAGTGCTGTGTGCACACTTTGTGATCTAATGAACCTTAATCTGGGGATATTATTTTGCCTCCAAGTTAAGGGAGTTCCCACCATCATTACTTCCATTAGCATCATTATTTGCTTTTATGACCTTCCATTCAAAATCTGATACCCTTGAAGTAATCAAAACCAAACCTGACCTCTAAATGGTCCCAATGTTAGTGATGCTTCCATACATCTAACATGGCATGGAAAAAAACTGAGGATTTTAATGGAAGTGAGAGGATGACTGATGGTCCTTTTACAGGAATGATTCTCAATTTTAAAATTCAATAACCTATTAAATATCATTTTTGCCTGCAGTATTTAAATGTTCACAGAAAATTGCACCTTAGCCTTAAAAGTGTATCCATAATTGATAATGCTAAGTCCTGTTTCTGATTTAGGCTTTACTTGACGTTAGGCAGTGTTACCAATGCATTGAAATGAGACACTGACTAGTTGTTGGGAGATGGATCCAATTTACTTCAGGCAGGAGCTATTTTCAGATGTCAAAGGTCTTATCATCACCTGCAAAGTAATTCATTATTCAACTAGGGCTGATAACTATGCAAGATGAAACTGCTTTGCCTCTGACATAACATCATTTGTGATGAAATATGCCTTTCAAGGAAAGATGAAGGAGAGATGTGTGATGAGCTGATACTGGAGAAGGTGGGCTGGTTTAGACTTTATCTCAAAATTAAACAATCTGCAAGTGTAAGTGGAGTTATGCTTCAAAATGATTTTGGCTTCACAGGCAGTTAGAGTCAAATTTTCACAGAGTCGGGATGACTACGAAAGCCCACACTTGGCCGACTCAATCACAGCGATGGGTGTGTTCTATTCTTCTATGATTTTCTTGGAGTCGGGCCAGGTTTTTAAAAAGTCATGGTTCACAGCCCCTCAGAGGAGTCATGTACCCAGTCTGCATGAGGCGACCTTTTAAAAGGTGAATTCCAATGGTCCTCCACCTGCCGCCTATGCAAGGTATGGTAAGCCAACACCAACCCCATGGCTATTCATGTCCCCTATGTCATGCTATGCCCTGTCCCCATCCATCCTATGTCCCTTCATGCCCTCTTTGCCAAGTTATGGCACTCCACCATCTCCCGTGGCTCCTCATGCCAAGCTATGGGACTTCCATGTGTCATGTGAGAGCACCTTTAAGAAATGGGTGTTTTTATAGAATCACTGTAGTGGGTGTACCTTTAAGAAATGGGTGTTTATTACTGCAGTGATGTCAGAGAGTGGGTGGAGCTGGGCTGTCTTGTCAGCTTTTTACTTTCGCTTTAGGTTTTTTTTGCTGCAGGGTGGGTTTGGTTTCATTTTAGTTTTGGAGAAGCTGCAATCACAGCAGGATGTGTGTGAATCTCTGCAAGCTTATGAATGTCCATTTGCTGATTTCAACGTGGTAACTGTTCTCAGTAGTGAAGTTAAGCCTGATGTCTTTCTGTAAAAAGGTGGTTTTAAGTCTTACGGATGTCAAAAGGAAAGCTTAAAGGATTACTTAGTGTTGTAGTCTTTGGGGGTTGTATTTGAATTAATGGTTGCTAAGATGTTCACTGTATGTTTTAAAAAGGTTAACTTGAGTTCATAGAATAAACATTGTTTTGCTTTAAAAAATACTTTTCCATTTCTGCTGTACCACACCTGTAGAGTAGGCTGTGTGCCCCCCATACCACAATCTATTAAAAGTTGTGGGTCAGGTGAACTCCATGATACATAGAACATAGAACAGTACAACACAGAACAGGCCCTTCGGCCCTCGATGTTGTGCCGAGCTTTGTCCGAAACCAAGATCAAGCAATCCCACTCCCTGTCATTCTGGTGTGCTCCATGTGCCTATCCAATAACCGCTTGAAAGTTCCTAAAATGTCCGACTCCACTATCACAGCAGGCAGTCCATTCCACACTCTAACCACTCTCTGAGTAAAGAACCTACCTCGGACATCCCTCCGATATCTCCCGCCCTGAAACTTATACTTATGCCCCCTTGTAACAGCTATATCCACCCGAGGAAATAGTCTCTGAACATCCACTCTATCTTTCCCCCTCATCATCTTATAAACTTCTATTAAGTTGCCTCTCATCCTCCTTCGCTCCAATGAGAAAAGCCCTAGCGCCCTCAACCTTTCCTCATAAGACCTACCCTCCAATCCAGGCAGCATCCTGGTAAATCTCCTTTGCACCCTTTCCAATGCTTCCACGTCCTTCCTATAATGAGGTGACCAGAACTGCACCCAATACTCCAAATGTGGTCTCACCAGGATCCTGTACAGTTGCAGCATAACCTCACGGCTCTTAAACTCAAGCCCCCTGTTAATAAACGCTATCACACTCTAGGCATTCTTCACGGCTCTATCCACTTGGGTGGCAACCTTCAGAGATCTGTGGACATGAACCCCAAGATCTCTCTGTTCCTCCACATTACTCAGAAGCCTGCCGTTGACCCTGTAATCCGCATTCAAATTTGTCCTACCAAAATGAATCACCTTGCACTTATCAGGGTTAAACGCCATCTGCCATTTTTCAGCCCAGCTCTGCAACCATCGATACACTTTGGGGTTCTCTAAACCCTGGCCCATAACATATGCCGAGTCACCCGCTACACACTGGGTAAGACCAATGAACTCTATACTGACAGTAGGGTGCGTAAAATACGTTTTTTAAAAAGTCATTCATTCTTTACTTTCCACTGTGCTAAAATAAATAATTTCACTGCAAGGCAATAAAAGTGTCAATCATCAAGACCCTGTAAAATAACAATAACAGAAACTATAAACCTTTGTGTAATGACACTCTTAAGACCCACAGGAATAGCTCAATTGATTTCCCCATGGGACTCATGGATTGCAAGCTCCCCCACTAGTGGGCGGAGGTCCACCCAGCTGGGGTTTGTAAATTTTCCTTATAAAAGCCGGCCTGGACTGGGACTGATATGATCGGTTGGTTTGGTTAGGATTTTTGAACTGTATGCCGTGTTGCAGCCGTTACTTTATGTTGATTGATTAAATACTGTTTAACTTACCTTCTCAGGCCTCCTGAGCTGTCATAACTTGAAACCACTTAACCTTGGTTTGGTAAACATTGTGAAACTAACCACAGAGAGATGAGAGTCAGAGATGCCAATGAGCCAATGTTTTCTCCAGGGCATAGTTGTTTCAACATGATTTGTGGATGTATGGTCTCTCAGCCAAGTTTACATAATGCTATAGCTTGGCATAAGGGGTTGGGGGGAGAGCCATGGCCGAGCATGGAGGCATGAGGTATCATGGATGGGGAATGTGTGAAGGGCGAGGCAGTGTGAGAGAGGTAAAGGCTGGAGGTCATCGTGTTTTCATTCTAACAGGGACAAAGTTCCCACAGCACTGAGGTGTGCCTTTTAAACAGTCCACCTCTGCATCAGCCCCTGTGGTTGTCTCCAAACTTTATGCTGTATCAGTTAGCTCGACAGCCACCTGACCCACATGGGGACTTTCTCCCGAGGCGGGTTAGGAATTTCCAAAACTCCTGCTACTTGCCACAAGGATAAAAATTCAGGCCATGATGGCTGATTTGGGCCAATTGATTGCATTTGATTTGGAGGGGTCCCCAGTGGTTAAATCTGGACTGCCCATGGGTGTGGTAATCAAAATTGGCGTCCCTAAATTAAAAAAAAAAATCTTTATTGTCACAAGTAGACTTACATTAACAATGCAATGAAGTTACTGTGAAAAGCCCCTAGTCGCCACACTCCGGCGCCTGTTCGGGTACACGGAGGGAGAATTCAGCATGTCCAAATTACCTATCAGCACGTCTTTCGGGACTTGTGGGAGAAAACCGGCACACCCAGTGGAAACCTACACAGACACGGGGAGAACATGCAAACTCCGCACAGACAGTGACCCAAGCCGGGAATCGAAACTGGGACCTTGGCGCTGTGAAGCAACAGTGCTAACCACTGTGACGCCGTGACGCTCCTTGTCATTCCAGGCAACAGGCATGATGCTAGCTTTTAAAATGTCTGTGTGGCACAAGCAGTGCCAGTATACCACCCTGCCCAGAGGGAAGGCACCTGGGGGCCTCCAATCTCCAGATCCCCATAAGTGCTGTTCAATCTGGGACCTGTTTGTCGAGACCAGCATTGAACAGCGCCTGTCTGAGGTTTCCTAGGCGAAGGGGTTTACCCACAATGCCTCGGGTCGATTAGGGGAGAGCATATTAGAGTGAGATAGCTGTCTCTAATGGGTTTGCAAAATAATGATCCCGTCGACAATGGGCAGGATTCAGATTGCAACGTCTCGCGAAATCACATTAGATCTCGCGAGGGATAGCAAGCCGGATAGGTCCCGGAAGAGGGCTCTCCCAGAATTTACCGCCCACACCGCGCCACCTTGTGACGCAATGTGGCTGATAGATCAAGCCCCCTTACAATATTTTTCCAGAATGGGAAAACGGTGGCAAGACCAGCTCCTCAGGGATTGGGATGCCATTTTCAAAGGGTTGAAGGTGCCCCACACCCCCTCAACCATGGAGACTGCGGCTCTCTGCAAACATGGGCAACACCCCCAACCGTTGACCTGGGAGGGTCATAACATGCAAGTATGAAGGCGACTTGGCTCCACACCCATCCATCCGAATTGGCATCAGGGCAGCGTTCTCCCCCCCCCCCCCCCACCCCCGTCCCTTCAGGCCACTCCTTTATGCACTGCCTTCTTAACTACTCCACCCACCCCTTTTCATGGTCATTGCCCGGTGGCTCCAATGGCCTCCGAGCCTCCTGGCATGGTCATCACCTCTGGTGTCCACTGATGGAGAACAGTACTGATTTGCGCTGGCCTCACACTGTGCTGGGGGGGCTAGTGAATCCCGGAAGCCAGAATACTCCAGCTTTGAATGGGTTGTGCACATTTAAATTAGTTTTAAGACCGAGTGTGGGCGTGATCCAAATCGTGCGACAGATCGGGAGCATTGTGATCCGTTCTGCGCCCACCGTGATCCCTGTTTAGGGGCTCTCCCACTATTCTCCAGGCACAATGCTGGGGAAGAATCCCCCCCCCCAAAAAAAGTCTAAGCCAATTCCCAAAGTCATCTGAGTGTCAGTACAAAAGAGCAGTCCATAATCAGGCAAACTTCTGGTCCACTGAAACAAAGGCGAAAAGTTTAACTAAACTGACACATTGGTAGGTGGGGAATGGAGGGTGGAGGTGGGGTGGAGGTGGGGTGTTGTAGGGCTCAGCAGCAGGTTGGAAAACCTATAGTGAGCATGGAGCGGGCTCTGCCATGTTGCTGTTTAACTCAGCAATTACATTAGCGTCCCACATTTTATTTCCCCTCCAGTCACAGAGTACAGACGTGATAAAGATTGTGTCAGTCAATTAAATGATCTTTATTTAAATGAACACCAGCAAGGTTCAGAATGGCTCCATTGCAGATCTTTCACTGAGGACATAGCAACCCGAGGAAAGGCTGCTACCTGGCCTCATGCTGGTCATGCTGTGGGCGAAGTGCCCGATGAGAAGTGTTGTCCCTCATGGTTGGGTGGAGGAGGTCAGCCTGACAAACCAAGCAGGTGTGGCTGGACGTGGTGGACAAAGCAAGGAACAGGAAAGTGGTGTCCCACAGCTGGATTCAATGTCACAAGAGATTACATTACCTCTTGAGGAAAGAAAGATAAGCAGCATCCCTCATTCAAGAGCCAGCCACCACACATGTGGGCAGCACGGTAGCAGTGGTCAGCACTGTTGCTTCACAGCGCCAGGGTCCCAGGTTCGATTCCAACTTGGGTCACTGTCTGCGCGGAGTATGGAAACAGGCTGAAACAAGAGGCACAGTAGCACAGTGGTTAGCACTGCTGCTTCACAGCGCCAGGGTCCCGGGTTCGATTCTCGGTTTGGGACACTGTGTGGAGTCTGCATGTTCTCCCTGTATCTGCGTGGGTTTCCTCCCACAAGTCCCAAAAGACTTGCTTGTTAGGTGAATTGGACATTCTGAATTCTCCCTCAGTGTACCCGAACAGGCGCCGGAGTGTGGCGACTAGGGGATTTTCACAGTAACTTCATTGCAGTGTTAATGTAAGCTTACTTGTCACACTAATAAAGATTATGATTATTATTACATGACACAGGTGCTGAAGTGAGAGGAAGCTAAGGATTACTCAAAGGAACTCACATACTCTGAAGATGCACTGTTATCTGACTCATGCATGCTATATCACCTTTCCAATGACAAATACTGCTGGTTGATCTGAGGGTATCTTGATTGATACATGTGTTCAACTCGGCTTGGGTCACTGTCTGTGTGGAGGCTGCACGTTCTCCCCGTGTCTGCGTGGGTTTCCTCTGGGTGCTCCGGTTTCCTCCCACAGTCCAAAGATGTGCAGGTTAGGTGGACTGGTAGATTGCTAAATTGCCCTTAGTGTCCAAAAAGATTAAGTGGGGTTACTGGGTTACGGGGATAGGATGGAGACGTGGGCTTAAATAGGGTGCTCTTTCCAAGAGCCTGTGCAGACCCAATGGGCCAAATGGCCTCCTTCTGCACTGTAAATTCTATGATCTATGACTCCATGTAACTGTAGGAATTCAGCCACTTCAGCAAATGCATCCTCGCATTCTGACTGACCTCTGCGTTAACAAAGTGGACATAAGTGATAGTCCTGACAAACATGACATTAGTCACCTAGGAGATGTACTTGCCCAGAGAAAATTGTGAGATTTCATCAACATATGCTGGGAGGAGCTGGAAATTAAGAGATTCAGGAATGCATTAATCTAGACGGCCACTGGCAATGCATGTCTACTTGGTTCACTTGAGGAAGATGATCTTGTTCTGGAAGGCTGCAGATGTCGGCAATGATCTGCCACAAAAGTCTGAACCTGCTGGCGCACTGTTAATCGGTCATCGCGAGAAAGCTGATTCTTTTAGTAGATCCTGCGTTGCAGAATTGCCTCCTTGATGTACCATCAATAACCACGAGACGAAATGGTGAACAATTGAGGCTTTATTGCGCTAGATGTTAAGCCGCCTGTAGCTGGAACCAGAATGGAGGCAACGCAGGAGAGTGCACACTTTTATACAGAGCCTGCTGGGTGGAGCCAGCAGGCCGGGGTTTACTGTATTGACTGTAGTGCAGTGGCAGTACCGTAATACACGTAGTGTATAACCAGTGGTGTTTACCACACTCCTTTTGAGTTGGAGCTCTGTTTCCAACCCTTCTGTCCTCTGGGGAGGTGGTAGCACAGTAGTATTGCCACTGGACTAATAATCCAGAGACCCAAGCTAATGTTCTGGGACCCAGGTCTGATCCCACCATAGCTGTCGGTGAAATTTGAATTCAATAATAAGCAAAATCATGAATTAAAAGTCGAGTGGTGACCATTGATGAAAACATTGTTGATTGTTGTAGAAACTCCGGATCCACAGTAATGTGGTTGACTTTTAAATGCGCTCTGAAATAGCCCAGCGGGCCACTCAGTTCAAGGGAAATCAGGAGTAGGCAATAAATGCTGGCCCAGCAAGCGACACCCCACATCCCATGAATTAATTTTTAAAAATCAGCTTGTGGCTGAGGAGGAAGAGAGGTGCTGCTGGCGTTGGTCCTGCTGATCCTTGTGCTCCTTCAGTTATTCCTCATCAGATGGACCAAGGCAGAACTGTCGAAGCTGCTCCCTTGCTGCAGGGAAGGCTGACAGCATGGAAATACTGGGCAAGTTAAATAAAATCCAAGATAGCAGTTGTGACTTCCGAGATGGTGGAATCAATTCATATAAGACAAGGAGAAGTTTGAAATAATGAATAAGAAGCTTATATTTGGAATCAATAGTTGAACCTTGACTGGAAATGTTATTCATGCCTTACAAACTGTTCAAAAAAGTGAAATGAGTTATAGATTATATAAGGTAACGTTTCTTGTACAACTGTTGAGCAAGTAAAACTGCTGAGTGGTCGAATCTATATTTTCAAGCACGTATGGTGCAGCCTATTGGTTTGAGTGAAGCTAATTCAAATTAATACCTCAATCATTGTCTAAGCAGGTTGTCGATCATTCATAATGTCACTGCAAATATTACACATTTGTTTGCCTTAGGCATGTTTTTTTTTTTAAAATCAAAATAGGAGGCATAAAATGAGCTCAAGTTAATTCCAGTTTAAAGTGTCCTTCAGTTTGTTACTTCAACATCTATGCTACTTTTCCATTGGTGCTTTATGACTAAACTTGACTTTACACATAGGGTTACATATCTTATATTATCCCGTCATAAACTTTTACTGTTTTTCAATCTTTATAATCATCTCATGAATGCATTGGTTGAACTCTCTTTTATTGCATTGTGAACAGAGAAGCATTCATACACATTCCTAAGGAGAATAGACACAGGACTGTGTTCCAGCGCATTCTACCTCAATTTAATCACTGTCAACGCCAAAAGGATAGCCGTCAGAAAAAAACGTCAAGCTTAGTTACCCATCAGGGGTGATGGAAAATTGCATCTTCATGTCCTTGAGCTTTATCCTAGGAAGCATTCAAACAGCTCACAAAAGAAAGATGGCTGATGTCCTGTATCAGACTACCCATTTCTCTCAAAGCAAAATCCGTGGGGCAACTTGTGAAACTGAGGTTATCGGAACGTCCTTTTGAATGTTGCCATCCAGATCCTACTAGTTTAAAAGGAGGAAAAAGGTTATTCAACTATACTTTTTAAAATCCATTCAAGGCAACAATAGTTAAGTGAAAAGCATTATCTAATAAAACAAAACTGCTGCAATCGTGAATTAAACACAGATTTGAGGAATAGTTCTTAACCCTGACAGATTGAGACTTCAGCACAGGCAAGGCAAGGTGGCTTAAATGATTGGGCCAAAATATTGATCTGTCAATAATTATCAATTATTCACAGTAACGCTCAGAAAGGATATAAACTGAAAAATATATTAAAAGTGCAGCACATAGAGAAAGGTACAGGCACAGAATGTGTGCTTACAATGATGGCAAAACTGCCTTCAGTATTCTATTATACCATATAAAATGAGCTGACAAGTGGAAAGTAACATATATCATTTTTAAAATTCATTCATGGGGCTTGTGGATCAATGGCAAGACTATCATTTCTTGCCTATTCCGAATTGCGCTTGAGAAGGTGGTGGTGAGCTGTTTTCTTGAACCACTGCAGTCCATGTGGTGTAGGTACACCCATAGTGCTGTTCGGGAGGGAGTTACACGCCGCAGGATTCCTAGCCTTTGACCTGCTCTTGCAACCACAGTATTTATATGGCTGGTCCAGTTTAGTTTATTTTCAATGGTAACCCCCAGGATATTGATAAGTAGGTGATTCAGTCATTGAATGTCAAGGTGATGGTTAGAGTCTCTTTTGTTGAAGGTGGTCATTGCCATGCATTTGTGTGGCGTTAATGTTGCTTGCCACTTGTCAGTCCAAGCCTGGTTATTGTCCAGATCTTGTTCCATTTGGACATGGACTGCTTCATTATCTGAGGAGTTCTGAATGGTGCTAAACATTGTGAAATCACTAGTGAACATCCCACTTCTGGGGCGTCATTCTCCGACCCCCCGCCGGGTCGGAGAATCGCCGGGGGCTGCCGTGAATCCCGCCCCCGCCGGTTGCCGAAGTCTCCGGCACCGGATATTCGGCGGGGGCGGGAATCGGGCCGCGCTGGTTGGCGGGACCCCCCGCTCGATTCTCCGGCCCGGATGGGCCGAAGTCCCGCCGATAAATTGCCTGTCCCGCTGGCGTGGATTAAAAACCTTTTGAACGGCGGGACAAGGCGGCGTGGGCGGGCTCCGGGGTCCTGGGGGGGGCGCGGGGCGATCTGGCCCCAGGGGGTGCCCCCACGGTGGCCTGGCCCGCAATCGGGGCCCACCGATCCGCGGGCGGGCCTGTGCCATGGGGGCACTCTTTCCCTTCCGCCTCCACCACGGTCTCCACCATGGTGGAGGTGGAAGAGACTCCCTCCACTGCGCATGCGTGGGAAACTGTCAGCTGACGCTGCCACGCATGCGCCGCCCGGGGATGTCATTTCCGCGCCAGCTGGCGGGGCAACAAAGGCTGTTTCCGCCAGCTGGCGGGGCGGAAATTCCTCCGGCGCCG
The DNA here is from genome assembly GCF_047496885.1 of Scyliorhinus torazame. Classification (NCBI taxonomy): domain Eukaryota; kingdom Metazoa; phylum Chordata; class Chondrichthyes; order Carcharhiniformes; family Scyliorhinidae; genus Scyliorhinus; species Scyliorhinus torazame. Next base: position 212,908,043 of record NC_092713.1, on the reverse strand, counting down.
GCCTAGCCCCTCAATGTTGGGGCTCGGCCCCGAAAGATGTGGAGCATTCCGCACCTTTGGGGCGGCGCGATGCACGTCTGATTGGCGCCGTTTTGGGCGCCAGTCGGCAGACATCGCGCCGTTTCGGGAGAATTTCGCCCCTGATCTTATGATGGAGGGAAAATCATTGATGAAGCAACTGAAGATGGTTGGGCATATACACCATCCTGAGGAACACCTGCAGTGATGTCCTGAAACTGACATGACTGACCTTCAACAACCATAACCATCTTCCTTTGTGCCAGATAGGATTCAAACCAGTGAAGATGTTTCCCCCCCGATTCCCAGTGACTCCAGTTTTGCTGCGGCTACTTGTTGCCACGTTTGGTCAAATTCAGCTTTGATGTCAAGTGCAGTCACTCTCACCTCATCTCTGGCGTTCAGCTCATTTGTCCATGTTTGAACCAAGGCTGTAATGAGGTCAGGAGCTGAGTGAATCTGGCATAAGCCAAATTGAGCGTCAGTGAGAAGTTTATTGCACTGTTGATGACCCCTTCCATCACTTTACTGATGATCAAGAGCAGACTCAACGGTGGCAATTGTCCATGTTGCATTTGTCCTGCTTTTTGTGTGTAGGAAATACCAGGCAATTTTCCACATTGCCAGGTAGATGTTGTAGGGTTGTGGATGTACTGAAATAGTTTGTCTAGGGGCACAGCAATTTCTGGAGCACAATTCTTTAGTACTATTGCCAGAATAGTGTCAGGGCTCATAGCCTTTGCAGTATTTGGCACCTTCTGTCACTTTTTGACTTTGAGGAGTGAAATTAATTGGCTGAAGAAGAGCATCTGTGATGCTGGGGTGATTCGGAGGAGGCCGAGAAAAACACCCACTTGGCACTTCTGTCTGAAGATGGTTGCATAGCCTTTAGCCTTATATTTTGCACTGTTGTGCTGGGATCCTCCATCATTGAGGATGGGGATATATGTGGAGCCTCCTCCACTTAGTTGTTTAATTGTTCACCATTCATGACTGGATGTGACAGGATTACAGAGTTTAGGTCTAATCTGTTGATTGAGAAATCGTTCAACTCTCTCTCTTACTTGCTGCTTATGCAGTTTGGCAAACAAGTAATCCTGTGTTATAGCTTCACCAGGTTGCCACCTCATTTTTAGGTTAAGCCCTCCTGTACTCTTCATTGAACCAGTGTTTATTTCCTGGCTTGGTGGTAATAATAAGTGTGGGGAATATGCGAGGCCATGAGGTTATAGATTGTGATTGATTACAACTCTGCTGCTGCTTATGGCCCACAGCACCCTCAGTTGCCCAGTCTTTAGTTGCTAGATCTATTCAAAATATGTCCCATTTAGCATGGTGATAATGCCACACAACACGATGGAGGGTACCCCTTAATGTGAAGATGAGACTTAGTCGCCACAAGGACTGTCAATGGTTACTCCTGCCAGTTCTGTCATTGACAAATGTATCTGTGGCAGGCAGGTTTGAGGATGAGAGCAAATATATGTTTCCTTCTTGTTGGCTCTCTCACCACTTGCTGCAGTCCCAGTCTAGCAGCTGTGTCCTATAGGACTCAGTCACCCTGGACTGTAGTAGTGCCACTGAGCCACTGTTAGTGATGGACGTTGAAGTCTCCCACGAAGAGTACATTCTGCGCCCTTGCCACGATCAGTGTTTCATCCAAATGGACGACTACTGATTTATCAGCTGATAGAGCGCTGTACGTGGTAATCAGCAAGTGCTTTCCTTTCCCTTGTATGTGCTGATGCCATGAGAATTCATGTGGTCCAGAGTTGATGTTGAGGACTCCCAAGACAACTCCTTCCTGTTGTATACCACATATTATGACACAGTGGGCCAGTCCCTGGTCAATTCCATGTCTTTGTTTCAGATGGACGTCTTCTAGTTAGTTTATTCTTCAGTTTAAGCTTTAAGATGGATGCTATTGGGCAGCACGGTAGCACAGTGGTTAGCACTGTTTCTTCACAGCTCCTGGGTCCCAGCTTCGATTCCCGCCTTGGGTCACTGTCTGTGCGGAGCCTGCAAGTTCTCCCCTGCAAGTGTCTGCATGGGTTTCCATCGGGTGCTCTGGTTTCCTCCTACAGTCCAAAGATGTGCAGGTTAGGTGGATTGGCCTTAGTGTCCAAAAAGGTTAGGTGGGGTGACTGGATTACGAGGATGGGGTGGAGGTGTGGACTTATGTGGGGTGCTCTTTCCAAGGGCCGGTGCAGAATCGATGGGCCGAATGGCCTTCTTCTGCACTATAAATTCTATGATTCTATCTTTTCTTTCAGCTTGTAAATGGTTTTCACTGTAGACTCTCAGAAATAGCAGGCAACCAGCATTCGAGAGAGAGAGAGAAAGCTTCTTCTTTCGGGGTCTAGAAGCTTCTGCCTTCAGACAGTAGGCAACAGAGCAGTGAGAGCTGCTTCCACCTTGAGGATCCAGTGGCTTCTCCTGGGTTCTCTCGGAAAAAAACAGATCTGACAGGAACCAATCGCTAGGCAGGTTGCTAGGCAAAATGCTGTCTCTGGCAATCTCTTGGATGCCATAAAGTCTGGGTTCTTCTGCCCAAAATACAACACTTTAGAACAGTGTATTATTTTGAGACTTTGAGTTCCTTACTCCCACTGCTCAACTTAAAGGTATGTCTCCATTAATGATCCATGGATCAAAAATGATAAAGACAAAAATAAAATAAATAACTAAGGGAATCAATAGGAAGAGCCCTTATGCACCTTGCTATCACCTCTGCTGTGTCTGTCCTGCTGGTAGGACAGGACTTACCCAGGGACAGTGATGGTGACTAGGACATTGCATGTAAGGTATGATTCTGTGAGTATGACTGTGTCAGACTGTTGTTTGAATACTCTTGTGAGACAGTTCTCCCAATGTTCGCACTAGCACCCAGATGTTAGTAAGGAAGACTTTACAGGATCAAGAAGGCTGAGTTTCCAGTGCCTCCGTCGATGCTGGGTGGTACATTTGGCTTCATTCCTTTTAGATACTTTCGCAGTTTGATACAACTGAGTGGCTTGCTAGGCAATTTCAGAAGTCATTTAAGATTCAGTCACATTGCTGTGTATCTGGAGTCACATGTAGGTCAGACCAGGTAAGGATCGCAGATTTTCTTCCCATGTGGAACAACGGATAGTTTTAACTCCATTGGGTGCTATTCTCCACCCCACCCCCCCACGCCACACGAATCGCGCCACACTGTCCCGACCCCCGCACGTGATTCTCCCACCACCCAGAAGCCAGCGGCGCGCGTTTTGCACCAGGCCGCTCGGAGAACCGGCGAGCGGCGATTCTCCGGCCGGATGGACCAAGCGGCCACTACAACACGAAAGGTTCCCGCCGGCGCCGTCCACCCCTGGTCGCTGCTGGTGGGAACTCTGCAGGAACGCTGAGGCTGTGGGGGAGGGGCTCCTTCACCGGGGTGGCCTCCGATGGGGTCTGGCCCGCGATCGGGGCCCACCGATTGGCGGACTGGCCTCTCCCCCCCCGGGCCTACCTCCTTCCATGCACGGCCCCAGAACACCGGCTCCACGTTCCCCGTGCATGCGCAGGATTGGTCTGCCCCAACTGCACATGCGCGGGTTGGCGTGGCGCGCATTTGGCGCCGCATAAGGACGCTGGAGTGGCGTGAACCGCTCCAGCGCCGTGCTGGCCCCCTATGGGGGCCAGAATCGGTCGTGTCCGGGCCCTGTTTGCGCCGTCGTGAAATGCGACGGCGTTCACGACGGCGCAAACACTTGGCCTCAATGTCGGAGAATCGCCCCCATTGTGTTTGCATTTGTGTGGGTGAGCAATAAGCTACAGCTTTAAGTTTAAGTTTTATGCCTAAGTTTAGGTTTAGGTTTAAAGTTGACATGTCAGTCTAATTTCATTTAAAAGTTTTCTCTACGAGAGGGAGACAGAAGTTCTGGAGCTATTTGTTTATCTGCATTTTCAATGAGGTTTTGTTTTCTTGACGTAAGTTTAGGGACAGTAAACAAAATGTAAAAAAACTGTGCTGTTGCTTAGCAACAGGGTATTGGAGAGAGACATACAGAAATACAAGATGACTAGCAGAAAGAAGCATTCCACAGAAAGTGTCAGGAAAGGCAGGACATGAAAAGAGGCAAAGAACAGTCCCAAACCATAGAAAAAACCAAAACCAGCGAGTGTCATAGAGATTTACAGCTCAAAAAGTGGCCCTTCGGCCCATTGTGTATATGCCAGCCGTCAAACACTTATCTGTTCTAATCCCATTTTTCAGCACTAAGTCCATAACCTTGTATGCTATGGCTACTCAAGTATTCATGTAAATGCTCCTTTAAATGTTGTGGAGATGCCGGCGTTGGACTGGGGTGAGCACAGTACGAAGTCTTGCAACACCAGGTTAAAGTCCAACAGGTTTGTTTCAATGTCACTAGCTTTCGGAGCGCTGCTCCTTCCTCAGGTGAGCAGGATTGTTGTGAGAGTAATTGCCTCTACCACCCTTTCAGCCAGATTCCCATGACCCTCTGATGAGAGAGTTTTTCCTCAAATCCCCTCTAAATCTTCTGCCCTTTAACTTAAATCTAACACCTCTTCGAAGGGGAAATATTTGTTCGTAACTACCCTATTTATGTCCCTCATGATTTTGAACACCTCAATCAGGTCCATCCTCCACCTTCTCTGCTCCCAGGAAAACATCCCCAGCCTAACCAACCTCTCTTCATAGCTGAAATGCTGCAGCTCAGGCGACATCCTTGTGAATCTCTTCTGTGTCCTTTCAAGTGCAATCATATCCTTCTTACAGTGTAGTACAGGAGAAATGTCCCAAGAAGACTTTCCAGACAAAGGGGAAGAATAGGAAACTGGAAAATGCCCTGTTATGCAAAGTTAAGAGTGAGTAGCTGAAGAAAAGGTTCCAAGTTAAAGAGAGAAACCTGCAGGAAGCAGACTTAAAGCAAAATAGGCTTGCGAAAAGCCAGAATATTCAAGGAGACAGCCGAAGATCGGTAACTTTTCACAATTGAACTGTGAAGGATTAGTGTTCTGTCAGTACAGTTGCATTTCTGAGACATTGCATGGAAGACAAACCGTGACATGGTGATCAGGGGAGAGGAAAATCAGAAGGAGAGGCTGAAACCCTGGAGCTGTATCCTTGGTGAAGACATTTGAGAGAAAGTGATATTTGGGAGAAAATTCCATGATATATTCTTCAAGAGCAGAGATGAGAAACCCTTGTGTAAAAGATAGAGTTCCAGTGAGACCAGTCAGCACATAGTGTGGCTCAGGCATCTATTTTGTTAATCTCCAAGAAAGAAAAGGACCCGGTGAAGTGTGGATCGTACAGGCCCATCTCCTTGTCAAATACAGACGTGAAAGTTCTGGCTAAGATAGTAACACGACAGTGTGGACTGTGTTCCAGGCATGGTGTTGGAATATCAGACACGTTTCCTGAAGGGGAAGGAGCTGTCTAGCAATATCAGACATCTATTAAATGTTGTTACGATGCCGTCCTAAGGACAGGATGTGGTGGCTATGGATGCGGAGAAGCCTTTCAATAGGGTAGAGAGGAGGCATTCGCTGGAGGTGTTAGGTAGGTTTGGATTTGATCCCACATTTATCTCATGGGTGAGGTTGTTGTATGCGGCCCCCCCAGCTAGTGTTAGGATGAATTTGGTTAGCTTGGAGTATTTCCAGCTATATAGGGACACCAGGCAAGGCTGCCCGTTGTCCCCACTTCTGTTCGCAATAGTGATAGAGCCTCTGGCTATTGCACTCAGGGCTGCTGATGAGTGGTCGGGTATTGTGAGAGGGGGTAGGGGGCATAGAGTTTTGCTGTATGTGGATGACTTTTTATTGTACATAACTAATCCGCTGGGGTGTATGGATAAGATTATGAGTATATTGGAGAAATTTGGCACTCTATCGGGCTACAAATTGAATATAACCAAAAGTGAAGTGTTTCCGGTTAATGCTCTGGGGAGAGGGGCAGACTCGAGTGTCCTTCCATTCAGGCTGGCCAGAAGTAGATTCAGGTACTTGGGTATTCAGGTGGCTCATGACTGGGCCACAATATATAAATGGAACATAGCAAGCTTGGTGGAGGAGATGGAAGAGGATTTAAAAAGATGAAATGGCCTCTGCTTTCATCAGCTGGGCAGGTGCAGACGGTCAAGATGAACGTCCTGCCAAGGTTTTTGTTCATGTTTCAGTCTCTCCCGATATTCCTTCCGAAGGGATTCTTTGGCGAGGTGGATAGAATAATTTCCGATTTTGTATGGGTTGGTAAGACGCTGTGAGTTCGGCAGATGTTTTTACAAAGGAAGCAGCGGATGGGGGGGGGGGGGGGGGGGACTGGCGCTCCCTAATCATTTGTATTACTATTGGCGCGGGGGGGGGGGGGGGGCGGAGTTTAGATACCTACAGTTGTGAGATTTTGTGTGGAAGGAGGTATCCTCGTTCAAGGCGAAAAGTAGAATTAATCTTAATGTGGAGGAGACCAGTATGTAGAGGGTTCCATCTCTGCTACTCCACTACTGGGCCGATACCTGGGGTTTGAGTATCTGTGTGTGTCTCCCTCCAGCTGGCACTGAAACTTCAGAGACCAGGGGATGCCGCACTGGGACACCTCCGCGGGAGAGAGCACTGAATCAAGCCTGCCGTTTATCCCTAACCGGAAGCCTGAGGCTTATATCACACAGATATCCAGACCCCCACCAATGCCCAGGTGATTCTCTCTCTTGCCGGTGGTGCAACACCCACCCAGTTCCTACTTCGCTGGAGTAGCTTTCCCAAGAGAGAGAATAGGACACTGCTGTTTATTACCTAACCAGCAGCCTGTCCTGTGTGAACGGGTTCGAATCGTTCAAGATGACCCTAGATTCTCGACCCCGGAATTAAGGTGAGGAATATCTTAACAATGACTTGGTCAGAGATCGCTGGTGAGAGATTGAAGAATTTAAACGACTCCAATTATCAGCAAATCGAGGTTTATTGCAAAACCCAGGTCAAAATCATCAAACAGAAGAAATTATAATAAAATCTTAAACTCTAACACAAACTAAGTCTATTCAGAAAGTACTATAATGGACACAACGTAAAATCTTATTGTTACACAATTTTAGCAATGACACAAAACACAAATCAAGTCCCCTTCCCCAAAGCCTCAACCACTATCAAAGTCAAGGGAGTTTTGCAAGCTGCTGCAGGGTACTTACAGTCACAGGCTGCAGGAGGTCAAGTCAAAGGTGGAGAGGTCAAGCCAAGAGACCCTCAATCGAAACACAGCCCCTTTTATATCCGTTTTACCTGGCTTTTTCCTGTGTTCGGCCAGCCCCTTTTGCATTGAATCCATAAGGTTTAAAGTTCCCGCTGGTCCTGCCCCCTTTGAGCCGGTCAGACCTGTCAAGATGGGAGTACCTCCCCTAGGTCCGCCTCCAGTCTGCTTTTTGAGATAATGAGGTTGAGCTCCCTTGTGAAGATTTTCAAAGTCTTCCATCTGCTCCGGAGATCGCTGCTATGTTGATGGGGTGTTGATTGGATTCTGCTCTGGTGGAGGCCAAGTCATTTACATCTGCATGGGGCTATGACCATCCCATTGTCCTGCTTGCAGGCAGGCCCCTTGTGTATTCCCGTGCCCCTTTGTCTGTGTTTTAATCTTATCTAGTTGTCTGGCTCCTTCTTCCTTGTAGCTCCTGGGGGGGGGGTTTGTAAATACCTATGCCCCTACTCGGCTCAGCGGACCAAGCCTGCTGGGAAATTTGGTTACGTTCCCTTGGCTGAAAAGTGTCCAGTTTACAGTCTCTGGGTTTTATTCTTGGGCAGTCCAAAAAGGGCCGAATTGCCCGAAAACCTTACAAGTATAAACTTTAACATGACATATCTGAATATGCGGCTATTATCAGCAGAGGCATGTGAGAAACATGCAGCCCAGAATCATGTTGGTGGAAACGCTTTTTGCAAAGATGCTGAAATGCGCATCACATGGATGCGTTCTGTAACACACAGGTCTTTAAGGAACTCTGCCACTGAAATAAAAGTTCAATGCACTCTAATTCAGCTTCTGCTTGTCCTTGGGAAACGGCGCATCAATCACTTGCCTGATTCAGCTGTGGACCACAGATTGACTGATGTTGTTCGTGGCAGTTTTGAACAAGCCCAAGGCACAGAAATGTAGAGCTGTGGTAACCTTGAAAATCACTGACAATGCTGCTCCTTCGGGGAAAGCTGGCAGGAGATCGGTTTCAGGACAGCAATACTCTGCTGAGCAAAATAAAAGCTGAATACAGCCTGTCATAATTCAAGGAGGCAAAGGCTAAAAGGCAAAGCAGGTTTATTCTGGAACACAAATAGGGCCGCAGCCATGGCGTATAAAACAAATGTCCTGGCCCGGGACTATCGTAAACTGTCCGTGTTGGTCTGGTGAGCCCGTATTGGCTGGGCCTCTGCCCGCTCTCACGGAAACTCATATTCTACGAGGCCCATGGGGACATCAGTCAGTGACCCCCTGTGGTCCTCATGAGGTCTAAAACACAGCCAATGCTAGAAATCTGAAAATATAAAGGAAAACATTGGAAATATTCAGCAGATCAGGCATCATCTATGAAGGGGGAAAAGCGTTAATATTTCAAGTAATGACCTTTCATCAGTACTGAAAAAGGTTAGTTAATATTTTCAGCAAGTACAAAGGTAAGGAAATAAAGTGGGGGGAGGAAAGGGAGGGTTTGTGAAAGCATCAAGGCAGGAGATATTAGACTCGTATGTTATTCTCTAAGTATGAATAAAGATTGTAGACTTCCAGTTAACGCAAATACTTTATTCAATGGGTTTGTTCTGTTTCCAGAGCTTAACTAGATATAATACAGTCAAGAGGTATGGCCAGTGACGCTAAGGTAAACTGCCTATGCTGAGCTGTCTCTGTGTGCTGCTGCCCCCTAGCACTGTGCTTCTGAAAGAGGCCGATCCTGCCTTGGGCTGTACCCTTTATACCCGTCTCTGATGCTGCCCTCTAGTGATGCTGTGGCTGTTACATCTGTGCTGCAGTCCCTGGTGTATGTACAGATCATTACATCCCCCCCCCCTTTGATTTGATATGTTTTCTAGATTGGCCGCAAAAAAACTGTGCATAACAAGTGATGAGAATAAGCAAATCTGCAAACTGCAAAAATGATAAAGTAATACAGAAACAATTAACAGTGTTATGAGTCCATCGTGAGAAATGTTCAGATGCATCTTGTGGGTGTGTTGAAGTGTCGTTACAAATCTTTCGGTCGGGTGCCTTACGGCTTCTGCTGGAGCGTCTTAACGGTGGTAGTAGGGATGATGGTTTGATGTCATCCAGAGTACTGTCTGGCGTTGTGTGGCGAGGAACGTCGTGTGGACAAATGGACTCGGTCAAGTCTAGTGTGGCATTGTAGGTCGAATCTCTAATAGATCCCAGCGGTTACGGCGAAAATGTACTCCCGCAGACGATTTGACAATGTAGGACCGCGGTGCCTCCTGCCTAATCACCGTAGCTGACTCAGACCATCCGCCTTCTGGGTCCCTGATTCTGATGGCGTCACCTATTGTCAGTGGCTTGAGTGGGATCGCATGTTGATCATAGTATAGTTTTTATTTGGAACATATTGCCTGCATGTCGTCGAGAACCAATGTGTTACCGGGGTCTTGGAATTGCTTTGCCGGTAGGGTTGTCTGGATGTCTCTTCCGAAGAGCATTTGCGCTGGCGACAGTCCTGAGCTCAATGTGGTTGCTCGGTACGATAACAGAGCTAAGTTGATGTCGGAACGTGACTCGGTTGCTTTGCAGATGAGTCGTTTAATGATGTGGACACCTTTTTCCCCTGTTCCATTCCATTGCGGGTAGCGATTCTGTGTCGCACCGTTGTGTGACCTCAACTTTTTCCTGTGTTTGTGGTATTGATTCTGTACGTCATCGTTCGTGAAAGCTGTTTTGCTTGTTTGTTCTGGAGCAGATGTGAATTTGTGAGATTCTTTATCATGCCATGGCATGTCTGTAGTCTTATTGTTTTGCAGTGTGCTGTGGCATTATCCTTCACATGCAGAGTTGTACATGTTACACAGGTTATTGTTTCATTGTTGTTGTTTCTGTCATTTCTGTTTTTGTTGTTTTCGTTGTCGTTCTTGTTGTTTTTGCGTTTCTGTCTTGGTTATTTTTCTTGGCGTTCTTGTTGTTGTCGTACTTGCTGTTCTTTTTGTCGCGCTGGTTGATTCTGTTTTCGTTGTTTTCACTTTCATTCATGTTCTTTTTCTTGTCGTGCTTGTTGTTCCTGGGATGCTTTTTGTTGCTTTTGTCGTTCTTGTTGCGCTGCATGTTGTTTTTATTGTGGCTGTTGTTTTTGTTTCTGCTGTGCTTCTTGCGGTTTTTGTTGTTCTTGTTGCGCTCAGTGAGTGTGCCATGTGGATGATTTGAGTCATTGTCACAGTTATTGGTGTCAGTGTCCTTAGTGGTATCTGCTACATTGAGTGTATCTTCTTGAGAATTGTGAGAATGATCTGATGTTGGTGACATCAGTCATTTGTGGTGGATTCAATTCCTCTTTGCTTACTTGGTACTCCTCTTCTAGAGTCATTTCTGGTTCACTTGAATTATCATTGAGTTCTTGGTGCTCCTCTTTTGGAGTCATTTCAGGGTCACTTGAATTATCATTAATTTCTTGGTGCTCCTCTTTTGCAGTCATTTCAGGTTCATTTGAATCATCTGTGATCTCTTTGTGCTCCTTGTCTGGAGTCAAAATCTTCACGATTTCATTTTGTTGTGGGTTGTGGTGCTCCTTTTCTGGAGTCAAAATCTTCAAGATTTCTATTGATGTGGTCTCTCTGGACTCTTGGTGCTCCTCTTCTGGAGTCAAAATCTTCAAGATTTCAATTGACGTGGTCTCTCTGGATTCATGGGTGGCCGTCCTCTGATTATTGAGTGCTTCTGTGCAGACGAGCTGAGATATGTCAGTCTCGCTGTGATCCTGCACATCCTGTATGGGATTTGTGATTTCTTCATCACTTGTCTCACATAACAGTGGGTAGACATTCAGTGTCTTCTTCTGGTGGCTCAAATAAGCTTGATAGATCTTCATGGTCTTGTACATGCATGGCGTTTGCTATGGAGTGTTTGCTTGCTTCCATTTTTGAGTCTGTCACCGAGCTGTCTGTGGAGGCTTGCATCACTCGCTTTGTGGAGTCCTTCATTGCTCTCTCTGTGGAGTTTGTCATCGCTCTCTGTGTGGAGTCCTTCATCGCTCTCTCTGTGGAGTTTGTCATCGCTCTCTCTGTGGAGTCCTTCATCGCTCTCTCTGTGGAGTCTGTCATCGCTCTCTCTGTGGAGTCTGTCATCGCTCTCTCTGTGGAGTCTGTCATCGCTCTCTCTGTGGAGTCTGTCATCGCTCTCTGTGTGGAGTCGTGCAGTGATCTCACTGTAGAGTCGATCTGTGCTATTTCAACGGAGTCGTTCTGTGCTCTGTGTGGCGTCGTCTTCGTCTTGGGTATTGCTGTCATCCAATGTATTGTCGATCTGCCATGGCACCATGGTATTGGATTCATCTACCATGAGAAGAGTCGTATTGAGCTTTTCAACTGTGTTGCTGATGCTGTGATCAGGATCTCCGAATAACTCAGCCATGTCTGAGCAGTATTGTGTGTATTGTTCAATAGACAAATCATCGCTTCCTGTTTCGGAGTTGTGATCGTTCTCTTCATGTTCAATGAACAAATCATCGTGTGTGGAGGCTGGGACCCTTCGTGGCGTGTGGACCACTCTCTGTTTCTTCGCGTCAGGCCGCAGCAAAATCCTGCACTCACGAGTCGGGATGTCATATATGCTGGGCTGAAGATTCCCCAATCCGAAGAACTCATCGTCGGGGTCTTCACGGTACAACCCCTCTAGTTGCGGTTCGGATTTGGTACTGGGGCCCAAGTTGAAATCTTCGTCTGAGTCGTAGTCTACAAGGACCATATCATCTTTGAGGGCGGTGCTAACTGCTTGTTCCAGGGTGTTGTGACAGTTATTTTCAACTGCTGATGTAAGTTCAGGCATTGTTCTGTCTTTTGAGGCAGGAAAATTGGGTTTTGCAGCTTTAAATTTCTTTTTGATCATTTTCGTGCATTTCCGTTTTAAGTGGGCATGGTCCAGGTCCTCTGACGTCATGACACTCGTGACCTTGGGTGAGTGCTATTCAGCACTGGTACCGTCTGCCCGAAACTTGCTGATCTTCCAGTGCAAAGAGCTGTCCTCGACCGAGTGTTGCAGACTGGCACATTCCAAGGTCCAGGAGTACGTGCTGAGGGACGCACTCAAGCTTGGGGCAGCTGCCGCCAAGGCGCAATGGGGAAAGACCACAGTGTAAGCTCTTACCAGCAAATGTACACCGAGGGGCGGGTAACAGTGTAAACCCCCCTCGGTCTGGGCCATTAACACAAAAAGAGGGCAGCAGGGTGGCGCAGTGGTAGCACTGAGGTCTTACGGCGCCGAGGTCCCAGGTTCGATCCCGGCTCTGGGTAATTGTCCATGTGGAGTTTGCACATTCTCCCCGTGTTTGCGTGGGTTTCGCCCCCACAAACCAAAGATGTGCAAGGTAGGTGGATTGATCATGCTAAAATTGCCCCTTAATTGGAAAAAATGAATTGGGTACTCTAAATTTATATTTAAAAAAGTTACGAGGGCAGATTGGAAAAGCTTGGTTTATTCTCTTTGGGGGCAGCACGGTAGCCTTGTGGATAGCACAATTGCTTCACAGCTCCAGGGTCCCAGGTTCGATTCCAGCTTGGGTCACTGTCTGTGCGGAGTCTGCACATCCTCCCCGTGTGTGCGTGGGTTTCCTCCGGGTGCTCCGGTTTCCTCCCACAGTCCAAAGATGTGCAGGTTAGGTGGATTGGCCATGCTAAATTGCCCTTAGTGTCCAAAATTGCCCTTAGTGTTGGGTGGGGTTATGGGGATAGGGTGGGGGTGTTGACCTTGGGTAGGGTGCTCTTTCCAAGAGCTGGTGCAGACTTGATGGGCCGAATGGCCTCCTTCTGCACTGTAAATTCTATGAAGACTCGATTGCCCATGCGCACTCCGAGTTTCCTGTACTGTGCGCTCTTTTCACAACTGCGCATGTGCGGCTCCTTTCTCAAGATGGCTGCCGCTCTGAACTTCCTTCAATCCTACCCCTGCCTCGTGGTAAGATTTGGCGCCGTTTTTTCCGATTTTCGTTTCTAGACACTGATTCTGTGTTTGTAAAGACTGACAGTATTGATTTTGTTTTTGTTCATAAGTAAGGCATTTTTGTATAGCAGTTTCTAGAGTTAGATGCTTATTTTGTGATAGTTCTTCCTTCAAATTTTTATCAGATGGTCCAGAAATTAATTGATGCATTATCACAGTGTCTCTGAAATCAGCATAATCACAGATTTGTGGTATTAACTTGAGATTTGTAATAAAATCAGAGATGGGCCCTCTGTTTCTCTTCCAAGAGTTAAATCTTTCCAGCATCGCACCAGCCTGACTGTTAGTGTTTAGCAAATTTTTTGAGTAGACCGTCTACTTTGGTATTGTCTTCACCTTCGAAGTAATTAAAGGAATTATACATTTCTCTCGCTTCATGCCCTGCTGTTGAGAGTAGTAGGGCTATTTTCATTGCGTCAGAAGCAGTGCTTAAATCATTAGCTGTGATAAATATTTGGAAGCTTTCTGAAATCACTCCGGGTACCATATGTTATTCTCGAAGTCTGAATAAAGATTGTAGACTTCCAGTTAACACAAATACTTTATTCAATGGGTTTGTTCTCTTTCCAGAGCTTAACTAGATATAATACAGTCAAGAGGTATGGCCAGTGACGCTAAGGTAAACTGCCTATGCTGAGCTGTCTCTGTGTGCTGCTGCTCACTAGTCCTGTGCTTCTGAAAGAGGCGGATCCTGCCTTGGGCTCGACCCTTTATACCCGTCTCTGATGCTGCCCTCTAGTGATGCTGTGGCTGTTACATCTGTGCTGCAGTCCCTGGTGTATGGGCAGATGTATGTACAGATGTACAGATCACTACAACTCGGTCAGCATTTATTGCCCATTCTTAGGTGCCCTTCAGAAGGTGGTGGTGAGCTGCCTTCTTAAACTTCTGAAATCCATGCAGTGTAGGTACATCCACATTGTTGTTTGGGAGAGAATTCCAGGATTTTGTGTACCCAAGCAGGTAGGCGACTCGGGACTTTTTACAGTAACTTCATTGCAGTGTTAATGTAAGCCTACTTGTGACAATAAAGATTATATGTAAAAATAGACGATAAACAAAGGGACAAGAAGATTGAAAGAAGCAATCAAGCCTCTACATCTAAAAGAACATGCGTGATGCATGATGGAAACTCTGCGGAAACCGGATCATCTCACAAGAGAGGGTAAATTATGTAAAAACTGGGCATTCTTCAAGCAGCAGTTTGAAATTTTTCTGTATGCTGCCGCGCTTAAAAATGCCTCAGAACAACGGAGACTAGCACTCCTCTTACATTTGGCTGGGCCGCTGACTCTAAAGCTGTTTCACGTATTCTTTTCTGAGAATGAGGATGAGAAAATCAGTTTAATATTGTCATGGAAAAATTTGATAAGTACTGTGGGCTTCCATCAGAGGAAAAGCAAAGTAAATGACTGCCAAAGCAAAAAAATGTTATGCTGGAAGATTCTGTTAAAATGGCCCGTGAAAGTACAGCAACTAAAAATATCATCAGGAAAGTAGCGCGAAAATTCTCGGGTCTGTTGCAGCTGTGGCGCAGCCAAAAAGTCGGCGCGCTGGAAGTGAAGGCCAGTTTGCGCAAGCGCACCAGGAGAAAACGTGCGATTCAGAGTTGGAACGTTCTGCGCATGTGCGGGACCAGATCACACATGGTGATTGTCACGCGATGTCCGTTCATTCGTTGTTGCAGCGCCTGCATGGCCTCGCCAATGTACCACGCTTCGGGACATCCTTTCCTGCAGCGTATGAGGTAGACAACGTTGGCTGAGTCGCACGAGTATGTACCGCGTACCTGGTGGGTAGTGTTCTCACGTGTAATGGTGGTATCCATGTCGATGATCACCAGGCAGGAATGTTCCCTTCCAGTCGGGGAACACTTCAGCAGTCAAGGGCATTCAGCCTCTGATCTCCGGGTAAGCGTTCTCCAAGGCGGCCTTCAGGACGCGCAACAACGCAGAATCGCGGAGCAGAAGCTTATAGCCAAGTTCCGCCCACATGAGTGCGGCCTCAACCGGGACCTGGGATTCATGTCGCATTACATTCATCCACCACCATCTGGCCTGCAAAATCCTACCAACTGTCCTGGCTTGACACAATTCACACCTCTTTAACCTGGGGTTACCCCATCTCTGGATCTGTAAAGATTTAATCACCTGCTAATGCTCGCATTCCAAGTATTGTCTGGCATCTTTGAATTTGTCTATATATTTGTTCCTGGAACATACCTCTTCATTCACCTGAGGAAGGAGCAGCGCTCCGAAAGCTAGTGACATCGAAACAAACCTGTTGGACTTTAACCTGGTGTTGTAAGACTTCTTACTGTGCTCATCCCAGTCCAACGCCGGCATCTCCACATCTTGAAAAAAGAGCGCACACCGGCCGGGAATTTTTTTGCACATGCGCACTGAAAGTGTGCGCGTGATGTCACTGACGTGATAATGTCAGGATGCTGTAGCTCCGCCCCCTTAAAGGGACAGTGCCCGGCAATGGGAAAAACAGTTTAAAATGCAGAAAACTGAGTGAATCTCCACCAGCAGCAGAACAACACTTGTGCATCAGTAGTGATGTGACAGTATACAGCGTGGAAGAAGCAATTTTTCCAGGACACAGATTTAGGAAGTCTCACACTGACTACAGGAAGATAAAAAGTGTCCAGAAAGAAGAAAAAAAGTTGGATAATTCAACAACCGACAGCGAACACGAGCAGTTCGGAGAAGAGGACATCTTCCTGATAGCGACAGTCACTGAGGTTGCTCCAAAGGATTCAAGTGAGGAATCCACGACGCCTCTCCAACAAAAGATCAGTCAGACATGGACTGTAAAGCTCAGTCTGAATGGCATAGCAACACCATTTAGCATTGATACTGTGCCGATGCGAATATGATTTTGCGGAAGTCATTGCTGCAAGCAAATAAACCACCGACTATAGGGAAGTCTAGGTGTCGACTGATGGACTACAATGGGAACACGGTTGTCACGGAAGGTACATTCTTCTGATGGTGAGACATGGAGACATTGAAATGCATCTCGACTTTGAGGTGGTCAACGATGAATAGATATCGGTAATAGGTATGCAAGCTTGTACAACATTGGATCTGGTTCGGAGAGTATATGTGACAGATACGGCGACGGATCATGGAGAAGACTGGGAACGTCTAGCATGTTTATTTGAAGAGCCAGCAGAGAAGATTGGGAAAGTCTAACCACTGTAGGTTACAGCAGAGACACCAATGAGGAATCGGATGATGAGCAACGTAAAAAGGACCAGGAAGGTCGAGACACATTACTTGCTTCTAGTGAAGTAGCGACCGCTTGGAGCAATCCAGTTGTGCAGAGTATAAGTGAGACTGATAGATCTCAGCTGCATAGTCTGAAGGCTGATAAGCAGAGTGCACCAGTGAACAGGTCACATGGGAGCACAGCCGGGAGGCACAGCAAACGGGAAGTTCAAGACTTTGTGGAACGTCAAGAGTCCAAGAGGACCACAGAGGATTCTGAGGACACTGATGATCATAGTCGAGTCATGATGCTTCTTACACACAGAACAAATGCCAAGCAGGTCTTGAGGAAATCATGAAAGTGTCATCAAAGGCACGGAAAAAAACCGAGGCGACACAAATAATGGTTTAGAACAACAGAACTTTTAATTGCTTGGACTGATAACTTGGCACTGTACCAATAACACGGTGAAGACTGAGGCCACACTCAGAAATTTAAAATGTTTATGAAAGTAAAAGAACATTGTTAGTCCATGCATCAAACACATGTAACTGACATAACTCTGCTGTTGATGTGTATTTTTGTTATTACCTATCTTTATTGTATAGACAGGGTTTAGAGAGATAGAGGGTTAATGTCCGGTGTAATTATTGGTGTTAGTACAGGACAACGTGTTTATGGGTTATACTGCATCTCATGTGAATGATAGACAAAAGTATTTTAATAACTTTTTCTTCAGAATAAAGGGGGATGTAGTATTATATAAGCCAATTTATGGACACAGAGAGTGACTAAAGGGGGGCAGGGGCAGGAGCGATAGTGAGAGAGCAAGAGAGTTAGTGAGTTAGATATTAGATGAGTATAGTTTGGGTGTTTAATCAACTGTTAGTTCTTAGAGATAAGTGTCGAATCCAATTGTAGTGTTAATAAATAGTTTTGTTAGTTTTACAAGACTCGTTATTCTCTGATCAACACTACACATCAAAGCCATCTGGTTAGAGCAAGGCAGAGAACATCACAGCCCTGAGAGGCCCAGAGAAGCAGGGAGGGTTCCGTAGATCATGGTGCAGATGTCCTCTGGTTTGGGTGAGCTCTGCTGTTCACCTGCTTCCTCTGCAATGGGGCAATGCTTCTGGTGGGCTCCTGATTGAGCTTGGCCCCTGATGTTAAAACACAGACTGCAGAAATGGTGGTCTGAGCTAGGCCACACCGATCCTGAGTCAATCAAGTCCACTGACCTGGCACCAAGTCACTATCTGCTACTGCCCCCAGACCAGGCTTCCAACCCACAGGAAGCCCGACTGTTTTCAATGGTTTTTCAGTGCTAATAATGTCTCCGTCTCCCCCTCCGCAGCCAAGGCACCCAGTCCACGTTTGTAAATACTTGTAAATACGCCCATGAGACTTCAGCCTGAGAGGAGCGGAGCATCGCGAAGGGCAGAGCATACAGTGTCCAACCTGCATTTAAATGCAGGAAAATGCTGGTTTTGCATGCCACTGCCTTATTGCCACCAGCGAGGGACCAGAGTATGATGCCCGAATCAGCGTGAAGCGCGGACCTGGATTTTGACTGGATGCCCGATTCTCTGCCCGATCGTAGTTCGCATTTACAGAGTCACAAGGCAGAGAATTTAGTCCAATATCACCACACCACTGCCTCCCCAGCTGGGTTACGGGGTTACTACAGTACGGAGTTATGGTGGGGACGTGGGCCTCGGTAGGGTGCTGTTTCAGAGGTCGGTGCAGACTCAGTGGGCCGAATAGCCTCCTTCTCCACTGTAAGGATTCTATGATTCCAAAAATCATTGCAATCATTTGTGATGAAACGAGGCAGGAAAGCAGGTGAATAGATTCCTGTTGTGAAAAGACTAACAAAGGACAAACATTGTTTAGTCAGAATCTACATCTTTAATAGATAATTAAATTGAGAGTGAAAAAGAAACAATTAAACAGCTGATGGATATTTCTCTGTATTATATTGAGTTTATTAAGTTAATTGCATTTGGGAAAAACCATATCACCCTCAGTCAATTGGACACAATGTGTTTACAATTTAGTGTAATTATTCTAATTTTACAAAAATATGCAATTATTCTCACTTCCCTGCACAAATGTAAGAAGCAGCTCAGATTTTCATGTTGTATCTGCATCAAATTTAATTGAGTGCAGAGTTATTACCTGCCCTGAGAATTTTGAAACGTGGAACCAAGGACATGAGTGCTGTGCCTCACAAAAACATATCCTAGCCCATGCTCCTCTATTTCCTTGTTAGATTAGTGTGGTGAATGTATTCACCATAATGCATGACACTGTAACCATTGAATCCACCTAATGTAACCTTTGACCTGGAAGTGGTGATACGAGCTGCTTCCAGGTACTGTACTGTAACCCGGTGGGCTCTGCCTCTGGCTCCGCCCTCACCGGGGCCATATATAACTTGGCCACCTGCGGGTGGCACTCATCTGCACAACCGACTCTGGCTAGGCAAGTTCACAACTAATAAAGCCTTATCATAGATTATCATAGAATTTACAGTGCAGAAGGAGGCCATTCGGCCCATCGAGTCTGCACCGGCTCTTGGAAAGAGCACCCTACCCAAGGTCAACACCTCCATCCTATCCCCATAACCCAGTAACCCCACCCAACACTAAGGGCAATTTTGGACACTAAGGGCAATTTATCATGGCCAATCCACCTTATGTTCACTCGCTCTCTCGGCTTTTTGGTGAATTGAAGGTATATCAATTAGGTGATTGCTAACTCAATTTAAAACACAATACGGGAGAGTGCAAGTACTTCATGTGAAAGTTGAGCCTTTAGCTTGAAGCATGTAGGTTTTAATTCCATTTACAGTCATAAACAATAGATGTGATTAAAGTTTGTATTGGGGCGTCATTCTCTGACCCCCCGCCGGGTCGGAGCATGGCCGTTGGCCGCCGTGAATCCCGCCCCTGCCCCCGCCGAAGTCTCCGGTACGGGAGATTGGGTGGGGGCGGGAATCGGGCCGCACCGGTTGGCGGGACCCCCGCTCAATTCTCCGGCCCGGATGGGCCGAAGTCCCGCCCAGAAATTGCCTGTCCCGCCGGCGTAAATCAAAGCTGATATTTACCGGCGGGACCAGGCGGCGTGGGCGGGCTCCGGGGTCCTAGAGGGGGGCGCGGGGCGATCTGACCCCGGGGGGTGCCCCCATGGTGGCCTGGCCCGCGATCGGGGCCCACCGATCCGCGGGCGGGCCTGTGCCGTGGGGGCACTCTTTCCCTTCCGCCTCCGCCACGGCCTCCACCATGGCGGAGGCGGAAGAGACTCTCCCCACTGCGCATGCGCGGGAAACTGTCGGCGGCCGCTGACGCTCCCGCGCATGCGCCGCATTTCCGCGCCAGCTGGCGGGGCAACAAACGCCATTTCCGCCAGCTGGCGGGGCAACAAACGCCATTTCCGCCAGCTGGCGGGGCGGAAATCCCTCGGCGTCGGCCTAGCCCCTCAAAGTTGGGGCTCGGCCCCCAAAGATGCGGAGCATTCCGCACCTTTGGGCCGGCGCGATGCCCGTCTGATTGGCGCCGTTTTTGGCGCCAGTCGGCGGACATCGCGCCGTTGGGGGAGAATTTTGCCCTATGTGTTTTATTTCATAAATATATCAACGTCCCTCTGTCTACAATGTTTTGTCTGCTTCTTTATCAGAAAATCATTTCAAGTAAATATCAGTGCATCCCACCTGCATCCCACCTACAATACGACAGTACAACTCCACCATAGCTTGCCTCATTGTAATGGTGATTGGATTGCAAATCCATGGCTGCCTGGAACTCAAAAGATAGCAACAAATATTTCCATTTTTTTAGTGCCGATCACACAGTAAAATGCACCAAGGTTCATCACAAGTGCATTATCAGGCAAAATTTAACACTCAGCCACATAAAAAGATAGCAGGACAGCATGTTCAAGGAACATTTGAAAGCAGGAGAGAGATTGGGGAGAGGCAGAAAGAATTACAATCTCCAAAGACACGTTTAACTTTTTAAAAATTGAAATTTGAACCTCCTGTTGATAGCTGGGAAGATAGCACAACAGGATTTCACATTTTAAGACTTTCGCTGTAACAAAGAGGAAAAGCACTATTGGCTAGATCTTTGTAGCAGTGGGTTTAATTTAATGGCTGGGTTGTGCCCAGCGCAGATCCGTGCATGCCGGTTAGATCGTGGAAGAGGCCGAAATTGGGATCCACGCTGACCGCCGATTGGTGTGTGATCTAACCAGCCCGCGCCTGCAGGCGATTTCCAGTGCTGGAGAGGGGGAAGGGGTGCTGTTTCACTCTTCTGCTGTGTTCTATGTTAGTGTAACTTTCCAGTATGATTATTCTTGCTTTTGAGAGTCTGCTGCTGGGAGCTGCAGGAAGGGGAGAGAGAGGCGGAGTGACCAAAAATGCTGCTGCAACTGCCTGGAAACTGTGGGCAGGATTCTCTGATCCTGAGGCTAAGTGTTGGCGCCGTCGGAAACGCCGTCGCGTTTCTTGACGGCCCCAGGATTAGCAATTCACGCCACTCCAGCTGCTGATCCGGCCGTGGAATGGGCGCCGGGGGATGCGTGCACGCGCAGTGGGTTCAGCGTGAACTGCGGCAGTCACACCGGCGCAATTTCCACGCGTGCGCAGTGTCTCCCTTGTTCGCGCCGGCCCCGATGCAATATGGCGCAAGAGTACAGGGGCCGGCGTGGAAGAAAGGAGGCCGGGAGACAGAGAGGCCGGCCCGCCGATTGGTGGGCCCCGATCGTGGACCAGGCCACATCGGAGGCCCCCCCTGGGTCAGACCTCCCTTCACCCCCCCCCCCCCCCCCCACCCCCACAGGCCGCCACCCGACCCTTCAACGCTGAGTTCCCGCCGGCTGAGAGCAGGTGTGGACGGTGCCGGTGGGACACTGCGTTTCCACGACAGCCGCTCGGCCCATCCCGGCCTGAGAATCGGCCGGCCGGCCGCGTAGAGCGGCCTGCGCCTGGCACCGCGCCAGCACCAACGGGCCGATTCTCCGCTCTGTGGAGAACCGCATGCCAGCGTCGGGGCTGCATGGCGCGATTTGCTCCAGTCGCGGGGATTCTCCAGCCCGCCCTGTGTGTCTGCTTTCTGCTGCCTCTTTTGCTTCTGTGGCCTGGAGCAAGGGAAGGGAGGGGTGGCATCAGACAAGCTGACAAAAGGGAAGGGTGGTGGTCCAATTCAACAGAGCAACTTGTTGAAGGTACTAAAAAAACTGCTTTTGCAGCTTGCTGGTGACTTTATTGTACTGGGCGTACAGAGGGAATGAGCTAAATTACTCATGATTGAGTTAGAAACTGGACAATGGCACAGTTTAACAGTAATTATGAATTGTGAGCTGTCCCTGTTTTGAGAATGAAAGGAGCACTTACACCTGAATAAGCTACGAACTAAACCTTCCTTACTGTCGGTGGGAAATCATATTACCCTTCTGTGGTGTAGCCAGCAGGCCTTTGCACTTGCAGTGCTGCTGTTATGGGCCAGGGTTTAGAGAAGCCCAAAGTGTATCATGGAGTTCACTTGACTGACCCACAACTTTTAATAGATTGTGGTATGGGGAGCACACGGCCCACTCTACAGGTGTGGTACAGCAGAAATGGAAAAGTATTTTTTAAAGCAAAACAATGTTTATTCTATGAACTCAAGTTAACCTTTTTAAAACATACAGTCAACATCTTAGCAACCGTTAATTCAAATACAACCCCCAAAGAATACAACACTAACTAATCCTTTAAGCTTTCCTTTTATCATCCATAAGACTTAAAACACCTTTTACCAGACGCACATCAGGTTAAAGTCACTACTGTTATTAGTTTTAAATCACCAGGATCGATTTACAGTCTTTAGATTACAGAGAGAGATTCATACACCTTCTGGCTGTGAATGCAGCTATCCAGCTCTGAAAACTAAACTAAAACACACCCTGCAGCAAACAGCCAAAAACAAAAGTAAAAAGCTGACAGACAGTCCAGCTCCACCCACACTCTGACATCACTGATAAACACCCATTTCTGAAAGGTACATTTCTTAAACACCCATTCATAAACAGATTTATTTGTTCTTAAGGGCAGCACGGTAGCATTGTGGATAGCGCAATTGCTTCACAGCTCCATGGTCCCAGGTTCGATTCCGGCTTGGGTCATTGTCTGTGCGGAGTCTGCACGTCCCCCCCGTGTCTGCGTGGGTTTCCTCCGGGTGCTCCGGTTTCCTCCCACAGTCCAAAGATGTGCGGGTTAGGTGAATTGGCCAATGATAAATTGCCCTTAATGTCCAAATTGCCCTTGGTGTTGGGTGGAGGTGTTGAGTTTGGGTATGGTGCTCTTTCCAAGAGCCGGTGCAGACTCAAAGGGCCGAATGGCCTCCTTCTGCACTGTAAATTCAATGATAATCTATGATTAATCTAGGACAAAGGTTCGGCACAACATCGTGGGCCGAAGGGCCTGTTCTGTGCTGTATTTTCTATGTTCTATGTTCTATGTACTCTCACATGACACCTCCCCGCAAGAAAAAAAAATAAACCATCAACTTCAAGATGGTTTCATTTTTCACCTTTTCTCTAGCCTTTAACAAATGCACACAGTAAATATACTTTTTTGTTTCATAAAACAGCACACGCAAACTGATATAATAATATCGTCAAATTTTTTTTTCTTCTTCCTCCAACTGGAATCCTTCTTGATTGACAGTCTCTTTGAACAAAAGGTCCTTGCACGATCCGTCCATTTCTCTACGCCTCGGCATTTCTCTTTAAAGTCAGATACTTTAGTTCAATCTGATCACAGAGTCCCTTGTAATTCTCCAACACAGGAGCATTGGATAGCACAGCTTTCAGGCAGTCAAATGCCTGTTGAAAGTCCACTGTCCACTGAAATTTTTTACGCTCCTGCAGCAAGTTCATTAGTGGAGCAATCACGCTACAAAACTTTTGCACAAATGTTCGATCAAATCCACTCATGCCAAGAAATCGCATTATTTCCCTTCATCTTGAGGGTGTGGAAACTCCTCAATAACTGTTGGTTTCACATCCTGTGTGACCATTCGGCCCTGTCCGATTGTATGGCCAAGGAAAGTGACTTTGGCTTTTCCCAATTCACTTTTGGCTAGGTTTATCACCAAACCCGCCTCCTGAAGTCGATCGAATAACTCCATCAGATGTTTTAAATGTTCTTTCCATGTCTGACTGAAAATTACCAGATCGTTGATGTATACCGCACAATTGAGTAATCCTGAAACAACTTTGTTAGTTAACCGTTGAAATGTGGCTGGTGCGTTTTTCATGCCAAATGACATAACTTTGAATTGGTATATACCATCTGAGTCACAAAAGCTGAAATCTCCTTTGCCCTTTCGGATAAAGGTACCTGCCAGTAACCTTTAAGTAAATCCAATTTGGAAATAAAAGCTGATTATCCCACTTTCTCAATGCAATCCTCCAAACGTGGGATAGGATAAGAGTCCGTTCTTGTAACTGCATTAAACTTTCTATAGTCCAGACACAACCGTTGGGTACCGTCTGGTTTAGGCACCATCACTATGGGTGAGCTCCATTTGCTGCAACCCACTTCAATGATGCCATTTTTAAGCATACTCTCAATCTCTTTGTTAACAATTTTAAAGGGTTACGTATATATGGATGTTGTTCGATTGGAACAGCATTTCCCATATCTACATCATGTATAGCCATTTTAGTACTTCCGAATTTATCTACACAAACTTGCCCATGTGATTTCAATAACTCTTTCAAGTCAGTTTGTTTTTCCTCTGGAAGGTAACTCAACAATTTATCCCAATTGTTAAGAACATACTCGTTTTCCAATTTAATTTGAGGTATGTCAAATTCCAAGTCATCTGGATTTGGTTCATCACTTTGAGTTAGAATCATTAAAACCTCCTTTTTCTCTCCTTCCCTTCCAAAGTACCTTTTAAGCATATTCACATGACACACTCAGTGAGTCTTCATTCTATCTGGTGTTTTTACCACATAATTCCCCTCACTTAATTTCCTTTCAATCTGATACGGTCCACAAAACCTAGCTTTTAAAGGTTCACCTACCACTGGTAACAATATTAAAATTTTATCTCCACTGGCAAAACTACGAACTTTGGATTTCTTGTCCGCTACCCGTTTCATCACATTTTGGGCAACTTTTAAATGTTGTCTAGCCAATTCACCTGCTCTATTTAATTGTTCCCTATAATTTGACACGTACTCCAATAATGTAATTTCTGATTTCTCACTCACCAATTTTTCCTTAATCAATTTAAGTGGTCCTCTTACCTCATGAACAAAAATTGGTTCAAAAGGACTGAATTTGGTTGACTCATTAGGTGCATCCCTAATTGCAAACAGTACGAATGGAATTCCTTTATCCCAATCCTCTGGATAATCTTGACAATATGCCCTCAACATTGTCTTTAATGTCTGATGCCACCTTTCTAACACTCCCTGCGATTCTGGATGGTACGCAGTTGATTTTAATTGTTTTATTCCTAAGCTATCCATAACTTCTTTGAATAACCTCCAGGTAAATTTGATCCTTGATCCGATTGTATTTCTGTGGGTAGTCCACATCTGGTAAAGAATTTAAGTAACTCTTCCACAATCTTTTTCGCTGCAATATTACGTACTGGAAAGGGCTCTGGAAACCTAGTAGACACATCCATTATAGTCAAAAGATATTGATTCCCAATTTTTGTTTTAGGAAGTGGTCCTACGCAATCAATTAGGACCCTTGTAAAAGGTTCCTCGAATGCTGGAATGGGTATTAAGGGCACTGGTTTTATCACAGCTTGAGGCTTCCCTATCACTTGACATGTGTGACATGATGGACAAAATTTAACTACATCTTTATGTAGTCCAGGCCAATAAAAATGTTTTTGGATTTTGGCTTGAGTTTTCCTTATTCCCAAATGACCTCCCACTGGTACCTCATGTGCAACTCGCAACACCTCCTTTCTATACCCTACCGGCAATACTACTTGATGAACTTCTGCCCACTTTTCTCAGTGAGACATTTCTTTTACGGTAATAACACTCTGGTATGCACTCCGATTCCTCTTCCGTGCATGCTTTCTGACACATCCGTTTTATTTCTACATCTTTTTGTTGTAACTCCACCAATTTTCCTTAAAAAAAATTTTTTTTTTTAGTGTACCCAATTAAGTTTTTCCAATTAAGGGGCAATTTAGCGTGGCCAATCCACCTACACAGCACATCTTTTGGGTTGTGGGAGCGAAACCCATGCAAACGCGGGGAGAATGTGCAAACTCCACACCGACAGTGACCCAGAGCCAGGATCGAACCTGGGACCTCGGCGCCATGAGGCTGCAGGGCGAACCCACTGTGCCACCGTGCTCACCAATTTTCCTGAACTAAAAATATCTGCCTCATCCTCCACCTGTTCTTGTTCTTTTTCAACCATCTGATCAAAAATCGTTTCTGATAATTGCACTTCAACTTCATCTTCACTCTTTGATTTCTCCTCTTGTCTGAACCTGTGACTTTGCGACCTTGTCGCTACACAATCTGGAAAAATCCCAGGATATTCGTCCTTCAACCCTTCAGTTGTCGGATTTTCCACTGGCTTATCAACCACAGTAGCCATCACTCCCACCTGTGATCCAGCTATATTATTACCCAAGATAAACTGTATTCCTGGACAAGATAGTTTCTCTATTACTCCTACTACCACTTCACCACTCTTCACTGGACTTTCCAACGTTCCCTTATATAATGGAACACTACTCCTCTCACCCTGAATTCCACATATTACCACCTTTTCTGGCAACATTCTTCCCAAACTACATAACTCCTCATCTCTTACCATTAAAGATTGACTAGCTCCCGTATCTCTTAAAATTGTGACTTCTTTACCTGCTCCTCCTGATACACATGAGTAAACGTTACCCACACAAGTAAATTCTTTAAAGACATCTGGCACCTTCTTATCAATCACCTCTTGATCAGGCTGTACAATCTTTTGCACCTCCTTCGCTTCACTTGGGCTTTTCTTTACCACTTTAACAAACCCCACTGTCTTATTGTAGAGGGTTCCATCTCTGCTACTCCACTACTGGGCCGATATCTGGGGTTTGAGTATCTGTGTGTGTCTCTCTCCAGCTGGCACTGAAACTTCAGAGGCCAGGGGATGCCGCACTGGGACACCTCCACGGGAGAGAGCACTGAATCAAGCCTGCCGTTTATCCCTAACCGGAAGCCTGAGGCTTATATCACACAGATATCCAGACCCCCACCAATGCCCAGGTGATTCTCTCTCTTGCCGGTGGTGCAACGCCCACCCGGTTCCTACTTCGCTGGAGTAGCTTTCCCAAGAGAGAGAATAGGACACTGCTGTTTATTACCTAACCAGCAGCCTGTCCTGAGTGAATCATTCAAGATGACCCTAGATTCTCGAACCCGGAATTAAGGTGAGGAATATCTTAACAATGACTTGGTCAGAGATCGCTGGTGAGAGATTGAAGAATTTAAACGACTCCAATTATCAGCAAATCAAGGTTTATTGCAAAACCCAGGTCAAAATCATCAAACAGAAGAAATTATAATAAAATCTTAAACTCTAACACAAACTAAGTCTATTCAGAAAGTACTATAACGGACACAACGTAAAATCTTATTGTTACACAGTTTTAGCAATGACACAGAACACAAATCAAGTCCCCTTCCCCAAAGCCTCAACCACTATCAAGGTCAAGGGAGTTTCGCAAGCTGCTGCAGGGTACTTACAGTCACAGGCTGCAGGAGGTCAAGTCAAAGGTGGAGAGGTCAAGCCAAGAGACCCTCAATCGAAACACAGCCCCTTTTATATCCGTTTTACCTGGCTTTTTCCTGTGTTCGGCCAGCCCCTTTTGCATTGAATCCAGAAGGTTTAAAGTTCCCGCTGGTCCTGCCCCCTTTGAGCCGGTCAGACCTGTCAAGATGGGAGTACCTCCCCTAGGTCCGCCTCCAGTCTGCTTTTTGAGATAACGAGGTTGAGCTCCCTTGTGAAGATTTTCAAAGTCTTCCATCTGCTCTGGAGATCGCTGCTATGTTGATGGGGTGCTGATTGGATTCTGCTCTGGTGGAGGCAAAGTCATTTACATCTGCATGGGGCTATGACCATCCCATTGTCCTGCTTGCAGGCAGGCCCCTTACAGCATTACCATGCCCCTTTGTCTCTGTGTTTAATCTTATCTCGTTGTCTGGCTCCTTCTTCCTTGTAGCTCCTGGGGGGGTTTGTAAATACCTATGCCCCTACTCAGCTCAGCGGACCAAGCCTGCTGGGAAATTTGGTTACGTTCCTTTGGCTGAAAAGTGTCCAGTTTAGTCTCTGGGTTTTATTCTTGGGCAGTCCAAAAAGGGCCGAATTGCCCGAAAACCTTACAGATGCCCCTTCGATACGTCCCTACCTGCTTGGACCGTATCGACACAGGTGAAGGGCAATCATTTCCTTTTGTGTGGACCGTAGGCCCCCCCTCAACAACATGCGAAACTACAAGCCCCAAGACTGTTCCCTTAATCTAGGCTACCCCTAATTTCATTGAAAGGGAAAGACAAGACCATACTTAATTTAAACACACAGTAACATACACACATTTCACCGGAACCCCAAACGTAAGGGTCCCTGTACATATATCACAATCAAGTAACTGAAACCCGCGAATCCATACAACTATTTACATTTGAATCTCTTTATTTCACTAAGGATCCTCTTTTCTGGGCTGCACTTCGCTTCTTCCCAAAAGCCCGTTGAAGGCTCTTCATTTTCCTCCGTCGTCGATACCTGCAGCTGAGAGGTTCAGTACAACTGAGGCGACAGCATAATGTACCCCCTGGTGCAACATTTTCTTTGTGGGGACAAACACTAAACCATTCTCAGGCCCCCTGGTGGTGATTGGACAGTTGTGAGGATCGATTGGTTGGGCTGTGGGCAGGGGTCTCTTTACCTGAACCAGCAGTTCGGTAGCTTTTACAGTCATCCCTTCCCTGGGCGTTACACATCCCTCCCCACTGCGGTCAATTCATCCCGTTCCCTGGGTTCTGCCACCACCTAACAAAAGTGATCGATGCCCCTTGTGGACATGCCTTGGTAGACCCCATAAACACAAATAAATGCCCTGGTCAGAAGCCCACCACTTATCCCAGCAAACGGTGATCCTACCCGGTGACCCCGTGATGGTCCAGTAGGTGTTGTTGTCCAGGCGTTCCCAGTCCGAGGACCGATCCCTCATGTCCAGGCTCAGCTTCCTGAGCCACCACCATCTCCCCAAAGGAACGTCCCCCTCACAGGTTAAACACACCCGCCTGCCCTCAGTCACCCTAACCCGGTCAGTCGGCACCTGTACCTCCTCGCAGAGTACAGAGGCCTCTCCATAGGTGAAGCTCTGGTGGCTGGAGTACCTGGTCGAGTTCGACCCCAGCCACCCAGCCCACCTCCCCAGGTGTGAGTAGCGGGTCTGCTCTGTGGCCACCTGGTCTCCCTGTCCGGTAGTGACAAGAGGGGCTCTGCCGCCAGAGCACCCATAGACGAAGGACTGTTCTGTCTCGCCTCTGCGGAGTTCTCCCGGTCCCACCATCGCCAAGATCATCAGCAAGCTCCACATCGGCGGGTGCCCCATCTGTAAAAGAGACAAAACACATCCTTGCCTCTACAGAACTACCTACCTTAAAGTGCATAGCTTCTATCCAGCGGCAGCAGCAGCTCCCGCTTTGAAGTTGGGAAATTGACATGAAATTGCCGCAGCCTGTCTGTGGTTCTGTGTCCACAGCCCGGCTTCACCAGGGTCCTAGTGCCTGCTGCTCAATCATGATATCACTGCACTATACGCTTCTGTGATCCCATGATCCTAATTAACCCACACACCACTAAACACTAATTAGAACTAGCAGGGGGAAAATGATATATACAATGCCACCCGTCTCCGGGTGGCCAAATTAAAACTGGACCCCGCTATACTGGGGCTGTTCATCTGTTTGGACCAACGGCTCGGGCCAGACCTCCCCCTCCCGGGGGTCCGGACTGCCCCTTGCCTCTCCTTCCCCAAAGGGGTTCGGGGATCCCTTTCTGCGCCCTCCGGAGACTGGGCTACCTGTGGCAGCACTGGATAATGTCCTACATCCCTCACCGTTCCCTTCTACTGGGGACCATCTTACCGGGGGCTTGGAGACCCGATTGCTCCTTCGTCCCCTGGATGGTTCCCAAGCCCAAGGTGATACCTCCCTCTCCTCTGCCTCCCTAGCCTCTATACTAAGGCAGGCCACCTGACCCACAGGTAAGGGCTTGGGAATCGTTACTGTCCCTGGGCTGGGTGTTTGCAGCACTGTCGGTTTCTTTGGGACTGCCCCTTCGGGACAGCACCTTGTCACCGGTTGTGTGACCGTGGAGTCAGGGACCTCCCCCACCGTCGTTAATTCTACGGGGGGTTTCTCCACTACCACCCCCAGTCTTCCCCCCACCTTGCTCTTTCTTGCCCTTATGGGGTGGAACAATTTAAATTGACTGATGTGGCGTTCGCATGGGTCCCACCTTAAGGAATTTAAACTGCAAATAGCCGCTGAGGCAGCCTCCAGAATGGGACCCTGCACCTGGACCGGACCAGGGTCTGGGGCTAGAACTACCCCTGCGCTCCCTTTTACCTGAGGCTGCTCCCTGGGTAGTCATACGGGTTCTTGTGGTGTGGGTGCGGGCAGGCCCTGGCCCGTTGCCATTGCCACCTGTCGCGACCCAGCTGCTGGGCTCTGCAAAAAGGCTAAAAGTTTTTTTAATTCGATGGTTTCCGGGGCAGCTGCTCCTGCCGCCGGGGTCTGACTCTCTACTACGGGAGCCCTCTCCTCCTTGCTAGGGTTCTCACACTCCCTCTTGAAATGCCCGGTCTTTCCACACCCGTAGCATACCGGTCTCTTGTCGGAGGTCCGGGAGCCCTCATGCTTCCACTCGCTCTTAGGGGGTGCTGGTGTGATTCCATGCACCTGACCCTTATGGGGCTTTTCCTCACTCCTCTCCCCGTTGCGATATGCAAGGGTGAGTTTTCTAAGGACCTCTGCCTCGTTAAGGTCCGGACTCTGCGGGTCAAACCAGTGTTCGGCTTTTGCCCTAACGTGAGGGAGGCAGTTAGCTACGAGGGTCTTCAGCCAGTGGGCTGTTCTCTCATCTAAATTCTGCCTATCCGCGGGAGTCCCGCACGCCTCCACATAGACAGTCCACAGCCTGTCTGCGAACATATTTGGCGATTCCCCTAGCTGCTGCTTGGTTTCCCCCACCCTCATGAAAGGGCTACCCAGATTCAAGCCCATTGCCTCCAGAACAGCAGTCCGTGCTGCCACCCATGTGTCAGGTCGTCCCCCATTCCCGGTGGTCACTGCCCTGCATAGTTGGGGATCTAGGGTCATCAGGAGCATCCTTACTTGCTCCCCCTCGTCGCAGTCATTAATGCTGGCAGCCTGCTCCACCTCCATAAAATGAAGCGACGGATCCCCTTTTGGAGTTAGCCTGGGAACGTGGGCCACCATCCCCCTGAGCGCGGATGCCCCATGAGGAATGATAATGTCGCCCTCAACCGGTCCCCTATTCGCCAGCCCCGCCGGGGGACCATACCTTCTCTGCCTGACAGGGCACATCTTTCCTACCTGGGGTTCCTGCTCCTCCGCCTCCCCGGCGTCCAGCTCTCCTGCCCCGTTGGGTAGCCCCCCTGTCCCCGGGCTAACTACCCATATAGGAGACGCCGCTATCTGGGGATACACCACTGACCCCCCTTGGACCTGTCCCTGACCGGGTGGACCGAACCCTACCCGCTGACCCGGCATCCCAGGTAGCGGTCTGTCCCCATCCCATGGGGACCCACATACGAAACCAGGCGGGCACGCCGCCAGCTGGGGGTACCCTGCTGACCCCCCCTGGACTTGCCCCTGAACGTGCAGTCCGATCCCCCCTGCCGACCCGGACACAATCCCGGCGCCTCAGGAGGCGGTCTATTCCCCTTAGCCTTTGGGGAATCATCCGCTGCGAGGAGCCCCTTGCCCCTTGGGAACCCCCCTGGACCTACCAGGTGTACCTGTCCCCTGACCTTGGACAAGGTCTCCTCCAACTCTGTTATCCGTGCCTGGCACGGCCCGTGAGCACAGTCCCCTACTTCCTCGCGAGCCACTCGGTACGCTGCCTGGATGTCCCGGTACTTCCCCTCCAGCTTCCTACACTGCTCTGTACTCCGAGCATAGAGTTCCTGGAGTCTCCATTCCTTTGTCTTACCCTCCACTATCTGGCAGTGGAGATATTCCTTCTCGCACCGGTTAGACTCGCTTTCCTGTAGGCTGTCCTGTTTCATTTCTGCCAATTCCTCCCGCAGTCGTTCCACTGCGCTAGCGCTGTCCCCTGCGCTGGCCCTAACTTCTCCCAACTCCTGCTCTAATTCTTCGACCCTTCGCTCTGTTTTGGCTACCTGCTGGGACAAGCAGACCAGCCAAACTGCCTTCTCCAAGTGCCTTTTGTGTGCCTTACTTTCTGTCCATGCGGCCGCCGCCATTACGGGTCGCTCCGCATTGATTAATTCTGAGACCCAAGGTTTGGTGAGGTTGACCTTTTGCCACATATACGAGGAGATTCTCTCCTCCATTTTACTTCGTTCCCTCACCCCCTCTGCCAAGTCACATACTCCAAACCACCGGGCTCCTGCCCCGTCGCCATTGTAGAGGGTTCCATCTCTGCTACTCCACTACTGGGCCGATATCTGGGGTTTGAGTATCTGTGTGTGTCTCCCTCCAGCTGGCACTGAAACTTCAGAGGCCAGGGGATGCCGCACTGGGACACCTCCACGGGAGAGAGCACTGAATCAAGCCTGCCGTTTATCCCTAACCGGAAGCCTGAGGCTTATATCACACAGATATCCAGACCCCCACCAATGCCCAGGTGATTCTCTCTCTTGCCGGTGGTGCAACGCTCACCCGGTTCCTACTTCGCTGGAGTAGCTTTCCCAAGAGAGAGAATAGGACACTGCTGTTTATTACCTAACCAGCAGCCTGTCCTGAGTGAATCATTCAAGATGACCCTAGATTCTCGAACCCGGAATTAAGGTGAGGAATATCTTAACAATGACTTGGTCAGAGATCGCTGGTGAGAGATTGAAGAATTTAAACGACTCCAATTATCAGCAAATCAAGGTTTATTGCAAAACCCAGGTCAAAATCATCAAACAGAAGAAATTATAATAAAATCTTAAACTCTAACACAAACTAAGTCTATTCAGAAAGTACTATAACGGACACAACGTAAAATCTTATTGTTACACAGTTTTAGCAATGACACAGAACACAAATCAAGTCCCCTTCCCCAAAGCCTCAACCACTATCAAGGTCAAGGGAGTTTCGCAAGCTGCTGCAGGGTACTTACAGTCACAGGCTGCAGGAGGTCAAGTCAAAGGTGGAGAGGTCAAGCCAAGAGACCCTCAATCGAAACACAGCCCCTTTTATATCCGTTTTACCTGGCTTTTTCCTGTGTTCGGCCAGCCCCTTTTGCATTGAATCCAGAAGGTTTAAAGTTCCCGCTGGTCCTGCCCCCTTTGAGCCGGTCAGACCTGTCAAGATGGGAGTACCTCCCCTAGGTCCGCCTCCAGTCTGCTTTTTGAGATAACGAGGTTGAGCTCCCTTGTGAAGATTTTCAAAGTCTTCCATCTGCTCTGGAGATCGCTGCTATGTTGATGGGGTGCTGATTGGATTCTGCTCTGGTGGAGGCAAAGTCATTTACATCTGCATGGGGCTATGACCATCCCATTGTCCTGCTTGCAGGCAGGCCCCTTACAGCATTACCATGCCCCTTTGTCTCTGTGTTTAATCTTATCTAGTTGTCTGGCTCCTTCTTCCTTGTAGCTCCTGGGGGGGTTTGTAAATACCTATGCCCCTACTCAGCTCAGCGGACCAAGCCTGCTGGGAAATTTGGTTACGTTCCTTTGGCTGAAAAGTGTCCAGTTTAGTCTCTGGGTTTTATTCTTGGGCAGTCCAAAAAGGACCGAATTGCCCGAAAACCTTACATTATCCTGTTTTACCACATCAGCCTTCCCAGTGCTTTTCTTCAACCACCAACACTATGACTTTACACAGCCTAGTTTATTACAGTGAAAATATTTGAAACTTTTCATGTCTCTTCCACCCTCCTGGATTTCTTTTTTAATCTGAGGTACACTCTCCTTATTATCTCCCATCAGATCACTTTTACTTTTACCACTTGAGTTTTTCTCATATCCCCAGTTTCTACACTTCACAGGCTGAAACTGATGTCGGAAACCAAGCTTTGCTTTATGAACTAATTCATAATCATCTGCCATTTCTGCTGCGTACCTCGCAGTTTTAACCCTCTGCTCTTCCACATGAGTTCTCACTACATCAGGAATTGAATTTTTAAACACCTCCAAAAGCATAATTTCTCTGAGAGCTTCATACGTTTGGTCTATTTTCAAAGCCCTTATCCACCTATCAAAATTACTCTGTTTCATCCTTTCAAACTCCATGTATGTTTGACCAAATTCTTTCCTTAAATTTCTAAACCTTTGTCTGTAGGCTTCAGGCACTAGTTCATATGCACCTAAGATGGATTTCTTCACCTCCTCATACGACCCAGATACCTCCTCCGGTAGTGATGCAAACACTTCACTAGCCCTACCTACCAGGTTTGGTTGAATCAGTAATACCCACATGTCCTGTGGCCATTTCATTTGTTTAGCTCCCTTCTCAAATGAAATGAAAAAGGCTTCTACCTCCTTCTCGTCAAACCTTGGCAATGCTTGGACATATTTAAATAGATTCCCACCAAGCCTTTGACTTTGACAGTTTTAAATCACCAGGATCGATTTACAGTCTTTAGATTACAGAGATAGATTTATACACCTTCTGGCTGTGAATGCAGCTATCCAGCTCTGAAAACTAAACTAAAACACACCCTGCAGCAAACAGCGAAAAATGAAAGTAATAAGCTGACAGATAGCCCAGCACCACCCACACTCTGACATCACTGATAAACACCCCTTTCTTAAAGGTACATTTCTTAAACACCCATTTCTTAAAGGCACTCTCACATGACACTGCGCAACATTGAAATGATCAGGGTAAAGAGGTGCTAATAACTAGATAATCCAGTGGGATGTAGTAGGTCGCGCATTCGGTAGCTCCCGCCTGGAACGGACTCTTGGACATTTTTTCAGCAGTTTTCACGGACTTTTTGGGACAGATTGGTGAAGCGAACATTGCCAAAAAGGATTCCCTCTCTGTTGTATGGATAGCTGGACCAGGAGTGGCCGGGTGAAGCGTTTAAGTTCCGACAGACAGGAGTGTGCGGAGCAGGTGCCGAGACACAGCATGGCGGCCGGTATAGACCAGGGAGCGTGGGTGCAGTGGTCACAGGAGCTACTGGAGTTCCTCAGGGGCTGCTTTGCTGATCTTAAAAAGGACATGCCCCGATGAAGGCATCAATAGACCAAATGATCGCACTCAGGCGACACAAGGGAAAGCGATAAAGGGGATGGAGAAAAAGCTATCCGACCATGAGGACGAGTTGGTCATACTGGCCCTCAAGGTGGAGGCGCAGAATGATCTCCACAAGAAGTGGCAGGAGAGGCTGGAGGACCTAGAAAACAGGTCCAGGAGGCAGAACTTGAGAGCTGTGGGCCTCCCCGAAGGTGTGGAGGGGTCAGATGCTGGAGCATTTGTGTCCAAAATGCCGGAGACGCTGAGGGGGATGGAGCTGGAGCTGGACGGGGCACACAGAGCCCTTGCAAGGAAGCCCAAGGCGAATGAACCGCCGAGGGCCATGGTGGTGAGATTTCATCGCTTCTCAGACAAGGAACTTGTCTTGCGGTGGGCTAAAAAAGAACGGAGCAGCAGGTGGGAGAACAGCATTTACCAGGACCTGGGTGCGGAGCTGCCCAAGAGCTGTGCTGGATTCAACGGGGTGAAGGCGACCATCTTCAGCAAGAGGGTGAAATTTGGGAAGCTACACCCAGCTTGGCTATGGGTCACGTACAAGGAACGGCATCACTATTTTGAGAGCCGGATGAGGTGTGGACATTTGTCAAACAAGAAAAGCTGGACTCGAATTAAAGGACAGTTAAGCTTTGGTGGAATGCGGTGGTGGGGCTGGGTAACACGGTACCGTTTTAATATAAGATTTTATACAATGTTGGGTGCGTGTAAGGGCTGTGGCGTGGCTGGAGGGTGCTGTGTTTTCAGCAAAGTTGAGATACGGAGGGGGGAGCGGGCACTGTATTTAGTGTGATTTTTCGGGAAGTTGGAGCCTTGGTTCAGTAAGTGTCTCCTCACGGGGCTATGTTAGTGTCTTTTGTTTGTTTTTCTTTTCGTATTACTATTTACTCACTGGGGCTGGAGGTTTTGATCTCTGGAGGTTCGCACGGCCGAGAGAGAAGGAGTTCTCTTTTTTCTCCCACGTTCGTAAGGTTTACTCTCGCATAGATTTCCTTGTCTTGAGCAGGGCATTAATCCCAAAGTTGGTGGGGACAAAATACTCGGCAATCACAGTCTCGGACCATGCCCCGCACTGGGTGGACCTGCGGCTTAGTGAGGAGAGAGGGCAGCGCCCGCTCTGGATACTGGACGTGGGGCTGCTGGCGGACGAAGAGGTTTGCGGACGGATTAACAGTAACATCCAGGATTACCTGGAAACAAACGATACGGGTGAGGTAGCAGCTGCAATGGTTTGGGAGGCTCTGAAGGCAGTTGTCAGAGATGAGCTCCTCTCAATTCGATCCCATAGGGAAAAGAGAGAAAGAGCGGAGAGGGAGAGACTGGTGGAGGAGATACTCCGAGTGGACAGGAGATACGCGGAGGCCCCCGAGACGGGGCTACTGAGGGAGCGGCGGAGTCTGCAGGCGGAGTTTGAACTGTTGACAACAGGGAAAGCGGTAGCACAGCTGAGGAAGGCAAGAGGGCAGTCTATGAGTATGGGGAGAAAGCAAGCAGAATATTGGCACACTAACTGCGAAAGAGGGAGGCCGCCAGGGAAATCGGGGGAGTAAAGAATAATAAGGAGGGTAACACAGTCTTGGATCCGGGGGGGTGGGGGGGGGGTGGGGGGGGGCTGAATGGAGTCTTTAAGGAGTTCTATAGTGAACTATATTAGTCGGAGCCCCTGACGGGAGCGGAAGGGATGAGGCAATTTTTGGACCAGTTGAGGTTTCCAAAGGTGGAAGAGGACCTGCTGGAGGGGCTGGGGGCCCCGATTGAATTGGAGGAGATTGTCAAAGGTAGAGAGGACATTCATTCGGGTAAAGCCCCGGGGCCGGACAGTTACCAGGTAGAATTTTATAAGAAATTTTCGGAAATACTGAGCCCACTCCTGATGAGGACTTTCAATGAGGCTAGAGAGAAAGGAACCCTCCCACCAACAATGTCACAGGCCTTGATCTCACTCATTCTTAAATGAGAGAAGGACCCGGAACAATGCGCGTCATACAGGCCGATTTCGCTCTTAAACGTGGATGCCAAATTGCTAGCTAATGTTCTGGCTACAAGAATTGAGGATTGCGTCCCAGGGGTGATAGAGGAAGAGCAGACTGGGTTTGTTAAAGGCAGGCAACTTAATACCAATGTTCGGAGACTTTTGAATATTATTATGATGCCCTCAGAAGGAGGGGAGGCGGAGGTGGTAACAGCGATGGACGCAGAGAAAGCCTTTAACCGGGTGGAGTGGGCGTACCGGTGGGAAACGCTGGGGAGGTTAGAGTTTGTTGAGGGCTTTATTGGCTGGGTGAAATTGCTGTACCAGGCGCCTGTAGCAAGTGTATGTACAAACCGGCTGACGTCGGGGAACGAGGTCAAGCTTCACCGGGAAACGAGGCAGGGGTGTTCCCTCTCTCCGTTACTATTTGCCCTAGCTATAGAACTGCTAGCTATGACGCTGAGAGCCTTGAGGAACTGGCGGGGACTAGTTCCGGTGGGGGGGGGGGGGGGGCGGGGGGAAACATTGGGTCTCGCTGTACGCGGATGATTTGCTCCTGTACATTTCAGACCCTGTGGAGGAGATGGGGGAGGTTCTGCGGGTTCTGAGGGATTTCGGTAGTTTTTCAGGGTACAAACTGAACATGGGAAAGAGCGGGATGTTCGTGATCCAGGCCAAGGGGCAGGAGAAGAGACTGAAAGAGCTGCCGCTCAGGATGGTAGAGAAAGGTTTTCGTTACCTGGGTATACAGGTGTCCAGGAAATGGGATGCCCTGCACAGGCTCAATCTGACCCGGTTGGTTGAGCAAATGGAAGGGGACTTTAAAAGGTGGGACATGCTCCCGCTGTCATTGGCAGGGAGGGTACAGACCGTGAAAAAGACGGTCCTCCCCAGATTTTTGTTTGTCTCTCAGTGCCTCCCCATCTTCATCCCTAAGGCCTTTATTAAGCGGGTGAGTAGGATCATTTCGGGCTTTGTGTGGGCGAATAAGACCCTGCGAGTAAGGAGATTGCTGTTGCAGTGCAGTCGGGGGAGGGGGGGGGGGTTGGCACTGCTGAACCTTCGCAACTACTACTGGGCGGCCAATATTGCCATGATTAGGAAGTGGCCGATGGGGGAGGGGGGTGAGCGGGGGGGGGGGGGTCGGCGTGGGAGCAGCTGGAGGCAGCGTCTGGGAGCTTTGATAACGGCCCCATTGCCATTCTCGCCGACCCGCTACTCCACAAGTCCGGTGGTGGTGGCGACACTGTGGATCTGGGGGCAGTGGGGGAGGTACAAGAAGGTGAGGGAGCGTCGGTCTGGACCCAGATATGTAACAACCACAGGTTTGTCCCGGGTAAGATGGATGGTGGGTTCCAGAGCTGGCAGTGGACAGGCATCAGAAGGATGGGGGATCTGTTCATAGACGGAAGCTTTCCCAGTGTGAATGCGCTAGAGGACAAATTTTGGATAATAAAGCCTATGTTCGCTCGTTCTCATCGTCTTGTAATGAATTGATGGTACATCAATTTATTATCCAAGAACTTGCCTGCCTGTGACTGCTGTAACAATGAGCGCCGCCCACAGGCGGCAGGCAGGTCTACATACCGCCCAGGGGGGAGGGGGGGTTGGAGCCGACCAGGGTTCCAGTACAATACATGGAAGGAGATCATATTACCATTTCCTGGCCATAGGCCACAGTACTATACAGACAACTTATATTATGGTGAATACGTTCACCACAGCTGCCTAACGACCTTCGCCCCTGCCTGCGTGGACATTGATGTGGACCGGACCAGGCTCAATCCCACGTCAAATCTTTACCTTCTATACCTGACACCAGACTCGAAGGTTAGGTGTCAGGTATAGAAGGTAATGATTTGATGTGGGATTTAGCCTGGTCCGGGCCACACAAATGGTACATCAATTTATTATCCAAAGACATCACTGTCATGATATTCAGATAAACATCATGGTGCAAACACACATACACACTGATGGACAGATCAACCGACCAATCAACACACACGCAACATCACAGCCAATTACAAGCAAGAGCACACGCACTATAAAACAGGGAACACCACAGTTCCCAGTCATTCCAGCCGGAGACAGCTCAGGGCACAGAGCTTACAGCAAGCCACTCAGACATACACCATGTGCTGAGTGCCTCTCTAAGATAGTGTAAGGGCTGGGTCCACAAGTTAAAGGGTAAAGAACGAACCATAGTCATATGCTTACAGATGTTGTTATTGATAGTAATAAAACAGAGTTGTACCACCTGCAACCGTGTTGGTTCGTCTGTATAGCAGAACACCCAACACGACAATCACTATGGAAGCCGTTCTGAAGTCTGATAAACTGGAACTCGACGCACTAGCAGCAGTAGCTAAGGAAATCTTCTCCCACTGGCTCCGCTGTTTTGAGGCATACTTCGACTCCTCTGAAATGCATCCCTCCGACGCCCTCAAGCTGCGCCTCCTCCACCCCCGGGTGAGCCACATAATTTTGGGTATGATTGAGTACGCAGTCACGTACGAAGCGGCGTTCGCAATTCTAAAGAGACAGTTCGTGAAGCCCGTGAACGAAGTGTTCGCGCGGCACCTCCTCACTACCCGCCGTCAACACGCCGGCGAATCGCTGGATGAGTATCTAGAGAACCTGACACTACTCGCCCGCAACTGCAATTACAGGGATGTGAAGGCCGATGAGTACATGAAGCTGATGAACCGGGACACCTACGTGGCTGAGGTCCAGTCTAACTACATCCGGCAGCGACTGCTGGAAAACGGGGCCACTGATCGACAGGACACGGTAAAACTAGCCACCTCGTTAGAGTTTGCCTACCAGAGACTCAGCACGTTCCTGGCAGACCCAGCGAACCCCTCGTGGGCACCACGGATGCGGCCTTCACCAGACCCGACTACGTCCCAGGCCTGTGCCACGCAGCTGCCTGTTCAGCCCGGGGAACCGTCTTGCTACTTCTGCGATCAGGGCCAACACCCCCGGCAGCGTTGCCCAGCCTGCACCGCGACATGCAGCGACTGCGGCAAAAAGAGACATTTTGTCAGAGTCTGTATGGCCTGATCCAAAGCCCCGAAGTCAAAAGCTTGCAGGCCCGATCCACGGCCTCACAGGCCCACAGAACCCACAATGTGGCGGCATACCTGCCGGTTCCGCCCCCTTCAGACGCGTCATCCGCCTCATGCAGCTCGTGGGGGGCGCCATCTTTAACTCAGCCCAACACGTGCGACCGATGGGGGCGGCCATCTTGGTCGCCATCGTCAACTCAGCCCGACACGTGCGACTCGTGGGGGCTGCCATCTTGTGACCCCGTACCTCCGACCATGCAGACTACCCGCAGCTCGTCGCAGTCACCCTCGACCAGTCGCGGCCAAAACATCTGAAGAATTCGATGATGGCTGTCCGGGTCAGTGGGTGCGAGACCCCCCTGTCTTTTCGACTCCGGAAGCACAGAGAGCTTCATCCATCCCGACATGGTAAGGCGCTGCTCCCTCCGCATCTGTCCTGCGTCCCAGACAATCTCCCTTGCCTCCGAATCCCATTCGGTACAAATCCGGGGGTACTGTGTCGTGAACCTCATGATACAGGGCGCTGAGTATGCCCATTTTGAACTGGATGTCCTCCCTCACCTCTGCGCCCCACTACTGCTTGGACTCAACTTCCAATGCAGTCACCGAAGCCTGACCCTAAAGTTCGGCGGACCCCTACCCTCTCTCACTGTATGTAGCCTCGCGACACTTGAGGTCACCCCCTCTTCGCTCTTCTGAACTTCAACCCCGACTGTAAGCCCGTTGCCACCAGGAA
This sequence comes from Scyliorhinus torazame, assembly GCF_047496885.1. Lineage (NCBI taxonomy): Eukaryota > Metazoa > Chordata > Chondrichthyes > Carcharhiniformes > Scyliorhinidae > Scyliorhinus > Scyliorhinus torazame. The sequence continues at coordinate 212,867,370 of NC_092713.1, read as the reverse complement.
CAGGCGGTACAGTGCACACGACATGATTTTTACCAAGTCGGAGGTCCAGCGACTCTTGAGGGAGGGGGTTATCGAGGCCAGCAACAGCCCCTGGAGAGCACAAGTAGTGGTTGTCAGGACCGGGGAATAGAATCGGATGGTTGTGGACTACAGCCAGACCATTAACCGGTTCACGCAACTTGATGCGTACCCCCTCCCCCGCATAGCGGAGATGGTCAACCAGATCGCACAGTACCGGGTGTTCTCCACGGTAGATCTGAAGTCTGCCTACCACCAGCTCCCGATCCGCCCGGGAGATCGCCACTACACTGCTTTTGAAGCAGCCGGCCAACTCTTCCACTTCCTCAGGGTCCCTTTCGGCGTCACTAATGAGGTCTCGGTCTTCCGGTGAATGATGGACCGAATGGTGGACCAGTACGTGCTGTGGGCTACATACCCGTACTTGGACAATGTTACCATCTGCGGCCATGATCAGCAGGACCACGATGCCAACCTTCAGAGGTTCCTCCCGACTGCCCAATACCTCAACCTCACATATAACAAGGAGAAGAGCGTTTTCCGCACAACCCGGCTAGCCATCCTCGGCTATGTCGTGGAGAACGGGGTCCTAGGGCCCGACCCCGACCGCATGCGCCCCCTCATGGAACTTCCCCTTTCCCCACAGCCTCAAGGCCCTCAAACGCTGCCTGGGGCTATTCTCCTATTACGCCCAGTGGATCCCCAACTATGTGGACAAAGCCCGCCCACTTATCAAAGCCATGATATTCCCCCTGACCGCTGAGGCTCTCTCGGCCTTCAGCCGCATCAAGGCCGATATCACTAAGGGCGCGATGCATGCGGTGGACGAGTCTGTCCCCTTCCAGGTAGAGAGCGATGCGTCAGACGTCGCCCTGGCCGCCACCCTCAACCAGGCAGGCAGGCCAGTAGCCTTCTTTTCTAGAACCCTCCATGCCTCCGAGATTCGACACTCCTCTGTTGAGAAGGAAGCGCAAGCCATTGTGGAAGCTGTGCGGCATTGGAGGCACTACCTAGCCGGTAGGAGGTTCACCCTCGTCACCGACCAACGGTATGTTGCCTTTATGTTCGACAACGCACAACGGGGCAAAATTAAAAACAACAAAATCTTGAGGTGGAGGATCGAACTCTCCACCTATACGTACGATATTAAGTATTGTCCTGGGGAGCTCAACGAGTCCTCAGATGCTCTGTCCCGCGGCACATGCGCCAGCGCGCAAGATGACTGATTTGGGCTATCCACAATGACCTCTGTCACCCGGGGGTCACTCGGCTTATCCACTTTATTAAGGCCCGCAATCTGCCCTACTCCACCGAGGAGGTCAGGGCCATGACCAGGGATTGCCAAGTCTGTGCAGAGTGCAAACCACACTTCTACTGGCCAGACAAGGACCACCTGGTAAAGGCCTCCCGGCCCTTTGAGCACCTCAGTATCGACTTCAAAGGGCCCCTCCCTTCCACCAACCACAATATATACTTTCTGACGTCATTGACGAGAACTCCCGCTTCCCCTTCACTATCCCATGTCCTGCCATTACCTCGGCCACTGTTATAAAGGCACTGCACAGCATTTTCACCTTGTTCGGTTTCCCTGCATACGTCCACAGTGACTGGGGCACCTCTTTCATGAGCGATGACCTGCGTCAGTACCTGCTCAGTAAGGGCATCGCCTCGAGCAGGACTACGAGTTACAACGCGACGGTATGGAAGGCCGTTCTTCTTGCCCTTCGGTCTAGAAATCTCCAGGTTCCCCAATGGCAGGAGGTCCTGCGCGACGCGCTCCACTCCATTAGATCGCTCCTTTGCACAGCCACGAACGAGACCCCTCACGATCGTTTGTTTGTCTTCCCTAGGAAGCCCATCTCCGGGGTCTCGCTTCCATTCTGGCTGACAAATCCGGGACCTGTCCTTCTCCGGAAGCATACGAGGAGCCATAAGACCGACCCCCTGGTCGAGAGGGTCCAGCTGCTGCACGCCAACTCCCAATATGCCAACGACGCGCACCAAGACGGGCGGCAAGATACGGTCTCCCTCCAAAATCTAGCGCCCGCTGATTCCCATGTCAACGCGCCCCCCTCCCCACCACCTACCGCCACCCCCGAAATCCCTAACATCCCCCTGGGGCTCCTGCACTGTCCCACGCCTACACTGCCGCCTTCCACCACCCCCCTTCCTACCCCCACCCCTCAACCGTCTCCGACACGCCGGACCGAAGCTCCAGACAACACACTCTCGGAGTCAACAACTACAACGCCCGTACCCGCCGCACCACCAGAGCTGAGGAGGTCCAAAAGAACAATCCGGCCTCCAGACAAACTGAATGTATGATGACATCACTTCACCGTGCTATACTTCATTTTAACAGGGGGTTAATGTGGCGAATGTATTCACCATAATATAAGTTGTCTGTATAGTACTGTGGCCTACGGCCAGGGAATGGTAATATGATCTCCTTCCATGTATTGTACTGGAACCCTGGTGGGCTCTGCCTCTGGCTCTGCCCCCCCCCCCCTCCCCCGGGCGGTATATAGACCTGCCGCATGTGGGCGGCGCTCATTGTTACAGCAGTCACAGGCAGGCAAGTTCTTGGATAATAAAGCCTATGTTCACTCGTTTTCATCGTCTTGTAGTGAATTGATGGTACATCAAGGGTCTACGCTAGGGTTCTCTCAGACGTGGCAGCCGTTCGTCGACTTTCTCGGGGAAAATTAAAATGTCACCAGCAGCAGCAGTCCATGGGGGGGGGTGAGTGCTTCATTGGGATGGTGTGGGAAGACTGAGTCGCGTGGGGTAATGTCTATTTAATTGATATTGTATATTCTCTTTTTGCACTCTATTTTGTTTTGTTATTATTGTTACTACTGTTTTATTTTTATTTTTTCCGGTGGGATGTTAACGGAATCTGCACCTGATCACAGGCGTGTGATAGTGTGATTAAAACACTAAAAAGTGACAACATCAAAAAAAGTGTGGTTACTGCAGTCAGAAGGACAAGGACTGGTCAACTGCGGATTCAGGCATACAATCAACATCGGTAACGACCAACCACATGGGTGATTGTAAGTTTTAGTCAAATCGTAAATGCCAGGTTACAAAATGTAAGAGAAAGTCTCAGGTTCACTGCAAGGAAAATCCTAGGAACCGAAAGAGAACGGCACAGTGGTTCGCACTGCTGTCTCACAGCGCCAGGGACCCGGGTTCAATTCCGGCCTTGTGTGACTGTCTTTGTGGAGTTTGTACTTCTTCTCGTGTCTGCGTGGGTTTCCTCCGGGTGCTTCGGTTTCCTCCCAGAGTCCAAAGATGTGCAAGTTAGGCGGATTGGCCATGCTAAAATTGCCCCTTAAATGTCCAAAGATGTGCAGGTTAGGTGGGATTATGATGTTGAGGGTATAGGGCGGGGGGTGGTGGGGAGGGGGGGGAGTGGACTGAGATGGGGTCCTCGTTCGGAGAGTCGGTGCAGACTGGATGGGCTGAATAGCCTCTTGCACTGTAGGGGTTTTATGTCCATGTTCTATGTCTGAGGCAAAGGAACAATTAAAGGATATCAAGGTGGCATATAGAGTAGCTCAACATTCCAGTTTGAGGTTCTTTAGACAACTAAAAGTCAATGGTGGCATCCATATGCACATCAGTCATTCGGTAACACCCTGCAACATGCTCAAAAAGGAGGCTTGCCGTTTCAGTGCACCAATCACCTGCTCCTGCAGTGTAGAACCCGCCAGTATCTCGAGGTGCAAAACTCAAAGGCACATGGTAACCGTCAGCTCTCTGTTTAAATGTCATTGATGTGCATCCAGCAGACTAATTGGTTGCAGAACATATCAGTCAATACAGTTCCACACTCACAACTTCGACGAAAACAAGTGCATCTGAAAACCTGACAATGGATTCCCCAGTGGACCACCCCACCACATTGAACCAGTATCATGAAATGATGACAGATGGAGATGCACTGAAAAGTTGCGCCACCTTCATAAGATGTCGCACAGGTGATAGCTCATCTGGTAATGCCTGATATTCAAGGTCACTTCAAACGTATGCGCTCCACAGGCCAGCAGCAAAACCCAGCCCAGTGCTCACTTTACATGTCACCATTGGCTCCAAAAAAAGCACTGCAGACACTCTGCACACCGATTCCAGAACTCCACATCAAGGTCAAAAACATCCAAGTGCCCAAACAACAGCAACGTACTTCACCTAATCCCATACCTTAGTCCAAAAAACAAATTTCAGCGTGGTGCTCAGCCAGACAGGTTGCTCCAGTTATACCCTCGTTGCCAGCTAAATAAGGCATGGGAAGTCGCCAGCGAGTTTTCGTGAAGACATTTATTTAACAACTATAATGGCCCATAACTTCCAACCAGCGGTGGGAAGCCACGGGCCGACGATTTTTAAAGTGAAATCTGCACTCTTGCCAGCGCTCCGATGATGTGTCTAACCTTCCTTTTTCTTCCGCAGCTTGGGGCCTCCAGTGTCCCAGTCTGCGCAGGCGCCAGCGTGGTGCAGGAGAAGTGCTGCCACGCGCCCTTATGATGTGGCCAGCTTGGGAACGCCCATTAAGGGCAAGCATTTAGCAGCAGATTTAGATAGAAAACAACAGGCAACTAGTGCAACATGTGTTTTAAAGGTATGTAGATGTTTATATTTTAACAGGTTTTTTTGCGTCTGCTTTTCAACAGGCATTACTATTGTTGTTGATTCTTTTAAAGTAATTTTTAATTTTATTTTTAAGATTAAAGATGATTATTTTTAAGTGAACATACCTTTGGTTATTTGTTTTGAATCTGTGAAACTATTTAAATCTGCACTATATTATTAAATATTTTACGTGAAGCATGCTTGAAAATGTTTGTATGTTTTAATTTAGATTATGGTCATAAGATTTTAAAAACACCCCAGGGCTTTTTGCTGTCACTGTCCTTGTAACATCTGATTTTTTTTTGATCAGTGTTTCTAGAATCACGGCAGTGCAGAAGAAAGCGATTCAGCTCAAAAAGTCTGCACTGGCACGCCGAAAGAGTACCGTACCTAGGCCCATGCCCTGCCCGTCCCCATAGCCCCCACCTAGTCTTTGTACACAAAGGGGCAATTTAACAAGGCTAAGCCACCTAACCTGCACATCTTTGGACTGTGCGAAGATACCAAAGCACCGGAGGAAACGGCGGTCGTACGATGGCACAGTGGTTAGCACTGCTGCCTCACAGTGCCAGGACCCAGGTTCAATTCCGGCCTTTGGTGACTGTGTGCGTGGACATTATATGTTCTCCCCATGTCTGCGTGGGGACATAGGTAGGGTACTCTATCCGGGTGTTGGTACAGACTTGATGGACTGAATGGTCTCCATCTGCACTGTTGGAATTCTATGGTTCTATTCCATGGTTCTAGGAAACCAATGCAGACATGGGAGAATGTACAAACACCACACAGTCATCCAAGGTCTGAACTGAACACACGTCCCTGGTGCTGTGAGACAGCAGTGCTAGCCATTGTGCCACCGTGTTAAATACATTTCTGTCTTGTTTACTTCAATTATCTTATTCATTTATTTTTAAAAATAAATTTAGAGTACCCAATTCATTTTTTCTAATTAAGGAGCAATTTAGCGTGGACAATCAACCTACCCTGCACATCTTCGGGTTGTGGAGGCGAAGCCCATGCACACATGGGGGGGAATGTGCAAACTCCACATGGACAGTGACCCAGAGCCGGGATCGAACCTGGAACCTCAGCGCCGTGAGGCAGCAATGCTAACCATTGCGCCACCATGTTGTCCTATCTTATTCATTTATAATTATCTCGATTAAAATTTTGTCTTCTGATATTTCAGTAAGACATTTGTAGAAGCTTGTAAAGTTTAATGTAAAACATTTATTAGCAAAAATTATTTTATACTTACAAAAATTTGAAACCAGTTAATATTTAACATTATCAGCAAAACAATGACATAAAACTTCCTCAACTTTTGCAAATTTCTTGCAATAAAATATATTTTCTCAGTTAAACACAATGGTCCCGTCTATTTGTAGAGGGGAGGGAGGGAAGGGGGATGGGGAGGGTTTTGACAATTACTAATCAACAAGCTCAACGTTCAAAAGCAGCAGCTGCTGAAGCGCAATGTCCTGGCACACATCGCCTCTGACATCATTTCAGGATGTCCTTTGGCAGTACACTCTTAGAGGTGGGTAATTGATTAGCTGCAATATCTGTCAGACAGATAATTCACATTAGTTTACAGGAGGCTTGCATATATCAACTAAGGCATTACATTTTGTTAAATCATCTGAACTAATCACTGAGGCTTCTAAAGATGAACATTACAGGGGCTGGTTTAGCACAGAGCTAAATAGCTGGCTTTTAAAGCAGACCAAGGCAGGCCAGCAGCGCAGGTTCAATTCCCGTACCAGCCTCCCCAAACGGGAGCTGGAATGTGACGACTAGGGGCTTTTCACAGTAACTTCATTTGAAGCCTACTTGTGACAATAAGCGATTTTCATTTTTCACATTAGGGAGACTCGTAAACAACTCAGCTTAAAATACATTGCAAAATCCAAATGTACTTTAGTTCAGAATCAACTGGGAGGGCAGGTGTGCTAACATTGGTGTTCTTGAAGGAGTCAATCGCACCAGTATCAAGGCCATGATCATCCGAAACCAACTCCGCTGGGCTACCTATATGCTTAGGATGTCAAAGTCCTTCACCCAGCTTAAGGATGGATCCTGAAGATGAGGAGGACAAAGGAAGCTTACTTCAAAAAATGGAACTTAGACGTCAATGCCTGGGAGACCTTTGCTCAGAAGAGATCTACTTGGAGGTACCTCTTGATTGAAGAGTCACAATTCTTTGAGAACATCCGACGGTAAGAGGAGGCCTGGAAAAGGAGCCTGAGAAAGGAATACCTGCGGCTTAGCATCCAAGAACTGATGTCACCTTTTGGAAATTCCTGCCAAGTGAGTAATTGAAGATGCAACATTAGGATCGGGCTCACCAGCCATGCAAGTACCCACAGAACCCATGGCCAGTAAAACAGAGTATCTTAGGTGTACAATCATACATGTTAGCGAGTGATCACTGCATTCTATCCATTGTAGATCCTTTAATGGAATAACATTCTCATAACAAACCAAAGTTTAAAAAAATAATGATTTCACCTTCTGTGACTTCAAACTCACTGTATACAGTAAAGTACCCTTTTAATGGAATTAACAGCCTCATGACAAACCAACGTTTAAGAAAAATATATCTTCCTTGCATTTTATTTGCATTTTAAACATATTTATAAATGCTAAGCACTGATAATATAAAACTTTAACATACCAGAAAAAGTCTCCCAATGTCTCCTGCCTGTGCTGCACTGAAAAATATCCGTGTAAATAAAAAGGCGGAAAAGCTCACCAAATATCCAGGGAGGTGCCCAAATTAGCGCTGCAATTGGATTTTTCATTCAGTAGTCCAGAGCTTCAAGCAGGGAGAAAGAAAACAGCTGGGAGTTGAAACGGCATGCACTTTTAGCGTGCATGGACGTATGCCCGCACCTCCGGGTCGTCACACTGCGCAAGTGCGGCACGCCAGTGACTTAGAGTCACGAATCCGCCAGGAAGTTACGGGCCATTATCTACATGAGGCCTGGTTACATCTTATCGGGTTCTCTCTCCTTTCTGGTTGGCTCTACACTGGCTGACGTTTTATATCAGTGCTGGTAACCTACCCCACCCAAAACGGGGAGCTCGCAGTCCCAATGAGCATGGGAAACAATCATCCCCAGCTGGATGTGCCCCATGCAGGTCATTACAGATAGGTTAAGCAAGTGGGCAAAAAAATGACAGGTGGAGTTTCATGTGGGAAAATGTGAGGCTGTTCTCTTTGGCAGGAAGGATAGAAAAGCAGAATATTACTTCGATAGAAAGAGGCTGCAGAATGACTCATTTGTCTCATTACTGTTTGACAGGCCTTGCTGCTTAAAAAAATTGACTGCATCATTTGCCTAACTAGCTTCAGTTGTTAAGTAGTTCATTGGCTATGCAGCTCTTTAGAAGGTCCTAAAGACAAGACATTCAACGTGTTGTATAAATACAAGCTCTTTCCCTTCTTTTCAAATTGAAAGAACGGAACGGATGAGAAATCTGAACATGACAAAGAAAAGGCGGCAGCAAAATGTTTGAACAAAGGCAAGTTTTTGAAGTATTAACTCAAAAGTAGTGAATACTCACTGTTCAATCTCTGAATTTCATTACACTTATCTAGGTATTGGACAGGTAAAGGCATACTATACATTGCTTCGGAGACCGATGCTACAGACCTGGAATCAAATGGTCAGAGTCAAATCTAAAACTGTAACCAATAGTTCCTCATGAGGAAGTGTAAGAACTCAACATTTTAGTGTACCTGAATAATTGTAAAGCGAAAGACAGAATCAATTTTTCACCCTATATTAGAACATATCTTGACAGCAAACACAACAATCTGGTAAATAAAAGTACTGTTTATGCAAAGCATTTATCCCATTGTATTAAATATTGGTCTGAATTCTCCCGGCATTGGGATTCTCTGTTCCCACTGGCAGGGTACCCTCGCCAGTGGGTTTCCTGGCAGCGTGGGGTGGCTTCAATGGGAAATTTCATTGAGAAGCGGCCAGAAGAGAGAATCCTTCCGCCAGCAAATGGCGTGCTGTTGGGAAACAGGCGCCTGGGGAGCCGAACAATCCCCGCATTATAATGTTTAAAATGTCACTAATTTGCAAACACAATTAGTTGTGTGTGTTCTTTAAATTGTAACCTGGATGTTGCATCATTCATTTTAGAATTTTTGCAAACCACAAAATACTGATAACCCTGTGTGTACGAGTGTCCACTTTGCTGACTCACTGTCATCTGTGAGCTCTCTCATAATTGTGCTTTCTGGCTCCCAAACATCACTTTATGACTAGAGTTCCCAACATAAGCACTAAAGATAAAATACAACAAGCCAATCTGCTGCAGGTTCAGCATTCTACTGCGCTGTGTGCATCAAATTCAGTTTGAAAGCAATACCCGTCAATTTTAAGAGCATTGTGAGCAGAAAGTCTCTTACGACTTGGCTGCACTCCCTTTTGAATGCTTAGCATTAGTAAACATCCAACATTTAGCTCTTTACTGTAATTATAAAATTTCGCAAGCATTTTGAAACTGGAGAAGCTCTTAATAAATGTGAATGCGCTGAGCTTCTAATTTGCCAGATTGCAGAATCCTGATGACCCAGCAGTATAACGAATTTCTGCTGGTGTATATAGGTCTAAAGCAGATACTCAAACCTGCAGCATCAATAAAACCACAGCTTTAATGCCATAGTTAAATTCCAGGCACCCTCCAGGGATATCTCACAAGTAAACTATGTTGATATCTTAAATTACATTGAATAGACAGCTAAGGCCTGTCATTACTTCCAGTTTCTCCATGTATGCCCCACATGGTGGCTGGAGACTCGGTCTGCTCTTTTTAGGTGCTTCACTTGAATTATGTCTTGAATCAAATCATTCAAAAGCACTACTCTATTGAAATTACTCAACGTAAACCTTTAATTGAACTTTGCTTTTCAGCAAAAAAAGGGTTTTAAATCAGCTCAACTATCATTCGTTACAGTGTTGTAAGATCCAATTCCCTTTCAGATTCTGTTGTGCGTCATGGTATACTGAGAAGGTAACTAAAACCTTATATTCTGCACTATCTACTATAAACACCAGTGAAGTACTGAAAATAACAGTTTTTTAAATTCTTCCATTGACCATTTTCTTGAGACCACCTGTCCTGTGGCATATATAAATAGAAAAGGTTATTATTTCATTGATGTAATGCATAGTTTGGGGGAATAGAATATGTGATATTTTGTTATGAGGCAATCTTCAGTTGACAGACCTCTTTGAAAGAGGAAGAAATGACTCAGATATGGTCCATAGCAGGTCCGCACAGCAAGCAACAGTCAGGCATGTGGGTGAAGCAGGGTCTTCGATCAGAAGATACATGAGTCCTAAAGCAATATTTTGGGTGTCTGAAATGGTGTGTTCATAGTGTGCCTTAGAAAAGATCTGCAAATTGATCGCAGTGTTCTGCACACTGCAAATACTGGTTACCAACATCAGGACAGCCACTACAGAAGTGCCAAGAGATGCATGTGTTGCTTAATGCACAATCCTTCCAATGGATGGAGTTAAGCTGAGCAAACACTAAGAAACTGGGAGCTGTCATTCAGTGAGGAGTTGGGAAATATACATGGATTGTTCATTTCATTGGTCGATTTAAGGACAGCCTTCTTCATCATCTTCCAACCTCTTCCATCGGGCAGGAGATACAAAAGTCTGAGAACGCACACTAACAGATTCAAAAACAGCATCTTCCCCACTGTTACCAGACTTCTGAATGACCCTCTTATGGACCAAACTGATCTCTCCTCACATCTTCTATACTGAGTAGTACTATACTCCGTATGCTTCACCCAATGTCTGTGTTTATGTATTTACATTGTGTATCTATCGGATGCCCTTTGTTTTTTCATGTATTGAATGAGCTGTCTGGACTGTACCCAGAACAATACTTTTCACTGTACCTCAGTACACGTGACAATAAACCCAAATCAAAAATCAAGAAACCACCTCATACAATACAAATCCCATTCTTCACATACTAATCTTTTAGTTCCAGTTCTTTCAAAGTTCATTTGAACATTAAAGAGGTCACTACTGATGCATACTTTCAGATGCAATTGCCATGATTTACAAAGAATAATGAATGGACAGGAGGATGACAGGTGGGTAAGTGCTAAGCAATAACCAGGATAATCAGCACTTGGTTTTCTGAAGCTATGCTGCTGGGGGAGAATATAGTTGTTTCATTTGAAAGTTTTATCAATAATACACCTGACAAGAATAACCTTCAAAACTAAAGTAATAAAACAGTTCAATTCAGAAACTATGATGAAACCTTTAAAATATGACAGGACATTTTACACATTCCTCGAGGAACCAAATGAGTCAGAATACAAGCTGTGTGGTATGTGCTGCTTTTAATATTAATCTATATGAAGTGTGTAGGGCAGTGTTCTGCCAGGTACAGAATTAAAGCACTTTATATAATGTTCCAATATAACTCTCATGCCAGGACTGAAAATTCCAATATGTAGCTTGTGTCAATCAGAGTTAAATTAACATGTTTTACCTCGAGCAATTGCTGTTGATTGCATTTTGATTGCATGAGTGTCTCTTCTGTGAACAATGGCACTCTAAAAGTTAAATATTGTGACCTCCATAGTTTGGGCAGTTTTAAAAAAAACTTCCTTCATCTTAGATCTCATGTACTGTCATTGGATTCGGTGACTCCTGCAATTTTGAATTATCTCAGTGAGTTTGCATGGCGGCACGGCGGCACAGTGGTTAGCACTGCTGCCTCACAGCTTCAGGGTCCCGGGTTCAATTCCAGCCTCAGGTGACTGTGTCGAGTTTGCACTTTCCCCCCTGTGACTGCATGGGTTTCCTCCGGATTCTCCGGTTTCCTCCCACAGTCCAAAGATGTGCAGGTTAGGATTGGCCGTACTAAAATTCTCCCTTAATGTCCAAAAGGTTAGGTTGGGTTACGAGGATAGGGTGGAGGCTTGGGCTTAAGTAGGGTACTCTTTCCAAGGACCAGTGCAGACCAGATGGACCGAATGGCTTCCTTCTGCACTGTAGAGATTCTATGATTCACTGTTCTTTCCAATACTAATGGCAATCTTTATGTGGCTCAATCTGGAAGATAAAAAGGGTGCTCAGTATCCAATTGGAAAATAGTTGTAGTGAGTGAGAATGAGGTAATTTGCCTGTGTTAATCGATCAATGAGAATCAATGGGACATAATAGAAAAGGATTGATAATAGAAAAGAAATAGAATAGTTGGTAGAAAAGGATGCAAAATGGAGTCAAAATGAACTTCATGCTTTACTAAATGGTTTAGTTTGGCAAAGTGGCCAGAAAATTCAAATATGCTTTGCTTGGCACAAAATCAATACTGTTAATCTGAAATGTAAAAAATGCAACAAATGATTCTATTAGACTGCTGATTCATATATTTTTGTGCCAATTTTTCCCCTTCTTCCCTTGAAGTTGCTGACTCTTGCTAGGTAGAGTTGTAGAGACATTAGCACTGCATTATTTCCTCGACCAAATGGTAATTTCTCATATGCAAGCACAAATGAGAAGTTCTGGCCAAATATTCAACCACGGAGAGCATCACAGTTAAACCGAATGACCTTATCCCAGCTGATGTCCTGAGAGGTGAGGACAGAGGGGAAAAGTTATCCTGCCATCTCTCCCCGTCATAACAGGGGACTCAAGTCCAAAATTTGAAACCACCTGACACCCATCAAATTGGAAATGGCAGCTTTAAAATTGGTTAGCGGAAGTGGAAACACAAAATGAAAAATCAGTCATTAGGCTTTCTTGCAGTTTTTCTGCACTAAGTATTTAAGATGAGCACATTTGACATTAAGTCTTTGTAGATCAGGGTGAGGTAACTTGGAAAGCATTAAAAGCATTAAATATTGAAGAACTAAGATCTGAAGCAGGTAGACTTGAACAGAAGACCGGAAGTGAAAACAGCCGGAATCATTCAAATTCTAGTCAATCACTTTGGTATTGAACCAGACAGAGGACGCAAACCTAGAATCAGAAACTGAAGGGGAAAAGTTCCGTAAGAGAGATAGCACTCCAAATGCAAAGGGAAAGAGAGCAGAAAGGAAAGAGAAAGAAATGAAAAAAGAGAGGGAAGTGGAATTGTAGTAGACTGAGAGGTGCAGCAGTTTGAATTGGCAATGGAAAAACTAAAATTAGATAGTGCACGTGCCGCTAGAAATTTTGATACTGATTCAGAGCAGAGCTTTGATTTTCTATAACATTTATAATTGGCACAATCATAAGCTCATGAAGAGAAGGTCGAATCCTATTTCATTTGAGAAAATTGTTAAAAGGTTAAGATGATCAGAAGAGTCTTGGACCTGCCTTTTGTAGGGTGAAATAGTCTACCTAATGCACAAAACATTTTCAACAAGATAGACGAGTTGATAGCACAGATTGCAACATAGGGCAGCACAGTAGCACAAGTGGATAGCACTGTGGCTTCACAGCGCCAGGCTCCCAGGTTCAATTTCCCGCTGGGTCACTGTCTGTGTGGAGCCTGCACGTTCTCCCCGTGTCCGAGTGGGTTTCCTCCGGGTGCTCCGCTTCCCTCCCACAGTCCAAAGATGTGCAAATTAGGTGCATTGGCTATGATAAATTGCCCTTAGTGACCAAAAAGGTTAGTAGATGTTATTGGGTTACGGGGATAGGGTAGAAGTGAGGGCTTAAGTGGGTCGGTGCAGACTCGATGGGCCGAATGGCCTCCTTCTGCACTGTATGTTCTATGAGTATGATATATAAGCTATTACAAAAACTTGGGTCAAGAGTGACCAGGACTGGGTGCTCAACATTCCAGGATGTTTGCACTGAGTGCTGAATTTGGTGCATTTGAGTGTGATAGTGAGAGTTTGGTGACCAAGGGAGTTAGGTGAGGAGGGAGTAAGGCGCTCCTTTCATTTTGTTTCCGACATTTCCGCAAAGAGTGCGAAGAGAGCCAGGAGTTTACAGAAAGTGTAGCTGACTGGGAGCAGGGTCGGTGGGCGGAGATCTAGTTAGTCCACAGGGCAGCTATATTCTGTCAGGTAAGAGGGGATGGAGGCTAGGCCAGTTACATGCTCCTCCTGTAGGATGTGGGTGGTGAGGGATACCACCGGTGTCCCCGCTGACTATACCTGCGGGAAGTGCACCCAACTTCAGCTCCTCAAAGACCGTGTTAGGGAACTGGAGCTGAAGCTGGATGAACTTCGGATCATCCGGGAGGCAGAGGGGGTGATTGAGAAGAGTTACAAGGAGGTAACCACACCCAAGGTACAGGACAAGAATAGCTGGGTTACAGTCAGGGGGAAAAAAACAAACAGGCAGAAAGTGCAGGGCTCCCTCGTGGCCGTTCCCCTTCAAAACAAGTATACCGTTTTGGATGCTGTTGGGGGGGATGACCTACCGGGGGAAGGCCCTAGCGGCCAGGTCTCTGGCACTGATTCTGGCTCTGGGGCTCAGAAGGGAAGGGGGGAGAATAGTAAAGCAATAGTTGTAGGAGATTCAATGGTTAGGGGAATAGATAGGAGATTCTGTGGTCGCGAGCGAGACTCCCGGAAGGTATGTTGCCTCCCGGGTGCCAGGGCCAGGGATGTCTCGGATCGTGTCTTCAGGATCCTTAAGGGGGAGGGTGAGCAGCCAGAAGTCGTGGTGCACATTGGTACCAACGACATAGGTAGGAAAAGGGGTGTGGAGGTAATAAACAAGTTTAGGGAGTTAGGCTGGAAGTTAAAAGCCAGGACAGACAGAGTTGTCATCTCTGGTTTGTTGCCGGTGCCACGTGATAGCGAGGCTAGGAATAGGGAGAGAGTGCAGTTGAACACGTGGCTGCAGGAATGGTGTAGGAGGGAGGGCTTCAGGTATTTGGATAATTGGAGCGCATTCTGGGGAAGGTGGGACCTGTACAAGCAGGACGGGTTGCATCTGAACCAGAGGGGCACCAATATCCTGGGAGGGAGGTTTTCTAGTACTCTTCGGGAGGGTTTAAACTAATTTGGCAGGGGAATGGGAACCGGATTTGTAGTCCAGCAACTAAGGTAGCCGATTTTCAGGACGCGAAAGCGTGTAATGAGGCAGTGGGGAAGGGAACACTGACGAAGGAGAGTACGTGCAGGCACGGAGAGGGGGTGAAGTGTGTATACTTCAACGCAAGAAGCATCAGGAATAAGGTGGGTGAACTTAAGGCATGGATCGGTACTTGGGACTACGATGTGGTGGCCATCACGGAAACTTGGATAGAAGAGGGGCAGAAATGGTTGTTGGAGGTCCCTGGTTATAGATGTTTCAATAAGATTAGGGAGGGTGGTAAAAGAGGTGGGGGGGTGGCATTATTAATTAGAGATTGTATAACAGCTGCAGAAAGGCAGTTCGAGGAGTATCAGCCTACTGAGGTAGTATGGGTTGAAGTCAGAAATAGGAAAGGAGCAGTCACCTTGTTAGGAGTTTTCTATAGGCCCCCCAATAGTAGCAGAGATGTGGAGGAACAGATTGGGAAACAGATTTTGGAAAGGTGCAGAAGTTATAGGGTAGTAGTCATGGGCGACTTTAACTTCCCAAATATTGAGTGGAAACTCTTTAGATCAAATAGTTTGGATGGGGTGGTGTTTGTGCAGTGTGTCCAGGAAGCTTTTCTAACGCAGTATGTAGATTGTCCGACCAGAGGAGGGGCGATATTGGATTTAGTACTGGGTAATGAGCCAGGGCAAGTGATAGATTTGTTAGTGGGGGAGCATTTTGGAGATAGTGACCACAATTCTGTGACTTTCACTTTAGTAATGGAGAGGGATAGGTACGTGCAACAGGGCAAGGTTTACAATTGGGGGAAGGGTAAATACGATGTTGTCAGACAAGAATTGAAGTGCATAAGTTGGGAACATAGGCTGGCAGGGAAGGACACAAATGAAATGTGGAACTTGTTCAAGGAACAGGTGCTACGTGTCCTTGATATGTATGTCCCTGTCAGGCAGGGAAGAGATGGTCGAGTGAGGGAACCATGGTTGACAAGAGAGGTTGAATGTCTTGTTAAGAGGAAAAAGGTGACTTATGTAAGGCTGAGGAAACAAGGTTCAGACAGGGCATTGGAGGGATACAAGATAGCCAGGAGGGAACTGAAGAAAGGGATTAGGAGAGCTAAGAGAGGGCATGAACAATCTTTGGCGGGTAGGATCAAGGAAAACCCCAAGGCCTTTTACACATATGTGAGAAATATGAGAATGACTAGAGCGAGGGTAGGTCCGATCAAGGACAGTAGCGGGAGATTGTGTATTGAGTCTGAAGAGATAGGAGAGGTCTTGAACGAGTACTTTTCTTCTGTATTTACAAATGAGAGGGGCGATATTGTTGGAGAGGACAGTGTGAAACAGATTGGTAAGCTCGAGCAAATACTTGTTAGGAAGGAAGATGTGTTGGGCATTTTGAAAAACTTGAGGATAGACAAGTCCCCCGGGCCTGACGGGATATATCCAAGGATTCTATGGGAAGCAAGAGATGAAATTGCAGAGCCGTTGGCAATGATCTTTTCGTCCTCACTGTCAACAGGGGTGGTACCAGGGGATTGGAGAGTGGCGAATGTCGTGCCCCTGTTCAAAAAAGGGACTAGGGATAACCCTGGGAATTACAGGCCAGTTAGTCTTACTTCGGTGGTAGGCAAAGTAATGGAAAGGGTACTGAAGGATAGGATTTCTGAGCATCTGGAAAGACACTGCTTGATTAGGGATAGTCAGCACGGATTTGTGAGGGGTAGGTCTTGCCTTACAAATCTTATTGAATTCTTTGAGGAGGTGACCAAGCATGTGGATGAAGGTAAAGCAGTGGATGTAGTGTACATGGATTTTAGTAAGGCATTTGATAAAGTTCCCCATGGTAGGCTTATGCAGAAAGTAAGGAGGCATGGGATAGTGGGAAATTTGGCCAGTTGGATAACAAACTGGCTAACCGATAGAAGTCAGAGAGTGGTGGTGGATGGCAAATATTCAGCCTGGATCCCAGTTACCAGTGGCGTACCGCAGGGATCAGTTCTGGGTCCTCTGCTGTTTGTGATTTTCATTAATGACTTGGATGAGGCAGTTGAAGGGTGGGTAAGTAAATTTGCAGATGATACGAAGATTGGTGGAGTTGTGGATAGTAAGCAGGGCTGTTGTCGGCTGCAAAGAGACATAGATAGGATGCAGAGCTGGGCTGAGAAGTGGCAGATGGAGTTTAACCCTGAAAAGTGTGAGGTTGTCCATTTTGGAAGGACAAATATGAATGCGGAATACAGGGTTAACGGTAGAGTTCTTGGCAATGTGGAGGAGCAGAGAGATCTTGGGGTCTATGTTCATACATCTTTGAAAGTTGCCACTCAAGTGGATAGAGCTGTGAAGAAGGCCTATGGTGTGCTCGCGTTCATTAACAGAGGGATTGAATTTAAGAGCCGTGAGGTGATGATGCAGCTGTACAAAACTTTGGTAAGGCCACATTTGGAGTACTGTGTACAGTTCTGGTCGCCTCATTTTAGGAAGGATGTGGAAGCTTTGGAAAAGGTGCAAAGAAGATTTACCAGGATGTTGCCTGGAATGGAGAGTAGGTCTTACGAGGAAAGGTTGAGGGTGCTCGGCCTTTTCTCATTAGAACGGAGAAGGATGAGGGGCGACTTGATAGAGGTTTATAAGATGATCAGGGAAATAGATAGAGTAGACAGTCAGAGACTTTTTCCCCGGGTGGAACAAACCATTACAAGGGGACATAAATTTAAGGTGGAAGGTGGAAGATATAGGAGGGATATCAGAGGTAGGTTCTTTACCCAGAGAGTAGTGGGGGCATGGAATGCACTGCCTGTGGAAGTAGTTGAGTCGGAAACATTAGGGACCTTCAAGCAGCTATTGGATAGGTACATGGATTACGGTTAAATGATATAGTGTAGATTTATTTGTTCTCAAGGGCAGCACGGTAGTATTGTGGATAGCACAATTGCTTCACAGCTCCAGGGTCCCAGGTTCGATTCCGGCTTGGGTCACTGACTGTGCGGAGTCTGCACGTCCTCCCCGTGTCTGCGTGGGTTTCCTCCGGGTGCTCCGGTTTCCTCCCACAATCCAAAGATGTGCAGGTTAGGTGAATTGGCCAATGATAAATTGCCCTTAATGTCCAAATTGCCCTTGGTGTTGGGTGAAGGTGTTGAGTTTGGGGAGGGTGCTCTTTCCAAGAGCCGGTGCAGACTCAAAGGGCCGAATGGCCTCCTTCTGCACTATAAATTCAATGATAATCTATGATTAATCTAGGACAAAGGTTCGGCACAACATCGTGGGCCGAAGGGCCTGTTCTGTGCTGTATTTTCTATGTTCTATGTTCTATGATACATAATTTTCCAAAAGAACAGGCCAAAGGGGAAAGGCGGTGGTGTATCCCTGTTAAACAGGGTAGGTTTCATGGTAGTGCTGAGTCATGATGTGAAGGCAGTGAGTGGGTAGTGATGTAGAATCAGTTTGCATTAAAATTATGAATAGCAGGAGAAAGAAAGCAAGGATGGGAGTAGTCTACAGACCCCCAAATGTGACCTCTCAAGAGGTCAGAGCATAAATGGGGAAGTATCAAGGGCATGTTTGAAGGGAACTGCAATAATCATGGGATATTTTAATCTGCACATTGATTGGACAAATCAAACCCACAAGGGTAGCATAGAAGAAGAATGTGTGGTGAGCATCAGGGATTGCCTTTTAGAGCAGTACACTGTGGAATCTTCCCGGCAACGGGCTATTTTAGATTTTGTTTTGTGTAATGAAGAAGGATTAATAAGGAATCTTGTGGTTAAGGTTTCCCTCGGGTGTAGTGGTCACAATATGATAGAATTTCAGATACGGTTTGAGGGTTAATGCCACAGGTCCATAACCAGTGCCTTCAACTTAAATAAGGGCAATTATAACGGTATGAGGGAGGAGTATCTCAGGTGAACTGGATAAACAAGCTAAGACACAGGTTAGTAGAAGAGCAGTGGCAGATATTGAAACAGCTGGTCCATTAGGGGCTGATTAGCACAGGGCTAAATCGCTGGCTTTGAAAGCAGACCAAGGCAGGCCAGCAACACGGTTCAATTCCCGTACCAGCCTCCCCGAACAGGTGCCGGAATGTGGCGACTAGGGGCTTTTCACAGTAACTTCATCTGAAGCCTACTTGTGACAATAAGCGATTTTGATTTGATTTGATAATGCTCAGCAGGAGTTTATCCCAATCAAAAAGAGGGATTCCATGCGAAAGAGGCAAAATCCATGGTTAACAAATGAGGTCAAAGATAGTGTTAAATTGAAAAGCAGGATATACAAAGTGGCAAGGGATAGTGATAGACCAGAGGACTGGGAGGTTTTTACATCCAGCAGCAAAAGACTAAAAAGCTCATAAGAGGGGTTAAGAAAAATGCGAAAGATGTCATTTGAAATATGAATGTCTGATGATAAAACCCAAGGAACATGAGAAAAAGCAAAGTAACAGAAAAGATCCTATAAACATAAATGTAATGAAATGCTAAAAAATGATATAGCAAAAGGCCCTCGAAGGGTTAACTGCAGACAAAGGTTCTTTGGAATGTAGACAGCCATTATCACACAGGCCTTGAGATAACGAAGCAGCTCATGCTAGTTCAAGTCGGAGAAATTTTTATAAAAGTTAAGTTTTAAGTTACATAAAGGGAATGAGTTTTCTACCCTTTAATAGAAGTTAATTAGTTTAGCAAGCAATTGATTGGAATTGCCAGAATCTTAAGTTTGAATTACTTGAAATAAAATTTATTTGTGAATGATAGAAACTTAATGACACCAGTAAAATGTGCAAATCTGGAGAGAACAGTTGATTTTAATACAGGACAATTCACTGCAGCTTACTGCTTCTTTTCATAAAAGCAGTCAACAACTTTTTGTAAAATTGTAAAAAGGGAAGAATATAACTTGAAACATTTAGGAATACAAGAAAATACAATGCTTAAAAAAGATAAGGGATTCAAAGGCTGGAATGCCACAGTATAATTAGCAGGAAGCCTCCCTGCCAGTGATCTGACAAACTAAGGTCAAGCTAAACATGAAGGCACTCTCATGTTAGACATTACGGAAACTAGATGTGGAATCATATGGACAGAAAGGGTATTGCGTTAAGGAGCAGAAGAAAATACTTAAAAATAATGTCATGTAACCAGCAAGGCTGTTGGAAGGGTGATATATATCCTGAATCGCTCTCAGCCAGGCACTCACTCTCAGCTTGCAGGGTGATTTTGGTACATGGGACTGACAGAATACGAAAGCCGAGCAGAACCGCAAAACAACCGGGAGAAAACCAACATATAAAGAAGAGAGATTGTCAAGGAGGCCCAGGAAGGTCTGATCAGCCAACCAGGAGAATCCAGAAGCAAGATCTTTTTACCTTTCTGTAAAGACAGAGATTTTATCTTTTAAAAGGAAAAATAATAATAAAATAACTTAGTTATAACCTGAAACAGTGGTTATTACAAAGTCTACTTTACTTACTTAGCAAGCGGGACCCAGGATCGATGCTACTAAGTGGTAAGTAGATAAAATTCTTCTATGAAAATATTGGTTATGCCGGGGGATAACTTGAAACACTAGTTTGACCCAAATAGCACCCACCTAAGTCTGCATAGGAGTCAGGGAGTGAGAATCCCTGTTCACCATTTAGAATATCTTGACCCTTTTTTGGTATAGGGGGAATTCTAAGAATAGTGGTGAGTTTTTTTACTTCATGGCGCCCAGCGTGGAGGCTAGAATACTAGAAGTTTCTAGCTAAGTGAAGTGGGGGCTAGAATATTAGGAGTTTCTAGCCGACACAGGGGCTAGAATATTAGAAGTTTCTAGTTCCCAAATAACGATTAGAATATTGGAAGTTTCTAACTGGCACAAAGTTTCTAGTCTATATGTGAGGCGAGCTTTACCTGCCGAGTTTAGTTCGGAAAGTCATGTGTGATTGACTTTTGGAAGGATATTCTGCGGATCGGGGGGTCATAAAATTCAGGTTGGGTGTGAAAATCAGTAGACTAGAAGATACTGACCCTGAGTAAAAGTCTGCAAGACATCTTGGTGACAGCATTAAAAATCTTGCATCCATTACTGGTAAAAGGAGGCCAAAAAATAAATCATCCTTAGAGTGAGGCAGATTGTGAGGGAAAGCCTAGAGAAATAGGGATGCCTAGAAACCTTTAGAGACCAATAACCAATCGACACTGAAACAGGAAGATAGTGCCTCAGTACCCTTGGATAGGGCCCAGAAAGGGTACTTATCCTTAATTTCGGAGTGCACCTGAAAGGGACAACCAGGAACCGAAAGTTAGAAATCCAGAAAATGGCAATTAGAGTCATCCTCTTGCCCTGGAATGCGGCCAAGAGAAATGATATAATAAGACGAGAGTGGAAAAGATTAAAAGAGGCGAAAAACTCCTGGATCAGAGAGACTTATCAGAACGGAGGGGTCTCAATTTTTGTTAAAATTCCTAAAGCCCTGCAACAAAGAGATCCAGTCGGGATCCTTAAAACACTATATAAATTTGCAAATGAAAATCAAGCTATACCACTAATTGTGAGCAGAGACAAACAGAAACATGCAGCTGCTCGAGTTTGGGTCAGCACAGGCCACATAAGCTAGGTTAGGAGACTAAAGAATAGAGACCACTGTCCGCTATATTGAGTTTTCTTTGCAAATGGAAACTTTTATTGTTCAGTTTGTTGGGATGAATGAAAGTAGAATACTTTGAATTCCTTTCGTTTGGATGGAGATTTCAGTGGATGAATGAGTGTATGTGTGTTTGATAAGGATTTGTGAATTCCCTTTGGTGTCTCTAGTTTTTAAAATTTTGGATTAAAAAAAAAAAACAAGTTTCACATCAGTTCGAAGTTAGAAACGGCAGGTAGAAATGTGATCAGTATTATGAGGTAGTAAATTAGTAGGTTCAGAATTAAATTGGTCTTAGCATGAACACAAAAAGAGGTTTCACTCGTGAGCAGTCAGAGCTCGGTGCAGGAAATTACTTTGAACTTTGAAACTAACGCGTTGAAATTGACACAGCACACCTCCACCGGGGTCCTAGTGCCCGATGACTCACAAGATAGTCACTAGCAAGAAAAATGATGCTTAGAATGTTAAATACATGGTAGAAGGAGCATTAGGGAATAAAGATGTTAGAACAGAAGTTAGATTAGGAGAATTACTTGCAGTATCAGGAAATGAGAACCTGATGGCAGGGAAGATTTAATAAAATTAGAAGCAGGAAAAATTAGGATATTAAAACCAATTGATAACACAGAGGAAGTTTGGGTGAAGCTACCAACTAAAACCACAGGCAAAGTAATCAATGAAGCTGTAAAAGGTAAAGACACAATTGTTCAAGATTTGGGTGAACATACAGTTGAATTAGAGAAGCACGGCGTCTGGAGCAAAAGAAATTGTATCAGAACTAAAACATCTGACCCAATTGAATAATAATAGAGGAATTATGATAATCCATAGGCAACCGATCGGCAGCAAACAAAGAAACATAATCAGTAAGGAATTGAGAATATGGGATGATAGATCAAGGGCTGTTATTAATGGTTTAAAATGATTCATTGTGAACATAATGAAAAATCATGTCAGGGATGTGGCACGTTTTGTAGCCCAGTAGTTTGGACATATGAAGCCCAATGCGATTTGATACTGCATTTAAAACGACTCTGATGGAGAAATGCTGCGGCTCCCACGGAAATTTGGGGAATTCAGTTTTGCTACGATTGTTGTGTAAAATATCAGGCAACACTAATGATTAACGTTTGTGACCACAAGATAGATTTTGACACTGGGAGGTGTAATTGTGTATGGGATGATATGATAATGACAAATTGTAATTACTGCAGAGAAAACCTAGCTGACAACGAAGTAATTGTGAAAGGATGTACAGGATTGTGGAGAAGTGGCAAATTTATAGTCCCAATTAGTGAGGGCGTATATAGTTTAAACGATGTTGGGATGACCGGGGACGTAAAATTAGCCTAACAGTGTTTAGAGACTGTATCACCGCAATGATGCCGTGCCACATGATAGATCATACCCCCAAACCGCTTGGACAAGGGAAAAAGGAATGTTGTACAAAATTAATGATTGACCCGGGATATGGATTTGGAAAATATATGAATCAAAATAGACCCCGAGAAAGGGAAGGGGGTTCTGTGGATAAATTAAAAAACCCGGACGATGGACAGGCTTTTGAGGGAAAGGAATGTTTGGTTATGAGTGTCAGGGGATTACTGCACTTACCAGTATTATGTGATGAAGTAGAGTCGGATGTCAGTGAATTGAAACCTGTTAGCAGCATAGATTGGACAGTGATAAAGTAAAAATGTCATGTTCAGAACTTACCTTTCATAAAAATCCTGACATAATCAGAAATATAGAAATTGAAATAAAAGCAGTAGCAATACCCGAAATGTATCAGGGTAAGTTCCGACCTGATTGGACCACTGACGAGCAAAAGAGGAGTTTGAGATTCTTTGAATCTCACTCAGGGGTGCAATGATAGAAGGAGGAGGCTTAACAGGCCTTAATTGTATGATGTACATAAATGAGCAGAAAAACAAGCCAGTAAAAAAAGAAAAAAGAAAGAAATGGTGACAAAAGAAATCCGGAAGTCCTGGAGAGGGCACTTCTGGAATATCCAAACAAGAATAGAAAGATACAAGTTAAGAAATAGGGCCCTCTCCAACCTTGACCTTTTCATTTGATTTTGCAGATGGAAAAAATAATACAGATTAATTTGTTTGGACGAAGAAAGAGGACTACACTCAAGAGAAATATAAGGATCAAGTTTGAAGAAGGAATGGAAGAATCTAGGATTAGGAGTAGGCTTGATTGGTTAAAATGGGGGGTGAGAATATTAATGGGGGTTACAGTAATTAGTTTGGGGATATTAGTATGGCTAATCACCATAGGAAAATCAAGTGAAGTAATGGGGTATGGAAAAATAGACACCAGACTGTATCACATAGAACATGTAATAAAAATAAACAAATGTTTAAATATAATGGAAGAAATCATTGATTTCCAAGACATCCAAGAGATAGGGCTCAACAGCAGTATGTTAGAATCAAGCAACTGTTATGGGCGAGGCGTTTTCAGAACCCCAAAATGTATCATGGAGTTCAACCAATGTCCCCCTTTAATGCTATTGTTGCTTTTACGAGCACACGGCTTGTTCTCCAGGTGTGATACAGCAATTTTGGACAAATGGGTTTTAAACACAAAACAATGTTTATTCTATGAACTCAACGTAACCTTTTAAATAAACATTGGATCTCTTAACACCCCTTACTTCAAAGATAACCCCGAAAATATTACAACACTAAATAATCCTTCAGTTATTCTTTTCAACATCCAAGAGAGACTTAACACCTTTAAACAGAAACACATCAGGTTAAGGCTTTACTTTTATGAGTTTAAATCACCCCAATGATCCAGAGATAGTCTTTCATGGCAGAGGTCACAGCAGATCCAGCTCACTGCAAACACAGACACACCCCAAGCTCTTTTCCTCAAAACTGAAACTAAACTTCCAAATGGCTGAACTGAGCTCAGCTCCACCCACTCTCTGACATCACTGTTTTCTTAAAGGTACATTGCTTAAACATCCATTTGTTAAAGGTACTTTCATATGACACAACAGTGTCAGTAGCAACATGTTCAGTAGAATGTGGGGAGCGCTTACAAGCAGCCTGGGATACGTACTAAACCTATCAGACAGATTAATGATTTTTAGACAAAATTCGGGGAAAACTAATGATACTCAATGGGACCCCAAGAAAGGGCAAGTTAAGAAAGGAAATATGTTACAAAACAAAACCACAAGTAGGAGAATGAAACAAAATTGATGGAAGAAATGTCAGAAACCACCAATAAAAGGAAGTTTATGTGAATTAAAAACTAATCTCACAGGGTGGAACATTAGTGATGTATGGGTGAATGAAGGAAGTATTGAGTTAACTAAAGTAAAGACAGGTGCAGAACAGCTATGGGTGAAGGAAATAATGGACAGATTAGAAGGCCGGAACGAAGTCACTATAACCAGGAATGTAACGTTAATAGATAGATGGACATGTTATGAAGTAATAAGCAAAGAGGAAGTCACAACACAAATTGGCTTGGATAGTCCTAATCCTAATAATAACAATAACAATAATAATAATAATAATAATAATAAAAATTCAGATAACCAGATGAAAACCTGGTGGACAGATTTAAAGAAAATGTGGAGGAACGGATTACATGGCATTGCTGTGCTCCCATGTTAACAAGAGGACCGGTGTGGCTAGTAATCATACCAGTGGATAAGAGCAAAGTAAAAATAGCACTGAACACTTCCTTTCCATGGGAACATTATAGAGAGGAATGAGGGTTAGCTATAGATTGGGAGCAAAAAACCTCCAGACAAACAGCGAGTGTAGAAGGAATTATTGGAATTAGAGGAGAGAAACTAAAAGTAAGTAAATTAGGAATATTTTATAGTGAAGGATGGAACGTGGACATGGATAAAGTTAAGGAGATAGAAAAAGGGATGATGAGAAAAATAATGGAATTACGGCATGGTAGACAAAAGAAAGATGTTACTAATGGATGGAAGGGTTTTGCCACCCACTCAGAAGATGCTGAAGGAGAATGGATATTGGGTCCATGTAAACAACAATGTGTCGCTAGTAGTCTCTCAGAAAGAGCAATGACTTGCGATGCTTCTGAAAGGAAATACAACTGTACTGAGCAGTTGCACGAGGAAAGAATGGAAAGGTATCTAGTGAGACAAAGAGTAGCAGGAGGATTTAGTCAACTTGAGGCCTATGAAGGAAGTATAGGCAAAGCCTATACATTTATTGGATTTACTGAAGGAGAACTGATTAAAATATTAGAAAAACCAACAACATGGACACCTGAATATACATTGATATGAGCAAAATGGTTTGGTGACTACTTTATCAAAAATACATTAAAAATAGCGACACCATTAAGAGGGAAACTATCATGAGGGAGATTCCACTGGAACAGAGAAATTAAAATTGCATCAAGGGCAGTGGACACAGGACATAGGGCTGTTGTTCCAATCCCTTGGGTAAAAACCAAAAAAGGATATAAATTTGTAGGAAAATTCAGTAAATGGAAGGAACCTAAGAAGGAGATTGAATTTGAGCGATGTACATGGGGAAACATGATGAGGATGAAAGACAGTAGTCAGGCAAAACCAGTATGTTTAAAAAGAGAACACTCTGAAACAGGGCCAAATCTGATGAAACAATTAACAACCAGATATGTGTCAAGCAAAAAGGAAGATGGGATAGCCACTTGGTATGTGGATAGAGCCGTAGGGTCAGGAATAGTGTGTCAGGTAGACAACAACGAAATGCTAATTGAAGGATGGAAAGATTTCAAGGAAGAAGAATGGTGTAAGGGAGGAACTGGGAATAGGACAAGCCCAAATAAACCATTTAACACTTTTGTGTCAGGAATAGAACATCTCCCATACTACCCCAGCTGGAGTAATTTGGGAAACAATTTGGTAGGTTTAAAAATTAAGGAAACAGTTAGAACAGCAATTAAAATTATAGCAAGTCCAATTAAATGGTTTTGGACTATGTTAACCTGGATTCTAAACTGTTGGTACTTGTTTGTATCAATTGCAGGAGGAGCATTGCTGTGGAAATTGGGAATTTTAAAATTATGTCAAAACTTATGTTACAAATGTTGCAAAAACGTCACTCGGCAGAAAGAAATAAAAATGATAAAACTGGCTACATATCTAAGAGAATTAAATGACAAAGCCCGAAGGAAAACTTTACAGGTTAGAGATAAACCGGAATATCACATTATCACCGAGCAGTGGGACATCCGGTCACACATCACTGACTGGACATGTGTCCTTGACGTCAGTGGATGGATGATCTGCAGTCTCCATGGGACACATGCTATGCAGTGGATTTATTAAGGGTCTCGGCGGATAGCGGCGACTGACGAGGAACCCACACATGCTTGATGAAAATAGCTTAAAAAATAAAGAAATAAATAATTTAGCAATAGCTTGATGACACAGTGGGAACTTTGTATCAAAACTTTCTTTTTATAACCAACTTTTTATATTATACCCAATGCAGCAAACAATATTGTATTGAAGAGCTGTAATTACTGTTAAGGAAGAAATGTCATGTATATTATTAAAGACTGCTATGTAGTAGAGAGGGAGAAAGGTGGAAAATATCACAATGTATATTGCTTACTAACGAGGGGGAGTTAGAGTAGTTTGGCTTGGGGAGGTGCTTTATTGATTAGGAAGTAATGCTGGATCCATATGGATTATTTGGGCAAGGGGAGGGTTTGATTTAAACTCAATTAAAAGGTATGGCAAATGAGTATGTAAAAAGCAATTGGGTTAGGGTCTGAATAGAATTGAATGTGTTAGGCTATAAGTCATGATAAAGACAGCGTGCGGTCTGTGAATAAAAGTTGATAAGCTTCCAGACAATTGCAGCAAAACAAAATCTGACAGGGTTGAATAAGGCTTCAGACAGGTGGCAAGTCATAGCATAACATGGACCAGCAAGAGAATTTCAGTATGAATGTTGATAGGGAGCGTGTGACGGTCCAGAAATTGATTGGCAATTACAAGGGGTAAGGATATTTCTAAACTGTGTAAATGTTTTAATAGAGGGGAGTAAACAATGAATAAATAAAAGTATAATGTTGATAGTTTAGAGTGTGTGTTAATAGCTTAACTGGTCGCAACGTCACGAGGAACAATGATGTTGTTAACATGTGATGGGTATTTTGCATGTTTTGTGAACAAGTGCGAGTTTTGTAAAGCACTCGAGTAGAGCCACAAAGGGGTGTGCCACTATTATATTATTTTTGTCTATTGTTAAAATTGTGATGATTGCTAAAAACGTTTAAAGTTGTAACACACGAGCTATTCATGCAATTAAGAGATGAACATCATGTTAAGATGACACTTATTTTCTGTTGGGTTTGTATTTAAAAACAGGGGGGGACTCGAGATATGTCTGGAAAAGGACATGGTGATGGTTCGAAGTATGGAGAGAGGACTTGATTGGGTTGTACTCCATAATGATGAATGTATTAAATGTACCTACATATGTAATAGAGGTGGTGTTGTAACCACTCTCGGCTTGTTATGTAGCAAATGTTTTATCGGCAAATATACGCTTCATATTGTAAGGGAATTGTTAACAGAAGAAAGGGATCTGAAGGAAACATGGTAAAAAGTTATCATCTCATGTAGTCAGAAGGGTATCAGAAGTACATGGTTCAGAATTATGTTAGGAGTCAATGAGAGAAAGTTAGGGCCAGAAGCAGGATCGATAGAACGTTTTAAAGTAATGAGGCAAGGGAAGTAGTGGGTGGTACATGATATCGTGATTCACGATACTAATGAAAAACGGAAAGCAATTTGGATAGAGAAAGAATGGGACACTAGACTGCCAGTGATAGACAAAAGATCTTTTTGGTTGCTGATGGACTGAGTGGCGTGATGTTTCTAAGGGACACGAGGAAGCGTCTACGGTGCTGCCACCCCAAGGAGGTGAAATGCTTTGGAGGTGGGAGAACACATGGGTATAGCTATTGTGTTACCTTTCTGGACAACTACTACTATGGTGATTGAATTAAGTATAAAATGTCTGTCGACACTGGTACGAGCAATGGATTAATTTGCACGTCATTTTTAAACAGGACATAAAAATATGGACAAGACAGATCTGTTATATAAGAGAGTAAGAAATGATTAGGGGGGGAAGAGAATTAAAGAGGATTAAGGTTATGTTTCAAATGCCAAGAGGGGGTGTTAAGAAAAATGCGAAAGATGTCATTTGAAACATGAAGGTCTGATGATAAAACCCAAGGAACATGAGAAAAAGCAATGTAACAGAAAAGATCCTATAAACATAAATGTAATGAAATGCTAAAAAATGATATAGCAAAAGGCCCTCGAAGGGTTAACTGCAGACAAAAGGTCTTTGGAATGCAGACAGCCATTATCACACAGGCCTTGAGATAACGAAGCAGCTCATGCTGTAACCTGATATCTTTAGTTCAAGTCGGAGAAATGTTTATAAAAGTTAAGTTTTAAGTTACATAAAGGGAATGAGTTTTCTACCCTTTAATAGAAGTTAATTAGTTTAGCAAGCAATTGATTGGAATTGCCAGAATCCTAAGTTTGAATTACTTGAAATAAAATGTATTTGTAAATGATAGAAACTTAATGACACCAGTTAAAAGTGGAAATCTGGAGAGAACAGTTGATTTTAAGACAGGACAATTCACCGCAGCTAACTGCTTCTTTTCAAAAAAGCAGTCAACAACTTTTTGTACAATTGTAAAAAGGGAAGAATATAACTTGAAACATTTAGGAATACAAGAAAATACAATGCTTAAAAAAGATAAGGGATTGAAAGGCTGGAATGCCACAGAATAATTAGCAGGAAGCCTCCCTGCCAGTGATCTGACAAACTAAGGTCAAGCTAAACACGAATGCACTCTCATGTTAGACATTACGGAAACTAGATGTGGAATCATATGGACAGAAAGGGTATTGCGTTAAGGAGCAGAAGAAAATACTTGAAAATAATGTCATGTAACCAGCAAGGCTGTTGGAAGGGTGATATATATCCTGAATCGCTCTCAGCCAGGCACTCACTCTCTTGCAGGGTGATTTCGCTACATGGGAGTGATAGAATACGAAAGCCGAGCAGAGCCGCAAAACAACCGGGAGAAAACCACCATATAAAGAAGAGAGATTGTCAAGGAGGCCCTGGAAGGTCTGATCAGCCAACCAGGAGAATCCAGAAGCAAGATCTTTTTACTTTTCTGTAAAGACAGTAATTTTATCTTTTAAAAGAAAAAAATAATAATAAAATAACTTAAAGTTTTAACCTGAAACAGTGGTTATTACAAAGTCTACTTTACTTACTTAGCAACGCGGGACCCAAGATCGATGCTACTAAGTGGTAAGTAGATAAAATTCTTCTATGAAAATATTGGTTATGCCAGGGGATAACTTGAAACACTAGTTTGACCTGAATAGCACCCACCTGAGTCTGCATAGGAGTCAGGGAATGAGAATCCCTGTTCACCATTTAGAATATCTTGACCCTTTTTTGGTATAGGGGGAATTCTAAGAATAGTGGTGAGTTTTTTACTTCAGAGGGGAGAAAATTAATTTTGAGAGAAAACTTGCATGCAGTATAAAAACAAATAGTAAGAGTTTCAATGGATATATAAATTGGAAGCAGGTGGCTCAGGTAAACATGGGATCTTGACTGGACGAGGCTGGTGAATTAATTACTGCAAACCAAGAAATGGGAGATATGCGAAATACATTTTTTTGCATCAGTCTTCACCATGGGAGACATTACAAATATCTCTAAGATATCAGATTCAGATATCAACTCATTTCAAATCACATTGTAGAACTTTCAAAAATCCCAATCACAGGGCTATAGGCAGACAAGTCTTCAGGACCCGATGAACTGCACGCTAGGGTTTTAATGGAAATGACTGCAGAGATAGTGGATCCATTGGTTGAATTTGTTTGTAACTCACTAAATACCAAGGAGGGTACCAGGTCAGAAAATAGCCAATGTGACTCCATTATTCAAAAAGGGAGAAAGCAGGGAACTATAGGCCAGTTAGTTTAACATCTCTTATTGGCATGATGCTGGAGTCAACAATCAAAGAGGAAATAGCTAATCATTTAGGAAAGCTGAATATAATCAAACCTAGTCAACATGCTTTTATGAAAGGTAAATCGTGTTTGACAAATTTGCTCGAATTCTTTGAGGGTGTAACAAGGAAAGGAGATAGAGGCAACCTGTTGGTGTAGTGTAATAAATGTTTTAAAAAAGGCATTTGACAAAGTGCTGTATAAGAGGCTGGTGCATAAAGTAAAAGCCCATTGAATTAGAGGAAGTGTGATAACGTGGGGCAGCACGGTAGCATTGTGGATAGCACAATTGCTTCACAGCTCCAGGGTCCCAGGTTCGATTCCGGCTTTGTTCACTGTCTGTGCGGAGTCTGCACATCCTCCCCGTGTGTGCGTGGGTTTCCTCCGGGTGCTCCGGTTTCCTCCCACAGTCCAAAGATGTGCAGGTTAGGTGGATTGGCCATGATAAATTGCCCTTAGTGTCCAAAATTGCCCTTAGTGTTGGGTGGGGTTACTGGGTTATGGGGATGGGGTGGAGGTGTTGATCTTGGGTAGGGTGCTCTTTCCAAGAGCCGGTGCAGACTCGATGGGCCGAATGGCCTCCTTTTGCACTGTAAATTCTATGAAAAAAAAATGGGTTGAAAACTGGTTGCCACAAAGATATGCAGGTTAGGTGGATTGGCCATGCTGAAATATCCAAAAGGTTCAATAGGGTTACTGGGTTTTGGGGATAGGGTGGCGGCATGGGCTTAAGTAGGGTGCTCTTACCAAGGGCTGGTGAAGACCCGATGGGCCAAATGGCCTTCTTTTGCATTGTGGGATTCTGTACAGAGAACATAGTGAATTGGAATAAATGTGTCATTTTCAGAATGGAGACACATAACTAGTGGAGTAACACAGGGATCAGTTCTTGACCTGCAATTGTTCACTATTTACATTAATGGCCTGAAGGAAGGAAGGTTTCCAAATTTGCTGATGATATGAAAATAGGTGGAAGGGCATGTTGTGATGAGAATATTGTGATTCTGCAACAGGATATAGATAGATTGGGTGCGTGAGCGAATAGAGTTAAATGTGGATAAGTGTGAGGTCATGCATTTAGGTAGGAGGAATCAAAAGGCAGAATATTATCTAAATGGGCAGAAACAGGTGAGTGAAGTATATGGGGATCTAGGTGTTCTAGTACATGAATCACAAAATCCTAGCAGTCAGGTCCAACAAGTAATTAAGAAGGCAAATGGCATTTTGTCCTTCATTGCAAAGGGGTTGGAGTTTAAAAATAGGGAGGTTTTGTTGTAATTGTACAGGTTGTTGTTGAGGGCTCACCTGGAATACTGCATACAGTTTTGGTCCTCTTACCTAAAAAAGGGATATTGTTACCACACCCTGGGTTAGTGCACAGTCAATTCCAGACCCACAGGTCCCGGAGTCACAGCATAAGTGGATGAACAATAGTTTGCTATAGTTTCTGAGATCTTTGACCCTTGACTACTTCAATGACTTACAGGCACCAGAGTCTTGAGTAAAACACAATAACTGTTTATGTATAACAAGAGATAAACAAGTAATAGTGATAGTAGAACCATGGCCTGCTACTCCAATTATTCCCCCTTTTACTACCCAAACACACACGAGACAGATGCACACAGAAGGGAAGGGTAAAAATAATAATTGGCATTAAAAATGAAAGAAAGAGAGATGTGTCTTTGTTCCTGATGTTGAAGCCTTTGTAGTCGGCTGTCTTCCCAGGATGTGGAGTGTTGAAAACCACCAGTTGGATTGGTTCTTCTGGCATGTGCATTTAATCAGAACTCGCAGGCTGCAAGATTTCCTCTGGGGAGTCACTTTCACCTTTATTATCCTGAGCCTTCACACTGAAGATCCCCCTCTGGTCTAATTCTGACTGGCCTCCACTTCCACCAGATTAACCCTCAGCCTCACTGAGGTAAGATTTGAGTTCTTCACATGAGAGTTTAAAAGAAGGTTTTCAAACAATCCAGCCTGCCTGCAGCTGGTCTGGATATTCCTGTCGGTTTAATTGGCTAATAATGCAGAGACAGAAAAAGGTATTTTCCTCAAGCCCTTAGAGAGGTAATCAGTATAGAGAGAGAACTGTGGATCTCCAAGCCTCTTAATCAAAAGTAAAATTTTACTCTGCAAGATGAAGCCTGTCTATGTCTTCCATAATATTCCGGAACAGCCCATACCAATCAGCATCGAGAGTCAATCATGTCCCAGGAAATTAAAGTAGCTGGTTCGCTGCCAGCCAAGTCCATCAAACTACGTCATCACTGGACCAAACCAAAAAACACATCTTATTGAGGCTGTCCTGAGGTCAGACCCAATAGCACATCTGCCAGGTGGTAGGGGTGTCCCATTTTGTTTTAAAATTAAAAGTGAGTCCATCCGAAGGCATACATCCCAGCAAAACTCCTGGCACCCAAGTTATAAAGGCAAAGACTACCAGAAAATAAAGGGAGTACACAAGGGAAACCAGATTTAAACAGGAGGATCCTTACAAAAAGTAATATTGGAGGCAGTCGAAAGGTGATTCACCAGGCTAATTCCTGTAATGAGAGGGTTGTCCTATCAAGAGACACTAAACAGTCTGGATCTGTATTCCTTGAAGTTTAGAAGAGTGAGGGGTGACCTTATTCAAACATATGAGATCCTGAGAGGGCTTGACATGGTGGATGGTGAGGGGCATAGACAGAGTGGATAGTCAGAGACTTTTCCCCAGGGTAGAGGGGTCAATTACTAGGGGGCATAGGTTTAAGGTGAGAGGGGCAAGGTTTAGAGTAGATGTACGAGGCAAGTTTTTTACGCAGAGGGTAGTGGGTGCCTGGAACTCGCTACCGGAGGAGGTAGTGGAAGCAGGGACATTTAAGGGGCATCTTGACAAATATATGAATAGGATGGGAATAGAAGGATACGGACCCAGGAAGTGTAGAAGATTATAGTTTAGTCGGGCAGCATGGTCGGCACGGGCTTGGAGGGCTGAAGGGCCTGTTCCTGTGCTGTACATTTCTTTGTTCTTTGTGAGATGTTTTCACCAGTGGGAGAGTCTTGAACAAGGGGACATAGATACAAAATAAAGGGTAGGTCATTTAAAACTAAGGTGCACAGAAATTTCTTCTCGCAGGGGTTGGTGAATCTCTGGAATTCTCTGCCCTGGAGTGTGGTGGAGGTTGGATCATTAGAAGTATTTAAAGTGGAGGTGGATAAATATTTTATAGATCGAGGAATAGAAGGCTATGGGGAAATCGTACAGAAAAGGAGTTGAGGCCGGCATAGATCAACCATGATCGTTTGAATGATCATGGGGCAGGCTTGAAGGGCCTGGTGACCTACTCCTGCTTCTATTTCTTGTGTTCTTGTGTGAAGGGTTCTTGAATTATTCCAGGTTTTTAAAAAGAAAGCTCTTTGAATTATGAGCAGAAGAAAACTGCTATTTTAAATGCCTACGAGTTAGGACCAGAGCTTATGCCAGAAATTCAGAACCTCCTGAAAATGGACTGCCCAAACCTACAGTGAATTTGAAAGCAAGAAACACACGGCTTTTAATCAGTGGAGAAAACCCCAAAAATTAGGCCTCCCTTCCGAAAACCTATGAAAGATATTTTTATTAGAGGAATTTAAAAACATGTGTCCCAATCATATATTAAGGAGCAAAGAGATAGGATATAATACAGGAAAACATTCCCCTAATAATCTCCAGAGGCCTGGTAAGGATGGAGGAAATGGGACGGAAGGGGAAGGAGAACAAAAAGTGCGTTTGTGCTCAAATGTTCCAGCAACTGACCCAAATGTTTGTGAGGACTTTTTGCCTAAAGGGAAAATGTTTCCACCTATTTTTGTAAAATGCAAGGAAGGGAGATCAACATTCTTGGGGATTTTGGCTGCTTTCAAACTTTACTCATGCCAGGAGATGGGGATTTTCCACCTGAAAACAGGGTGAATGCCAGGTTGTTGGTTAAGGGACTCATCAGATAATGTGGAGGGTCTTTTACTTAGGATAAAGGAAACTAGATCGGGCAACAAAGACTGGCCTTGCCAGTAATTCCCTCATCCCACGAAAGAATAAATCAATATTTCTTGCTAACTATGGGGTTAGCAATGGTGGAGTGATCCAAGCTTACAAAAGCAGGGTGTAGATCTTTTATTAGGTAATGACTTAGATGGGTGTAGGGTGTTCCCAGAGGATCCTGAGCTGTCCACAGAGGCTGAAAAAACTTTGGGGAACAAAGGTGCAGGTGGCTCAGAAAGTTTAAAAGACCTTGCAGGAGGCAATACTGGACGAGTAAAGATTAAAAAGGCTAAAGGAAAGTCAGTGGAATTTAAAGTTAGGCTGTGATGGAGATGGTGCAAAATAAAGGAACTGGATTAAAACACAAGTAGCAGAAAACCTCTTCCAAGATTTAAATGGGAATGAGCACGTTTCCCCAGGCTAAGAAGTGTGGTGATATGCCTGCAAGCAATATCATAGATGGATGGTGTGCGACCTCCAACCAGTAGGTGGCGGTGCAGACACCCCATGCAGTCTCAAAGCCGTGGTCATGTGACCAGGGACTCCCATAAAAGTGAAGCCACATCCGGCCATCAGCACATGATTGTAGGAGGTGGCAGTAAGACATACAGATGAACAGTCATGCTAGATGGAGTTCCAGAGGAGTACAAAGAAACTCCATGATTACTTGCTCTGTAACAGGTCACGATCTTGCCACGTGTGATTCAATAAAGATCCTGGTTTGGACAAGTAAGGCCGTTTGGTGAAGTCCTTTGCAAAGTATAGAAGACCAAACACAACAAGAAGCAGGGAGTGAGAAACATGCCTCATGTAGTCGAAGTATCACAGGTAAGTGCAGCAGAATCTGAAAAAGCAGTGTAAGATAGTAAAGATAGAGTGTCCTGCCTGCTTATTGGTCATGTCCTGTTCTCTGTGTTCATTAGCTGCCTGTCTGTGCCTGCCTGTATATCATTATTTGCATGTCTGCATATCATGACATCTCCCTTTTAAAAAAATGTTTTGTTGGCATATGGGAACGTACTTATATGTGATGGCATACGTTAACATATTTACAAGCGGTGGCATATGTGAACGTATTTACATGTGAAGACAGCTGTCTAATGTGAGAAAACAGAACATAGCAAACAAAACAAATGTTCATAAGTCCAGTCTCTGGGGCTTGCGTCTGATCCTTGTCGACCGCCGGAGAGGTGGTGGTGGGGACGACGGCGCCTTGACAGGCGGGATGGAAGCCTGACTGGTGGCCTCGTAGTTCGAAGAATCAGGAGGTGGCAAAACAACAGACGGAAACGGAGAAGAAAGCGGTTGCGGGCAGGCAACTTTGCGCAGTGCCCATCTGTTTCGTCGCACAGCAGAACCATCAGCCATACGTACAACATACGAGCGGGGCGCAGCCTGTCGAACAACGACAGCTGGAGCAGACCAGCCACCATCCGGTATCTTGATCCTGACAGTGTCTGCCGGGGATAACATGGGCAAATCGGTGGCATGAGCATCATAGCCCTGCTTTTGCTGGCTTCGGAGCTGCTGCACCTTCTGCAACGCCGGGAGGTGATCCAGGTCGGGCAAGTGTATGGCTGGAAGTGTCGTCCGCAGGTCCCTGTTCATCAGGAGTTGAGCCGGCGACATGCCAGGGGACAGTGGGGTCGCCCTGTATGCAAGCAGCACGAGGTAGATATCAGGAGCAGAATCCGCGGCCTTGCAGATGAGCTGTTTCACAATGTGCACCCCTTTTTCACCCTTCCCATTGGACTGCGGATAGTGTGGGCGGGAAGTGACAGGTTTGAAATGGTATGACTTGGCAAACATAGACCACTCGTGGCTGGTGAAGCACGGGCCATTGTCAGTCATGACAGTGAGTGGGATACCATGCCTGGAGAACGTCTCCTTACAGGCCTTGATAGCGGTCCGAGATGTGAGGTCGGAGAGCTTCACGACTTCAGGGTAATTGGAGAAATAGTCAATAATCAACACATAGTCACACCATTCATTCGCACGAAAGAGGTCAGTGCCAACCTTGGACCATGGGGAGGTATTGATTTTATGCTGCTGGAGCGTCTCCTTGCTCTGCGCTGGCTGGAAGCGTTGACCGGTCGCACATTTGAGGACCACGTTCGAGATGTCCTGGCTAATACCGGGCCAGTAGACAGTCTGCCTGGCTCTGCGTCTGCACTTCTCGACGCCCAGGTGTCCCTCATGGATTTGGCGGAGCACCAAGCTCTGGAGACTGAGTGGAATGACAATCTGGTCCAGCTTGAGGAGGATACCATCAATCACCATCAGGTCGTCCTTTACATTGTAAAATTGAGGGCACTGCCCTTTCTGCCAGCCATTGATGAGGTGGTGCATGACACGCTGCAAGAGGGGGTCTTTGGCTGTCTCCTCCCGGATACGAACCACCTTCTCATCAGACGCCGGGAGGTTGCTAGCACACAGCTGCACCTGTGATTCAATCTGCCGGATGATTTCCAGGATTCAC
The DNA here is from genome assembly GCF_047496885.1 of Scyliorhinus torazame. Taxonomy (NCBI): domain Eukaryota; kingdom Metazoa; phylum Chordata; class Chondrichthyes; order Carcharhiniformes; family Scyliorhinidae; genus Scyliorhinus; species Scyliorhinus torazame. The sequence continues at coordinate 212,830,510 of NC_092713.1, read as the reverse complement.
TAGGCAATGTGATGGAGCGGGACAATGCATCCGCGATGATGAGCTCCTTGCCAGGCGTGTACACGGAGTTAAAGTCGCACCTTCTGAGTTTGAGGAGGATGCGCTGCAACCGAGGCGTCATGTCGTTCAGGTCCTTATGGATAATGTGGACCAGAGGCCTATGATCCGTCTCGACAGTGAATGTCGACAGGCCGTAGACAAGTGAAACTTGAGAATGCCAGTGAGAAGACCCAGGCATTCCTTCTCTATTTGCTCATACCTTGTTTTGGTGGCCGTCATGGCCCTCGATGCGTAGGCTACTGGTGCCCAGGATGAAGTGTCATCGCGTTGAAGCAGCACCGCACCGATGCCATCCTGGCTTGCATCTGTCGAGATCCTCGTCTCCCTGTCTGGGTCGAAAAATGCCAAGACGGGTGGTGGTGAGCTTGGCTTTCAGCTCCAACCACTCTGCCTGATGTGCCACCTTCTGTAGCCATTTGGGATGGCCACTTCCAACTAAGCACAGAGCGACTCGCAAAGACTGATGGACAAGCCAAGAGTCAGGCAGGTTCTGAGCCTTGATGCGCGATCAATTACACTCAAGACGAAGTGATTTCATAACTGAAGGCTTTAATCTACTAGAACTTGTTCCCCAGCAGCTTTGGTACAGAAAGTGAAGGCTGCTGGGATGGCACCTTTTCTTATACTCCGCCTGTCAGGGCGGAGCTACGTAACAACAGCCAATGGTAAACTCCTGGGTTTAACTAATGGTCATCAGCCTCTTAGGTACCGCAATACCTGGTACTACCACATTCACCCCCTGTTAAAAAAAGAGTCCGGCGGGGTGGTGGCCAGTGGTAACAGTCGCCCTTAACATGGTATGATCAGGTATGGCGGTACCGTGCTGTCGAGGATATTCACAAAGTGTTCGTTCACAGTTAAAGTCACAGCGAAGCGATAAGTCGATCGGGTGGCCTGGTTGTATTTCTGGGGCGTCTGGGCTTCGGTGGTGATTCTGGTGGGGGTCCCGGTGGTTGCGACTCCGGGAGCGTGGTTTCGGCCTACCTGGCAGCTTCGTCACCCCTAGGCGGCGCTGTTGGGTCAAACGGTTGACACGGGGGGGGGGGGGCACCTGTAGGGGGCGTCGGTGGGCGGGCGGGCCTAGGCAGGAGCGGCGGGAGTACTGACCCTCCAGTGAGGTGCTGTGGGGGGTGGGGGGGGGGGGTAATGGTTCGGGTGCGAGTGGGGTTCCGGCGGGCGCCAGGTCCCGAAGGGAGACTGTATCTTGCCGGCCATCAGGGAACGTCACATAGGCATACTGGGGGTTAGCGTGCAGCAGGTGGACCCTCTCGACCAACGGGTCCGACTTGTGCGCCCGCACGTGCTTCCGAAGCAGGATGGGTCCAGGTGTCGCTAGCCAGGTTGGGAGTGAGGTCCCGGAGGAGGACTTCCTGGGGAAAACAAGGCGTCGTTCATGAGGTGTCTGATTCATGGTTGTGCAGAGCAGCGACCAAATGACGTGGAGGGCCATTGGGAGGACTACTTGCCAGCGGGAGACTGGGAGATTCCTGGACCACAGGGCCAGTAGAACGGTCTTCCAGATCGTTCCGTTCTCCCTCTCCACCTGTCCGTTTCCCCGGGGGTTGTAACTGGTCATCCTGCTCGAGGCGATGCCCTTGCTGAGCAAGAATTGACGCAGTTCGTCGCTCATAAAGGAGGACCCCCTATCACTGTGTATGTACGCGGGGAAACGAAACAGTATAAAGATACCCTGGAGGGCCTTGATGACGGTGGTTGTGGTCATGTCTGGGCAGGGGATGGCGAATGGGAACCGGGAGTACTCGTCAATCACGTTCAGGAAATACGTGTTGCGGTCGGTGGAGGGGAGGGGGCCTTTGAAATCCATGCTGAGGCGTTCAAAGGGACGGGAAGCCTTTATCAGGTGCGCCCTCTCTGGCCGGTAGAAGTGCAGTTTGCACTCCGCGCAGATTTGGCAGTCCCTGGTGACTGTCCTGACCTCCTCGATGGAGTAGGGCAGGTTGCGGGTCTTGATAAAATGAAAAAAACGAGTGACCCCCGGGTGGCAGAGGTCCTCGTGGAGGGCTCGGAGGCGGTCCACTTGTGCAGTGGCACAAGTGCCATGGAACAGGGCATCAGGAGGCTCGCTTAACTTCCCCGGACGGTACAAACTACCTTCTCGTAGTTGAAGGTGGAGTGTTCTATCCTCCACCGCAAGATCTTGTCATTTTTAATCTTGCCCCGCTGTGCATTATCGAACATGAAGGCAACCGACCATTGGTCCGTGAGGAGAGTGAATCTCCTGCCGGCCAGGTAATGCCTCCAATGTCTCACAGCTTCTACTATGGCTTGTGCCTCCTTTTCGACCCAGGAATGGCGAATTTCGGAAGCATGGAGGGTACGGGAGATGAAAGCCACGGGCTTGCCCGCTTGGTTGAGGGTGGCCGCCAGAGCTACGTCGGACACATCGCTCTCGACCTGGAAGGGGAGTGATTTGTCGATGGCGCGCATCGTGGCCTTTGCAATGTCTGCTTTGATGCGGCTGAAGGCCTGGCGGGCCTCGGTCGACAGGGGGAAGGTTGTGGACTGGATTAGGGGTCGGGCCTTGTCTGCGTAGTTGGGGACACACTGTGCGTAATAGCTGAAAAACCCATGGCAGCGCTTCAGGGCCTTGGGGCAGTGAGGGAGAGGGAACTCCATAAGGGGGCGCATGCACTCAGGGTCGGGGCCTATAACTCCATTTCGCACTACGTAGCCGAGAATGGCTAGACGGTCGGTGCTAAACAGGCATTTATCCTTATTGTATGTCAGGTTAAGGATTTTCGCGGTCTGGAGAAATTTGCGGAGGTTGGTGTCGTGGTCCTGCTGGTCATAGCCGCAGATGGTGACGTTATCCAGATACATGAACGTTGTGTGTAATCCGTACCGGTCAACCATTCGGTCCATCTCTCGCTGGCAGACCGAGACCCCATTAGTGACACCAAAGGGAACTCTTAAATATTGATAGAGCCGCCCATCTGCTTCGAAGGCGAAAGCAATAGGGTAGTTGTTATGGGGGACTTTAACTTTCCAAATATTGACTGGAAACGCTATAGTTCGAGTACTTTAGATGGGTCCGCTTTTGTCCAATGTGTGCAGGAGGGTTTCCTGACACAGTATGTAGATAGGCCAACGAGAGGCGAGGCCATATTGGATTTGGTACTGGGTAATGAACCAGGACAGGTGTTAGATTTGGAGGTAGGTGAGCACTTTGGTGAAAGTGACCACAATTCGATTACGTTTACTTTAGTGATGGAAAGGGATAGGTATATACTGCAGGGCAAGAGTTATATCTGGGGGAAAGGCAATTATGATGCGATGAGGCAAGACTTAGGATGCATCGGATGGAGAGGAAAACTGCAGGGGATGGGCACAATGGAAATGTGGAGCTTGTTCAAGGAACAGCTACTGCGTGTCCTTGATAAGTATGTACCTGTCAGGCAGGGAGGAAGTGGTCGAGCGAGGGAACCATGGTTTACTAAGGCAGTCAAAACACTTGTCAAGAGGAAGAAGGAGGCTTATGTAAAGATGAGACATGAAGGTTCAGTTAGGGCGCTCGAGAGTTACAAGTTAGCTAGGAAGGACCTAAAGAGAGAGCTAAGAAGAGCCAGGAGGGGACATGAGAAGTCCTTGACAGGTAGGATCAAGGATAACCCTAAAGCTTTCTATAGATATGTCAGGAGCAGAAGAATGACTCTGGTAAGAGTAGGGCCAGTCAAGGACAGTAGTGGGAAGTTGTGCTTGGAGTCCGAGGAGATAGTAAAGGTGCTGAATGAATATTTTTCATCAGTATTCACACAGGAAAAAGACAATGTTGTCGAGGAGAATACTGAGATTCAGGCTACTAGACTAGAAGGGCTTGAGGTTCATAAGGAGGAGGTGTTGGCAATTCTGGAAAGTGTGAAAATAGATAAGTCCCCTGGGCCGGATGGGATTTATCCTAGGATTCTCTGGGAAGCTAGGGAGGAGATTGCTGAGCCTTTGGCTTTGATCTTTAAGTCATCTTTGTCTACAGGAATAGTGCCAGAAGACTGGGGGATAGCAAATGTTGTCCCCTTGTTCAAGAAGGGGAGTAGAGACAATCCCGGTAACTATAGACCAGTGAGCCTTACTTCTGTTGTGGGCAAAATCTTGGAAAGCTTTATAAGAGATAGGGTGTATAATCATCTGGAAAGGAATAATTTGATTAGAGATAGTCAACACTGTTTTGTGAAGGGTAGGTCGTGCCTCACAAACCTTATTGAGTTCTTTGAGAAGGTGACCAAACAGGTAGATGAGGGTAAAGCAGTTGATGTGGTGTATATAGATTTCAGTAAAGCGTTTGATAAGGTTCCCCACGGAAGGCTACTGCAGAAAATACAGAAGCATGGGATTCAGGGAGAATTAGCAGTTTGGATCAGAAATTGGCTAGCTGGAAGAAGACAAAGGGTGGTGGTTGATGGGAAGTGTTCAGACTGGAGTCCAGTTACTAGTGGTGTGCCACAAGGATCTGTTTTGGGACCACTGCTGTTTGTCATTTTTATAAATGACCTGGAGTAGGGTGTAGAAGGATGGGTGAGTAAATTTGCAGATGACACTAAAGTCGGTGGCGTTGTGGACTGTGCGGAAGGATGTTACAAGTTACTGAGGGACATAGATAAGCTGCAGCGCTGGACTGAGAGGTGGCAAATGGAGTTTAATGCAGAAAAGTGTGAGGTGATTCATTTTGGAAGGAATAACAGGAAGACAGAGTACTGGGCTAATGGTAAGATTCTTGGCAGTGTGGATGAGCAGAGAGATCTCGGTGTCCATGTACATAGATCCCTGAAAGTTGCCACTCAGGTTGAGAGGGTTGTTAAGAAGGCGTACGGTGTGTTAGCTTTTATTGGTAGAGGGATTGAGTTTCAGAGCCATGAGGTCATGTTGCAGCTGTACAAAACTCTGGTGCGGCCGCATTTGAAGTATTGCGTGCAATTCTGGTCGCCGCATTATAGGCAGGATGTGGAAGCATTGGAAAGGGTGCAGAGGAGATTTACCAGAATGTTGCTTGGTATGGAGGGAAGATCTTATGAGGAAAGGCTGAGGGACTTGAGGCTGTTTTCGTTAGAGAGAAGAAGGTTAAGAGGTGACTTAATTGAGGCATACAAGATGATCAGAGGATTGGATAGGGTGGACAGTGAGAGCCTTTTTCCTTGGATGGTGATGTCTACCATGAGGGGACATAGCTTTAAATTGAGGGGAGATAGATATAAGACAGATGTCAGAGGTAGGTTCTTCACTCAGAGAGTAGTAAGGACGTGGAATGCCCTGCCTGCAAAATAGTGGACTCGCTAACACTAAGGGCATTCAAATGGTCATTGGATAGACATATGGACGATAAGGGAATAGTGTAGATGGGCTTTAGAGTGGTTTCACAGGTCGGTGCAACATCGAGCACCGAAGGGCCTGTACTGCGCTGTAATGTTCTATGTTCTATGTTCTATGTTGCAGATGGAACAGCTGCCATACTTGTGGGAGATTCTGGCTCTAACCTCTAAGGGTGTGAACATCCTTTTGAGTAGTTCGAATGACCACTGAGTTGATGCTCAGCCCGGCACCACATCTGATCCTGTTGTAAAAGATGTCTGAGGGGTTCATTTATCTAGGCTAAGTGAGACAAGTATTTGGCCAGTTTGTTCACCATGCCCGGAAACCCCTGCAGTGCTGTGCAACTTCCCCTATTGCTTTTGTTTTTTCAAGTGGCCATTATAATCTCAGTAGCTTGGATAATGTGCGCAAGGAACTTTATCATGGACGACAAAACTCACATTTGTCATTGAGCATCAAGCTAGCTTCTTGCAGCGAGAAAGACCCCACTGACCCGGTTGTCATGTTCCTGATTCAAAGAACAAAGAACAATACAGCACAGGAACAGGCCCTTCAGCCCTCCAAGCCATTACCGGTCATGATACCAACCTTTGCCAAAAACCTCCAGCACTTAAAAGAACAAAGAACAAAGAACAAAATGCATTGACCTATGGATCAAGATGACATTCGTGTGGCAAATGATGCCATCAATACCCTGCAGTACGTCTGCCCATTTTGGCGGGACCCAGATCGTGATACCTCACGTGATCTGGTTAGATCTCATGAGGCATAATGTCGGGAAGTGTAGGGGAGCCCTCTCCCAGCATCTATGAGTTGCGTCAGGCCCCCGTTCGGGCGCAATGCAGCTGGTAGATTGCACCCAATATATCTTTCCTTAAATAAGGGGACCTAAACTGTACACAATATTCCAAATGTGGCCTCATGGGTACCTTGTACAGTTTGAATACCCAAGCCCCCTTGAAATAAAAGCCAGCATTCAATTTCCCTTTCCTGTTACCTTGTTGACTCGCTTTCTGAAATTCATAAAGTAGAACCCAGAAGTCCCTTTGTGCTGCAGCTTTCTGCAGTCTCTCTCTATTTAAATAGTAATCTGCTTTCTCATTCTTTCTTCCAAAATTAACAACCTCACATTTTCACACATTGAATTCCATTTCCCAATTTTCTGCCCACTCACCCTGTAAACTATTTATATCCTCCTTATATCCTGACTTACATCCCACCTCTGTATCATCTGCGAATTTGGCCACAGTGCACTCTGTTCCTTCCTCCAAATCATTAATATATATTGTGAAGGACTAAGGTCCCAACAGGGATCACTGAAGCACTCCACAGGTTCCTGCCCTCCAATCTGAGAAAGACTCCCTTATCGCTACTCGCTGCTTCCTGTTAATTAGCCACTCCTCTATCCATGCCAGAATAGTACCTCATAAACCATGAGCTCCTATCTTGCGTAATAGCCTTTTGTGTGGCACCTTATCAAATGCCTTTTGAAAATCCAAATATCCAACATCGACTGGTTCTCCTCTATCTACTCTGGCTGATACCTCTTAACTCCAGGAAATTTGTCAGCTACGATTTCCCCTTCATGAAACCATGCTGTATCTGCTTGATCAGATTATGATTTGGCAAATGCACAGCTATTCTATCCTTTAAAATTGATTTTAATATTTTGTTTGCCCCCTTCCCTGTTTGAACCAGGGTACCACATTTGCAGTTTTCCAATCCTTTGGCACAGTTCCAATTTGGAAAATGACTACCAATGCATCCATAATATCTGTCGCTGTCTCCTTTAGGATCCTGGGGCGCAAACCATCAAATATAGGTAATATCAGCCTTTAACCCCATTAGTTTGCCTAAAACTAATTATCTGGTGGTGGTGGCTATGTTTAATTCCTTGCCCATATTTTTCTACAATTTCTGGGATGCTTGTAGCATCTTCTAAAGACTGATGCAAAGTATCTATTTAACTTCTCTGCCATTTCATTGTTCCCCACAACACAATTACTTCCCCAGTTTCATTGTCTAAGGGGTCAATGCTTTATTTTACTTCTCGCTTCCTTTTAATGTACTTAACAAAGCTCTTATTGTCTGTTTTTATGTTTCCCGCTAGCTTGCCCTCATACTTTATTTTCTCCTTCCTGATTATCTTTTAGTTCCATCTTTGCTGCATTCTGAATCTATCCCATTCTTCTGGCCTACCACTAACCTTTATCAGCTTATGTTTCCACTTTCAGTTTAATACCCTCCTTAACTTCCATGGTTATTCATGGTAGGTTCTTTCCCCGAGTGTCTTTCCTCCTCTTTGGGATGTATTTTGGCTAGGAGTCATGCATTATCTCCCTAAATGTCTGCCACTGCTCATCTATTGTCTTAATCTGTATGACCAGTTGACTTTGGCCAATTCTATCCTCATACCTTCGCAATTCCCCTTCTTTAAGTGTGACACGAATATTTCAGACCCAATTGTCTCACATCCAAGCTGAATTCAAAATGTTATCACACTGTGATCACTACTTCCAAGGGTATCTTTAACCTTGAGATCATTTATTGAACCTACCTCATTACATATTAGTTCACTCTTAGTCTACTGGCAGCTGCCAAAATATGCTGTTGGCATCAAGTTTGTTAAAAATAGCGCTCTTGGCAAGTTTGGCCAAGCTCTCATCCACTGATGCCAACAGATGTATTTTGGTTTCCAACTGCCTTGTTGAGGTGTGTTAAATCAACACACATACAAATGGAGCCATTATTCTTTGGGATTGATACCATATACCATGCTCCTGGTTGTTTTAGTGATGGGTGAAATGATGCCTTGGCATGGCATCGCTTTATCATCATTCCTAATGCTTTCCAGGAGCGAATGTGGGGCCTTCCTTGGCATGAATAGGCAATGGAGCTTAGTTTCTGATTGGTGTATAATATGTTACATGGCCTTCAACTTACCCATGCCTGTAAAGATTGTGGGCATTCCCTTCTTAAATTGTTTTCTGGTGTCTTTGCACAACCTCACTAATATTTTGAAGCAGGTTTAGAGCTGTGCAGGCTTTTCTGCTCAGCGGAGTGTGAACTTAATAATTGACGATGTATCATGTTTCAAAAATTACTCTATCTTTATATTTCAGTGTCATATGTAGCTGGCTTTGAACCTTCAACTTGATTCCCCTGGATCTTGGAATTGAATAGAGGCTGGTTGTAGTGTCATTTTATTCCGCTCTGAAACATTGTCAGATAACACTGAAACACTCATTCCTATGTCGAGCTTGAATTTGGTCAAATGTCCATTTACCCAATGTCATCAAAACACCAACACTGATTTTGATCTTCGTGATTTCTCCCAAGCAGATAGTTCCCTAGTTGTGAAGATCTGGAATTTCTTGAAAGAAGGCTCCTTTAGCAGATTTCCCTTTTTATCTTGTAAATACAGATCTGTTGGAATGGCAGTCTACTTTAAAATGGCTAAACTTTGTTTTGTTATGTTCTTGACGTAGCATAAGCTGCTTCCTTCATGTGCACTCTGACAAAGGAAGGTTCAGACTTGGAGATAGCTTTAACACATTTATTAAACTATTAACAATTCTCCTACTTGGATTTGACTCTCCTGTTAATCCTGCTATAGCTACTCAGGCTAACTAACCAGTCTGCTACAATCCACTTGGTGGGTGTGATGTGTTTCAATCAACCCTGTCTGTACTCACTAAGTGTCTCCACTGGAAAGCGACTGAGCATGTGTGCTGTATCCTTTTATATGGGTTGGTGTAATGCCCCCCTGTGGTAGTGTCATGTCTGGGTGTGTCGTGACTGCCCATTGGTCGTGTCCTATCTTACTGACCTATTGGTTGAATGTCTGTGTGTCATGATGTCTCTGGTGCTCCTCTGGTGTCTAGCTAGGTGTAGTGTGTTCACATTAACCCCTTATGTATTTACAGTGATAGATATCACCACAAACTTGACATAGTCATGGCAGTACATAATTCGGGCAGGGCTTTCTTCCAGCCTGTGCCCAGTCTTCCATCCACAGTGGGGACATTGATGGTTGGCTTTTTTTCAGGGCATTTCCCTGGTTGCTGCCATGCTATCTTCTACGATCCGCGAATTGAATGAGTTGATCGGGCTGGTCTTGGGAAATTTCCCTCACATGCCAAAAAAAAGCCTTAGTCTGCCTTCACTCTTCAGTCTGTCTGGCCAGTTGTACAGCATTGCTTAAATTGAAATCTTCCCATGATTGTAATGAAGCAGAGATTCTCATCTTAAACCCAACGACTGCTCGATCTCTGAGCAGATCATCTTTTAGTGCTCCATACACACAATGTGCGGCTCAGTGATATAAGTGATTCATGAATTGGTTAATCTCTTTGCTGCGCTGGTTAAACTTCACACTCTCAATATCAAAATTTTTACAAAGTATGAGTCAAAGGCATCCTCATAGAAGGCTGTATCTTCCTTTGTTATTTTGTCATCTCCGTTGTGACAGCTGGGTTGGCCTTAAAGCCCTTCACTTGCTGACCAGCTCTTTTACTGGGCTTCATTGAGGCTTTCCCTGCCATTCCCTCCCTGTCTTTTGTCCCAGGATTCGTTAGTTTCTTATTGGAGATGGGAGCTCACTGGAGGTGATGGTTTTTGTTCGTGAAACAAAAACCTGCTAACTATTTACAAAGGTGAAATAAGATAAACATCTAGCTAGAGCTGTGCTCCGAATATTCAACATTCTCACTCAGTGAGTGACATTACTGTGACATAGCTTCTTTTATACATGCTCAGTTCATTTTATTATAGTTGATCCTTTCCAAGACCCATCTCCAGTCCTCATCTCCATCCTTTCCTATACGCTGTAAGAACAAGGTTCCCACTTGCCGTACTTCATGTAAAGTCAACATATTGTGGCACCGGGAAGGTACTATTGCAAACGATTCGACTGCAAATACGCTTAGACAGTTGTTAATTATCAATTTATAATCTTTTACCTTTTTGCCTTGGGTGTTTCGTTCTAACAGTTAATTTCCAAGCCTTGAAAGTAAAGCGCATCCCCAATGCGTGCTGAATGCATCAAACAATGAACATAAAGTCTTGTCAGGCTTGAAATATACTTCAACTGGAATTTCTTTATGCAGTTGGAACATTAAAATTGGTTTGTTGTGAGTTGGATCTTCCAAAATCTGGCTGATATTTTCATAGTTCTTGGCTTAATATTCAGATGCCTTCTTGTCTGAAGTTTCTTCTTTATTGCTGGCAGACTTCCCATAGCAGTGCTTAGTGGAAAGTCAGAGGATACAAGTTGTGCATTAAAGGTGTTATATGAATGTAAGTTGTTGTTGATGCACCATTTTACAAGGACATGGTATTATACGAATGCTTTTGCTAAAAGATGTTGCATGTAACTCAGCCACAAAGTCCAAGTGCAGTAACTGGGATCATTCAGCGGGCAGATACAGGATAAATACTCAGGCATATTCTGACATTAAGTATAATGAGCCAAATTGTCCAGTCTTCAGATTGTTGGAGATCAAATATATAACTGAAGATTTGTGTGAGGAAATTGAAATTGAAAATCGCTTTTTGTCACAAGTAGGCTTCAAATGAAGTTACTGTGAAAAGTCCCTAGTCGCCACATTCTGGCGCCTGTTCGGAGAGGCTGGTACGGGAATTGAACAGGCCTTGGTCTGCTTTACAAGCCAGCTACTTAGCCCACTGTGCTAAACCAGACCCTAGATCCCATGGAAGTCCCAATGTGTGGACCTCCGTGATAATTGCCCGGGAAGGTTCAATTTTCAATGGACAATTACCCTATTCCCTGAGAACGTCACACAGTTCCGGGGTAGTTCGCTGAATATTTATCCAGGATATTTAGGCAGAAAAAACGAGTCTAACACCTGCCTAACTACATGTGGTATTATCAGGTTTTGCAGTACCCGAGAGGCTGTAGACCATTGGGTAAACCTAGGAGTTTACAATTGGCTGTTTGGTATGTAGCTCCGCCCTGACAGATGGGGTATAAGAACCGTCCCAGCAGCCCTCATTCTGTACCGAAGCTGCTGGGGAACAGATCTAGTCTATTAAAGCCTTCAGTTATGTTACAACCTCGTCTTTGAGTTTAATTGATCGTGCATCAATTTAATAGACTACTCTTAAGCTGAAAGAATGGATCTCCGAATCAAGCCGGAGTGTCTACAACTCAGCCCCCACGCGGAGAACTTGGCAGCGATATTTAAGCACTGGCTGGCGTGTTTTAAAGGCTACCTCGAGACGGCTGGAGGCACCCCCTCAGGAGAACAGAAACTGCATCTCCTGCATTCGAGAGTAAGCCCTGGAATCTTCTCCCTCATCAAGGAGGCGGAGGACTACGATGCTGCGATCAAACTGTTAAAAGGACATTATATTCGCCCTGTAAACCAGGTCTACGCACGTTATCTGCTTGCAACTAGACGGCAAAGCCCCGGGGAATCGCTGGAGGACTTCTACCGTGCGCTACTGGTGCTGGGCAGAAACTGTGGCTGCCTGCAAGTTTCGGGCAGCGAGCACACGGAACTTCTAATCCGGGATGCCTTCGTAGCAGGTATGAGCTCCTCAGAGGTCCGCCAAAGACTTTTAGAAAAGGACACCCTGGCACTGAGAGAGGCACGGGCCCTGGCAGGGTCCATGGAAGTTGCCTCCAGAAACACGCAGTCCTATGCGCCTGACCGCGCGGCAGCCCCCTGGGCTGCGTGGAATCCCGCAGCGGCAGCCCCACTGACCTTCCCCATGTCCCCGCAGGCCTGCGCTGTAAGACGGCCCACTAACTCCGTCGGGCCCCATTGTTTCTTCTGCGGGCAGGCGAAGCATCCCCGCACGTGCTGCCCGGCCCGCACCTCCACCTACAAAGGGTGCGGCAAGAAGGGCCATTTTGTGGAGGTCTGCCAAGCATCAGCTGTGGCCGCGGTCTCCAGCGACTCTGGACCACCGCGGCAACCTTCCCCTCGGGCCCCAGGCGGTCAGCACGCATCGCCACCCCCCTATCCTAGGGCCACGTCCGACCCACGGGCGCGGCCATCTTGTTCCTCGGACACCACGCTGGACGGATGGGCGTCGCCATTTTGTCCATCCCCGCCGCCATTTTGTCCATCCCCGACCACCATGTGTGACCCATGGGAGATGCCATCTTTGATGGGGCCCCAGGACCCCAGCACGACCGACTACACGCTGCCCGATCACAACCCGCAACTGCTCCATCTGGCCTCGGTGACGCTGGACCAAATCGACCTCGGACACTTGTGACTGCAATGACGATGGTGTTCATCAAGGCCATGAGACATTTTGCCTGATCGACTCTGGGAGCATGGAGAGCTTTATACACACCGACACGGTAAGGCGTTGTTCACTTGTTACCCACCCTGTAAACCAAAGAATCTCCCTGGCCTCCGGGTCACACGCAGTGGAGATAAAGGGGTTCTGCCTAGCAAACCTCACTGTCCAAGGCAGGAAATTGTACAATTTCCGCCTTTATGTCCTGCCGCACCTCTGCGCGGCTACACTCCTGGGGTTGGACTTCCAATGTAACTTGCAAAGCCTGACCTTTAAATTCGGCGGCCCTATACCCCCCCTTGCTGTCTGCGGCCTTGCGACCCTTAAGGTCGACCCGCCTTCCCTGTTTGCGAACCTCACCCCGGATTGCAAACCCGTCGCCACCAGGAGCAGATGGTACAGTGCCCAGGACCGGACCTTCATCAGGTCTGAGGTCCAAAGGCTACTGAGGGAAGGGGTCATTGAAGCTAGCAACAGTCCCTCGAGAGCTCAAGTAGTGGTGGTGAAGACCGGGGAGAACCATAGGATGGTTATCGACTATAGCCAGACCATCAACAGGTTTACGCAGCTGGATGCGTACCCTCTCCCCTGCATATCCGACCTGGTGAACAGGATCGCGCAATACAAGGTCTCCACGGTGGATCTCAAGTCCGCTTACCATCAGCTACCCCTCCGCACTATTGACCGCAAGTACACTGCCTTCGAAGCAGATGGGCGGCTCTACCAATTTTTAAGGGTTCCCTTTGGTGTCACTAATGGGGTCTCGGTATTCCAACGCGAGATGGACTGAATGGTTGACCGATACGGTTTACGCGCAACGTTCCCGTATCTGGATAACGTCACCATCTGCGGCCATGACCAGCAGGGCCACGACACCAACCTCCGGAAATTTCTCCAGACCGCGAAAATCCTTAACTTAACGTATAATAAGGATAAATGCGTATTTAGTACCGACCGTCTAGCCATTCTCGGCTACGTAGTGCGAAATGGAGTTAGAGGCCCCGACCCTGAACGCATGCGCCCCCTTATGGAGTTCCCCTTCCCTCACTGCCCCAAGGCCCTGAAGCGCTGCCTCGGGTTTTCAGTTATTACGCACAGTGGGTCCCCAACTACGCAGACAAAGCCCGACCCCTAATCCAGTCCACAACCATCCCCCTGTTGACGGAGGCCCGCCAGGTCTTCTGCCGCATCAAAGCAGACATTGCAATGGCCACGATACGCGCCATCGACGAGTCCCTCCCCTTCCAGGTCAAGAGCGATGCGTCCAACATAGCTCTGGCCGCAACCCTGAACCAAGCAGGAAGACCCGTGGCCTTCTTCTCCCGTATCTCCATGCTTCAGAAATTCGCCATTCATCGGTCGAAAAAGAGGTGCAAGCCATAGTAGAAACTGTGCGGCACTGGCGGCATTACCTGGCTGGCAGGAGATTCACTCTCCTCACTGACCAACGGTCGGTGGCGTTCATGTTTGATAATGCACAGCGGGGCAAGATAAAAAACGACAAGATCTTACGGTGGAGGATAGAACTCTCCATCTACAACTACAAGATCTTGTACCGTCCTGGGAAGCTAAACGAGCCTCCCGATGCCCTGTCCCGGGGCACGTGTGCCACCGCACAAGTGGACCGCCTCCGAGCCCTCCACGAGGACCTCTGCCACCCGGGGGTCACTCGTTTTTTCCACTTCATTAAGACCCGCAACCTGCCCTACTCTATCGAGGAGGTCAGGACAGTCACCAGGGACTGCCAAATCTGTGCGGAGTGCAAACCGCACTTCTACCGGCCAGTGAGGGCGCACCTGATAAAGGCTTCCCATCCCTTTGAACGTCTCAGCATGGACTTCAAAGGCCCCTCCCCTCCACCGACCGCAACACTTATTTCCTGAACGTGATTGACGAGTACTCCCGGTTCCCATTCGCTATCCTCTGCCCCGATATGACCGCAAACACCGTCATCAAGGCCCTCCAGGGTATCTTTACACTGTTTGGGTTCCCCGCGGACAAACACAGTGATAGGGGGTCCTCCTTTATGAGCGACGAACTGCCTCAATTCCTGCTCAGCAAGGGCATCGCCTCAAGCAGGACGACCAGTTACAACCCCCGGGGAAACGGGCAGGTAGAGAGGGAGAACAGAATGGTCTGGAAGACCATCCTACTGGCCCTACGGTCCAGGACTCTCCCCATCTCCCGCTGGCAGGAAGTCCTCCCGGAGGCCCTCCACGCCATTCGGTCACTGCTCTGTACAACCACCAATCAGACACCTCATGAACGTCTGCTTGTCTTCCCCAGGAAGTCCTCCTCCGGGACCTCGCTCCCAACCTGGCTAGCGACACCCGGACCCATCCTGCTTCGGAAGCACTTGCGGGCGCACAAGTCGGACCCGTTGTTCGAGAGGGTCCACCTGCTGCATGCTAACCCCCAGTACACCTACGTGGCGTTCTCTGATGGCCGGCAAGATACAGTCTCCCTCCAGGACCTGGAGGCCGCCGGAACCCCACGCGCACCCGAACCATCACCCCCACCCCCTCCCCCCCCCCACAGCACCTCACTGGAGGGTCGGTCCTCCCGCCACTCCTACCTAGGCCATCCCACCCACCGATGCCCCCTACAGGCGCCCCCCTCTCGTGTCAACCATTTGCCCCACCAGCGCCGTCTAGGGGTGACGAAGCTGCCATGGAGGCCGAGGCCACGCTCCCAGAGTCGCAGACGCCCGGACCCCCACCAGAATCACCACCGAGGCTCAGACGATCCAGGAGGACGACCAGGCCACCCGACCGACTGATTGCTTCACTGTAACTGTAAATGAACACTGACTGTATATATCTTCCGCGCTTGTAAATACTCTCGACAACCCTGTAAGGAGGTATCACGGTACCTCCATATCTGATCATACCATGTTAAATGCAATTGTAACCACTGCCCACCACCCCCGCCGGACTCTTTTTTAACAGGGGGTGAATGTGGTATTATCGGGTATTGCAGTACCTGAGAGGCTGTAGACCATTGGGTAAACCTAGGAGTTTACCATTGGCTGTTTGGTATGTAGCTCTGCCCTGACAGGCGGGGTATAAGAACCGGTGCCGTCCCAGCAGCCCTCATTCTGTACCGAAGCTGCTGGGGAACAGATCTAGTCTATTAAAGCCTTCAATTATGTTACAACCTCGTGTTTTAGTTTAATTGATCGTGCATCACTACACAACCAATATCTCAAATCATCCCCCTGAATCTCCGGCTATTCCCCAAATGACCCACCGTCTACCCACCAACCATTGAACTACCCCCCTCACCAACCTTCCCACTGCCTCAACTAAACCCCCAACAACCTGACTATTCAGCCAACCAGCTGGCTACATTCCTGACCTGACTTGACTACAACATCACCATCGCGACCCAAGTAACACCCCTAACCTGAATACCCACCTACCCACACTCCCGTCTGCATCAATGGCTCTGAAGTGGAGATGGTCGATAGCTTTAGGTTCCTGGGGTCACCATCGCCAACAGTCTGTCCTGGTCCACTCATGTTGATGCAACAGTCAAGACAGCCCAACAACGTCTCTACTTCCTGCGGAAGCTAACGAAATTCGGCATGTCTGCATCGACTCTCACTAACTTCTACAGATGTGCGATAGAGAGCATCCTATCCGGCTGCATCACAGCCTGGTATGGCAACTGCTCAGTCCAAGATCGCAAGAAACTGCAGACTGTGATGAACTCAGCCCAACGTATCACACAAATCTGCCACCCCCACATTGATTCTGTGTACACCTCTCGCTGCCTCAGTAAGGCAGACAGCATTATCAGAGACCCCTCCCACCCAGACATTGCCTTCTTCCAGACCCTTCCATCAGGCAGAAGGTACAGAAGTCTGAAGACTCGCACATCCAGACAGCTTCTTCCCCACAGCTACAAGACCCATCAACGACTCCCCCTCGGACTGATCTGTTCCCCGTAAGAACACTATTCACAATGCCCTATGCTGCTCTTGCTCATTTGTTTGGCCCCTTGTTGCACACTGTAAACAATCACTGTTTTGTCGATGTACCATTTGTTAATGTTCCCTGTTGATTATTCTTGTGTCTACTATGTACGTACTGTGAATGTTCCTTGGCCACAGAAAAATACTTTTCACTGTACTTAGGTATATTTGACAATAAATCAAATCAAAAATCAAAATCAAACCCCATCAATGCACCCACCTCAGCTGCAACCCACCTACCCCCTACCCACTTACCAAGCTTCCCTCACCCATACTCACTTACATTCCTCAACAACATACCCCTAACTCATCCACATACCCCTGTACTCCCTTCCAACATCACCCATATACTTAACTCAGCCACCTAATCCTTGCTGGTTTCCCACCTGACCAACTCACTCACTCACACGTCCATTCACTAATATTAATTTACTAATACTCAGACTAGACATTTAAACTTACCATACGACAGCTAGTTCCTTAAAAAGGAGGCATATCTTCTCTTCTCCCGACTCTACTATGATCTGATGGAGTTCTCCAAGGGACACCTGGAGACAGCCGAGTTCAGAAGACTCCAGCAGAAATGCCGAGCAGTATTGGGTCAGGGAAACTTCTGAACGACTTGCCAATTTGCTGATGATTGCCACTCCTCAGACGATCTGGCCAAATATATTTTCTGCCTCTGGGGTTTATCTGGAAATCAACAGGAATCCTAAATTTTGTTCTTCACGTCTCTTTTTACAGCAATATTTAAGTTCTGTACTATCACGAGATTGGTTGTATATCTGAGGCAAGGATCAAATTAGAGTCATTGGCAATATAGTCCAATTCACAGGTAAGCTAAGACCAGACACTTTTTCGATTGAATTTCTCTGAGGATGTATTCAAACCAAGATTATGACCATGCTCATTTCCAATTGCGTTGACAATGTAAGGTGAGGCACAATCCCACAATAGAATTTACACGCAGGCATACAGGATGAGATTGAGCAGATTAGTTGTAGGATAACTAATCTATGCCATGCACAGCGCTTCGTCTAGAGTATGCAGTTTTATTTCGATTTGATCCATTTGTGCTGCTATATTGCTCAATATCCCCAAACATGTAGTGAATTTGTCCAATCAGGTACTCAGCGACAGTAAAGAATTTATTCTGGTGCACAGCTTCATCTCTGGTATTTCTACTTCCCAATCAAATGAGAAGATATATTTGCTGAGTTTGAACTCTTGTATTCTCAGCTATCCTGTCAGAAACCAGTGTCCAATGAAGTCGCTGAGTCCTTGAAAGCACACCTCGTAATACTGGCACACACAGATTGTGGAATACCTAATGACTTGTCTGATTTTCACAAATGTCTGATAGCGGTGTGAGCCCTCAGGGGAATCCAAACATGCATATCTGCAATCCTGACAAAGGGACTGGTGTAGTCATTCAAAACAAACTCAATTATGCTGAGAAAATGCACAGCATTCTTGAGGATGGTTCCAAATTCTTATCTCTTTGACCTGCCACCAAGCATGATTGCACAATCTTGCTCAAAAGTAAGGTAAAAAAATGTTTGTGCACAAATGACGAGCTGCCTTGCAAAGTTATATAATAGTATTCATACTGCTGAGAAAAGAAGAGACATGTCAAATCATCAGAACACTTTGCAAGAATACCAATACAAGGGGAAAACAACAATTTATACTGTAACTATATTGTTCATATCCTGAATTTTGACTTTGTTGTACCTCTGTCTCAGGTATACAAACACTCAATACTCAGTAAGTTCTGTGCTACCAAACAACTATTAGTATTCATACTCATGGCTCACTACATCCACGCATGCATGGATTGCCTGAGACACACAAAAGTGATGTCCCATTATCCCCTATTTTATCAGCCAACCATTCTGCGCAGCATGAATTGGTCAAATTGTTGAGTGAATTACTGCAGCCAGTTCTTATTAGGTTCTCCACATACATGGTGAAGGATTCCTTTACCTTTGCTAAGACAATACCCGATGTACATATTGATAGCTACGTATTGTCTATGTGCTCGTTCGACAAGGTTAGCTTACTTAAGATTGTGCCACTGGAGGAGCCCACTTCATTGTTATTTCACATCCACCAAGAGGAGCTGCCATTTTCTGAATTTGCATTCACTGATCTTATGAACTTAACAACATTGTCACATTCACCTTTGAGATGGTTCCGTCTAATACATTCCCTTTGCTTGATAGTGCTAGTTAAGAAATTCACTAATGGGTTCACCACTTCTATCTACTGCAACCCAATGATTAATATATGCATTGGTGTTCATATAGCTCCACATGCTATAACATTGGACTTATCTGTAATCTTGTAAATAGTGTCCTCATAATTTGTTGACCTTATAAGCTTAATGCAGGAATAGAGTGCATTGAATCCACCCTGCGAGCAATGGCTATCCAGATCTGATCATTGTTCACTGTGTTTCACGCAAGATCACAAATGGGTCAAACCCCAGTTCACCTGAAATTACCCTGCAAGTATCTAAACAAAATTGAACAACAGGTTAAGCAAGCCATTTCACACTGCCACTATGCAGTGGTGATGCAAATGGTATTTTCCACAAATAGAATTCTGTTGAAAATGCAAAGAGACATCCTCCTCCCAAACAATTGATCAATGTTGTATTTTAATGCCAGTGCCGGTGCAATGCTTGATAAGTGGCTACACATCCCAATGATTGGCCGATCATACCAAACAGCAGAAAAACAAAATATTTCCGATGTTGGAAATAGGAAATAAAAACAGATAATGCTGGAAAAACTCAGGAGGTCAGGCAGCATCTGTGGAGCTAGAAACAGAGTTAATGTCTCGAATCCTTGTGATTCTTCTTCAGAGAGGACACAAAATGTTCACTCTGTTTCTCTCTCCACAGATGCTGCCAAAACTGCTGGGTTTTCCAGCTTTTTTCTGGTTTTATGTCAAACAACAGATTCACCTGGCTGCTCATAATAGAGAGAGTACAAACCATACTCAACCAGCCCACGCTTGCAAAACAAAGACAAAATGTTTACTGTGTTAGATGCGATTCTGAGATTGGGCAGCACTTGACAAATGCTCTTGTGTGTGCTAATAGTTATAATAACAATCAATTTGAGATAATCAGTTAGACTCATAACGTGGCTCATTTATGCTTGCTACATGTTACATCTTACATAAGCAGAAACTTATAGCCAAGTTCCGCACACATGAGTGCGGCCTCAACCGGGACCTGGGATTCATGTCGCATTACATTCATCCCCCACCATCTGGCCTGCGAAATCCTACCAACTGTCCTGGCTTGATACAATTCACACCTCTTTAACCTGGGGTTACCCCATCTCTGGATCTGTAAAGATTTAATCACCTGCTAATGCTCGCATTCAAAGCATTGTTTGGCATTTTTGAATTTGTCTATATATGTGTTTCTGGAACAGACCTCTTCATTCACCTGAGGAAGGAGCAGCGCTCCGAAAGCTAGTGACATCGAAACAAACCTGTTGGACTTTAACCTGGTGTTGTAAGACTTCGTACTGTGCTCACCCCAGTCCAACGCTGGCATCTCCACATCATGGTTACATCTATGTGTAGGGATTTTTATCTGCAAGCATAGAACATAGAACGATACAGCGCAGTACAGGCCCTTCGGCCCACGATGTTGCACCAAAACAAAAGCCATCTAACCTACACTATGCCATTATCATCCATATGCTTATCCAATAAACTTTTAAATGCCCTCAATGTTGGTGAGTTCACTACTGTTGCAGGTAGGGCATTCCACGGCCTCACCACTTTTTGCGTAAAGAACCTACCTCTGACCTCTATCTATTACCCCTCAGTTTAAAGCTATGTCCCCTCGTGCCAGCCATTTCCATCTGCGGGAGAAGGCTCTCACTGTCCACCCTATCTATCCCCCTGATCATTTTGTACGCCTCTATTAAGTCTCCTCTTAACCTTCTTCTCTCCAACGAAAACAACCTCAGGTCCATCAGCCTTTCCTCATAAGATTTTCCCTCCATACCAGGCAACATCCTGGTAAATCTCCTCTGCACCCGCTCCAAAGCCTCCGCGTCCTTCCTATAATGCGGTGACCAGAACTGTACGCAATACTCCAAATGCGGCCGTACCAGAGTTTTGTACAGCTGCAACATGACCTCCTGACTCCGGAACTCAATCCCTCTACCAATAAAGGCCAACACTCCATAGGCCTTCTTCACAACCCTATTAACCTGGGTGGCAACTTTCAGGGATCTATGTACATGGACACCTAGATCCCTCTGCTCATCCACACTTCCAAGAACTTTACCATTAGCCAAATATTCCGCATTCCTGTTATTCCTTCCAAAGTGAATCACCTCACACTTCTCTACATTAAACTCCATTTGCCATCTCTCAGCCCAGCTCTGCAGCTTATCTATGTCCCTCTGTAACCTGCTACATCCTTCAACACTGTCGACAACACCACCGACTTTAGTGTCGTCTGCAAATTTACTCACCCACTCTCTAGGTCATTGATAAAAATGAGAAACAGCAACGGCCCCAGAACAGATCCTTGTGGTACTCCACTTGTAACTGAACTCCATTCTGAACATTTCCCATCAACCACCACCCTCTGTCTTCTTTCAGCTAGCCAATTTCTGATCCACATCTCTAAATCACCCTCAATCCCCAGCCTCCGTATTTTCTGCAATAGCCTACCGTGGGAACCTTATCAAACGCTTTACTGAAATCCATATACACCACATCAACTGCTCTACCCTCGTCTACCTGTTCAGTCACCTTCTCAAAGAACTCGATAAGGTTTGTGAGGCATGACCTACCCTTCACAAAGCCATGCTGACTATCCCTGATCATATTATTCCTATCTAGATGATTATAAATCTTGTCTCTTATAATCCCCTCCAAGACTTTACCCACTACAGACGTGAGGCTCACCGGTCTATAGTTGCCGGGGTTGTCTCTACTCCCCTTTTTGAACAAAGGGAACACATTTGCTATCCTCCAATCCTCTGGCACTATTCCTGTAGCCAATGATGACATAAAAATCAAAGCCATAGGCCCAGCAATCTCTTCCCTGGCCTCCCAGAGAATCCTAGGATAAATCCCATCAGGCCCCGGGGACTTATCTATTTTCAGCCTGTCCAGAATTGCCAACACCTCTTCCCTACGTTCCTCAATGCCATCTATTCTAATAGCCTGGGTCTCAGCATTCTCCTCCACAGCATTATCTTTTTCCTGAGTGAATACTGACGAAAAATATTAATTTAGTATCTCACCTATCTCCTCAGACTCCACACACAACTTCCCATCCCTGTCCTTGACTGGCCGTACTCTTACCCTAGTCATTCGCTTATTCCTGACATACCTATAGAAAGCTTTTGGGTTTTCCTTGATCCTACCTGCCAAATACTTCTCATGTCCCCTCCTTGCTCGTCTTAGCTTTCTCTTTAGATCCTTCCTCGCTACCTTGTAACTATCCATCGCCCCAACTGAAACTTCACACCTCATCTTCACATAGGCCTCCTTCTTCCTCTTAATAAGAGATTCCACTTCTTTGGTAAACCACGGTTCCCTCGCTCTACGCCTTCCTCCCTGCCTGAGCGGTACGTACTTATCAAGAACACGCAGTAGCTGTTCCTTGAACAAGCTCCACTTATCCAGTGTGCCCAACACTTGCAGCCTACCTCTCCAACCTATCCCCCCCAAGTCACGACTAATGGCATCATAATTGCCCTTCCCCCAGCTATAACTCTTGCCCTGCGGTGTATACTTATCCCTTTCCATCACTAACGTAAACGTCACCGAATTGTGGTCACTGTCCCCAAAGTGCTCTCCTACCTCCAAATCCAACACCTGGCCTGGTTCATTACCCAAAACCAAATCCAACGTGGCCTCGCCTCCTGTTGGCCTGTCAACATATTGTGTCAGGAAACCCTCCTGCACACATTGTACAAAAAACGACCCATCTAATGTACTCGAACTATATCTTTTCCAGTCAATATTTGGAAAGTTAAAGTCTCCCATAATAACTACCCTGTTACTTTCGCTCTTATCCAGGATCATCCTCGCCATCCTTTCCTCTACATCCCTAGAACTATTTGGAGGCCTATAGAAAACTCCCAACAGGGTGACCTCTCCTTTCCTGTTTCTAACCTCAGCCCATACTACCTCGGAAGATGAGTCCCCATCTAGCATCCTCTCCGCCACCGTAATACTGCTCTTGATTAGCAGCGCCACACCTCCCCCTCTTTTGCCTCCTTCTCTGAGCTTACTAAAACACCTAAACCCCGGAACCTGCAACATCCATTCCTGTCCCTGCTCTATCCATGTCTCCGAAATGGCCACAACATCGAAGTCCCAGGTACCAACCCATGCTATGAAACATGCAAAATGAACATGTTTAAGCCATGGACCTATCTTGAACTGCCCGAAGCTTGGGGAACCTAAAGTTCCCCATTGCTTTCTCTATGGCAATGCCTTGGCCAATTAGCTTGTCAAATAATCAGCATATTTTTTTCCTGTTACATAAATTGTTGCGCTTGTTTGGAATTTGTGTTTGTCCTGATGTGTGCAAGTTGAAAAGGTTTGGCAATACATCTTTTTTTCCAGCAAGATTGCTTTCTCTTTACAAACTGAGTATAATACAGATGTGCCTCTGTCAGAGATATGTTTCAGAGGTACATAACATATCTAATAAAACAAATATCCTGCCATTGTTGGTGATGAGCCTGAAATAATGCTGGAAGCTGGGCTGGGGTGTATAATGGGCATGCAATCCGCTAACAACCTCCCGCTAACACCCTGCCGGCCAACGGATCAAGGTGCCATTTTTAAAGGATGCCCTGATCTTTCGACCCCCCTCAGCAATCTCACTGTGGCCCCGGACTCCCCCTCCCGCCCCCAGCTGCACACAACTTACCTCTTCAGGGGTCCTCAAACCCACCCCCCCCCCCATCCCACCTCTTATGGGCAAGACATCCCGGGCCCAACCCTTGGCACGGGCAACCTGGCACCCGGGCACCCTATAACAGCCAGCCTGGCACCCTGGCAGTGCCACTGCCTAATCTCACAAGCGGCCTCTCACGAGATTTGCGACATTCGAAACTTCTCACGGAATTCAACAATCTGGATTTCACCCTCACTGGACAAGATCCGGATAAGCATATATAAGTGGGCCATTAGGCTCATTTGAATATGTCTGCAGGACTTAAAGGCCGTGCCTGGGAGACTTCACCAGGGCGCTGTTTAGCACTGGTCCACACAAACGTGGAGCAGGCATAACGGCATCTAGGGGTTCCCCAGGCCATTGGAGACCCCCGGGTGGTTGGGCTCTGGGCAGGGTGGTACACTGGCAATCCTGCTGGTACCCAGGCACCTTGGCACTGCCAGTCTAACACCTTGGCACTGCCACCCAGGCACCCGGGACCTGCCAGACTGGCACTTTGGCACTGCCACCCAGGTACCCATGGCTGCACTGCGAAGTGACGGTCAGTAAATCGGCCTTCCAAAATCAGGGCAAAATTGGGCCAATGATATTTTCCTTTTCCAAATATATTAAGTATGGTTGAAGAAGGACAGCACTGAATATAGCAGAGATTGTGATCTTTAAGTAGTATAGAAAACAAGTTGAATAGAAATAAGCATTTCATCAAACAATAAAAACTCAAATTGCTAAAAGGTAGGTATTCTTGCACTCAAAACACACCTTTATATTCGTAATCATGCATTCTCTCAAGTTTGAAAGCTTTCATTACTTCAGCGTAGAAAAAATGATTCCTTAAGGGCACAAAATTCGTTCTTCATTATATAATAATTGGCTTTTACAACAACTGATACTAATGGAACAACATCATGGGATGTACAAAGAAACATTCAACCTAAAGGGCAGAAGAAAATCTTTTCAATTTACCAATCACACACATAATAAAAAAAGGACTTGCATTGGTGTAGCATTTCACTATCTCAGGATGTCATAAAGTACTCCACAGCCAATGAAGTACTTTTCATGTATAGTAAGTGCAGCAGTCAACTTGTGCACAACATGGCCCCAGAAACAGCAATGTGATAATGATCAGATCGTCTGTACGCTGACATTGATTGACAGATTAAATATTGGCCTGGATACAGCTGCAGCTTAGGCTTTGAGCTCAAGTCTCAGATATGGGATTTAAATTGACAATTTTCTGGATCAGAAGTGGGAGTGTTAACAGCTGAGATGCACTGTAGCTAGGTACTGCCGCTATTGTAGGCTTAGCTCAGTTGACTGGACAGCTGGTTCGCGATGCAAAGCCAGGCCAACAGTGCGGGTTCCAGCTGAGGTTATTCATAAAGGCCCTGCCTTCTCAACCTTGCGCCTCGCCTGAGGTGTAATGATGCTCAGGCTAAATCTCCACCAGTCAGTTCACCCCCTCAAAGGGGAAAGCAGCCTATGGTCATCTGTGACTACGGTGACTTTACTGCAGGCGATGCTGTACATAACAATAGTTCCATTATGCTTGTTCCTGGGAACTGACCAAAATTCAATGGAAAAAAGTTTGACGATTGCAGTAATTTTAAACTGGTACCTGCTTAGAAATGACACCGACTGCTTGTTCCTCAGTACTTGCTGACCAGAGATAAACAAGCTTCAAACATGCATGCCAGCACACAGTAAGGAAACTCTGCTCATCAATATCCAATGTCAACTAAATTTAATAATAAAAATTAACTTGAGTTCATAGAGTAAACATTGTTTTGCTTTAAAAAATACTTTTCCATTTCTGCTGTACCACACCTGTAGAGTGGGCCGTGTGCCCCCCATACCACAATCTATTAAAAGTTGTGGGTCAGGTGAACTCCATGATACACTTTGGGGTTCTCTAAACCCTGGCCCATAACATGGGAGACAGGGATCACATCCAGATTAACAAAAAAAGAATAACAGGTGAGCTGGACCTATTGCAGTTAAGGTTTGAATGAACGTATGGATGAAGGATGACAAGTAGAATAGAAACTAAATCTAGAGCTGCAAAATGCATTGATAAGTTTTCCACAGCAATTGGGGTGAGGCAAGAATTGGGGGAGAGGATACTGCAATTTGCAAACTTGGTGATGGATAGCATTGAAGTTTCAGCTAGGCTCGGTTTTAGAAAGTTTTTTTGAAAAATGGTAAGATGTGAAGGATTGTGGGCAAGTTTGGTCAGATAGGGTTAAGGATATACTGAATCCGTCCATGTCCACATGCAGCAAGATCCGGACAATATCCAGGCTTGCACTCATAAATGGCAAGTAACATTCGTGCCACACAAGCACCAAACAAGGACCATTTCCAACAATAGAGAACCTAACCATCTCCCCTTGACATTAATGGCATTTCCATTATTGAGTCCCCGCTATTAACATCCTACAGTCACCAATGAATAGAAACTGGAAGAGTTGTATAAATACTATGGCTACAAAAGGAAGTCAGAGACTGGGAATTCAGTGGTAAATTTACGCATTTTGACTCCCAAAAGCCTGGCTACCACCGACAAGACTCAAGTCAGGAGTGGATGGAATACTCTCCACTTGCTTGGATGAGTGCAGCTCCAACAACACTCGGGAGACTTGACACCATCCAAGACAAAGCAGCCCGCTTAACTAGCATCCCATCCATCACCTTAAATATTTAGTCCTTCCACCACCAATGCATTGTGGCAAGTGTGTACTATCTACAACATGCACAGCAACAACTCATCCAGGTTTAACAGCACCTTCCAAACCTGCAACCTTTACCACCTAGGAGTACATGGGCAGCAAGTGCTTGAGAACATCACCACCTACAAGCTCCTTTCCAAGCCACACATTACCTTGTCCTATGACTATTTTGCCGTTCCTTCTGTTGCTCGGACAAAATCCTGGAAATCCCTCCCTAGTAGCACAGTGGGTGTACCTACACCACATGGCTGTTCAAAAAAGCAACACACCACCACCTTCTCAAGAGCAATTAGGGATGGGCAATAACTGCTGGCCCAACCAGAAATGTTCACACCCCATTAAATAATTATGTAAAAAGCTGAACATTGTATGTTCTGCAATGAACAGACATTCTTTACCTGTAGAATAGGACTGGCACACTTCCTGAGCCCTGCCTTAGCAAAGATTTTTCATTGCCTTTGTTCAGTACCAGCTTGCTTCATGATTAAGCACTAATTCGATCATCTGTTTTGAACACTATCTTACTGCGCAACATTTGATGACCTTTGCTTCCCTTCTGAGCTGTCTGGTTGTGTTAGAAGTATATCCCTGATCTGCTTGGTTCTGCTAAACAAATCGTACATACTCTATTTTATGTACTTGGAGCGGGTGTGGGGGTTTATTGACTTGCGCAACTACCCAGTTAGGGAAGAAAGATTAAATGAGAAAAGACATTGTTTGAGAATTTGTAAAGATGACAAGGAGGTCTCATGGTGCAGTGGGTACCTTTAAGCCAGCAGCTCTGGGTTCATGTCCCACTGCAGGACCTGATGGCCACGGTAGGTTCTTTCATAACACAGCCAAGCAGTTTGAGTATCAACCTGTAAATCTTTCCAACATTTCCCAATGGCAGGCAGGAAGACCAGAAGAGATTCCTGGTCAACTATGCGATGTAATGATAATTGGAGGCTCTACCATCTCTGGGTACAACATGCTTCTTTTAATTTAATCTATGGAACCAAAGTATCATTCTGGTAAATCTGAGCCACACTCGTTCCTCGGCCTCAATATCCATTCAGTGCACAGAACTGCATACAGATATGGCCAAATCTGGGCCTAACTGTGACATGATCTGTGTTCACCGGGCCCTCTTTGGACCTCCAATGTTTCTTGCTTTTCACCATTTAAAAAGAAAACATCCTTATTTGGTCCCAAATGAATGATGTCACATGTACCTGTGTTCAAATTCATCTTCCACAGTTTTGTTCAGTCATGGGTGGCACGGTAGCACAGTGGTTAGCACTGTTGCTTCACAGCACCAATGTCCCAGGTCCGATTCCCGGCTTGGGTCACTGTCTGTGCGGAGTCTGTACGTTCTCCTCGTGCCTGCATGGGTTTCCTCCGGGTGCTCCAGTTTCTTCCCACAAGTCCCGAAAGACGTGGACATTCTGAATTCTCCCTCCGCGTACCCGAACAGGCTCCGGAATGTGGCGTCTGAGGCTTTTCACAGTAACTTCATTGCAGTGTTAATGTAAGCCTACCTGTGACAATAAAGATTATTTATTTATTTATTAATATATCAAAATGTGATGCCTCTCCGTAATTTTCTGCTCCTGTCGACACTGCTTCCAGTGTTACCAGTCTTCGCAGTTACTGCTTGTTGAACACTGCAAAGATCTCGGTTGAATGTGGTCACAGTCACATAGAATCCCATCTGTGTCTTTGGCCAGTGCAACAATTTTGCTGTGAGCAGGGCAAGGCAGAAATTAGAATGAATGGATTGGCCCATCTTTAACCCAAGCCTAGTGCCAAATTAGGCGGCCTTACTTGGGGTGGGATGAGGAGACTCCAGTGGCCCTAAAGTGCCCTTGGCTTTAGAAACAGAGACAAACAAGGCTATGTTGTCACTGTTTGGACATTTGGCATTAATTGGTATGGACTCTACTTTGCTGGCTGAAGAATGATCTTCGATTAGGACCGGTCGACGGCAGCTAGGGCCCACAGAACTGTATCTGGGGTGGGCCATTATCTTCAACTAGAGGAAAGAATGAAGAAAAGAGGAGAGGAAGCATGAGTCTATCATCAGCAGAATAAACTTTGAAATCTGAAACAATTTTCAGCAGCTAACTATGCCGTTACCCAGAGTATTTGAAGCAGTCAGCTGTCTTCCTGTAGATACAGTAAATCATTGTCACTACGGGTTCAAATTAAGCCTGTTTGTTTCATGCTCCCCTACCTTGCGTCAGATGGAAGTTTAGAATACAGGTGACAATTCATGCTAATCTTTCAGCATAGCAATTCAACATATCATGTAGGCCATCTTCATGAGGTGATGGGATTGGCTGCATTCTTCTATCTGGATCATGTAACTTTACACTTAAACAAAAGTCAGATCTGGATTGATAAGAATCAAAATACATTTATTGTATCTGTGGGGATAATTTTATTTCTAAATTAAATATTGCTACTGATGTGTTGGGTATGCCGGGTCTGCGAGGACTGCGTTTACTGCAGCAGTGAGAGAGACAGGCTTCCAACACTTGAAGAAATGCAATTCGATTTTATTGAACTCTTAACTATCATACATACTTTAACTGTGGGTTGACGCTATGCTGACTATGCGGTGCATGAACCACAGGTGTGGCATTCGGCTTCAGCAGTATCTTGTATCGGTAAGGTAGTGTACCAATACCTTCGAAGATGCTGTGGTATTGTGCTATGATGTCATCTAATTGGGCTTGGAAGTTGACATCTGGCGAGGCCGTTGCCTCTGCGGATGACATGGTGTGAACCCGTTGCACAAGATTCAGGATTTTGCAGGCCCGACCACCAAGCAGAGAAGCTCTGTTGGTTCCTACAATTTCAAAACGCAGGGTTGCTTCTGAAGAACGATGGGATACCGCAAGCTGGCATGAGCCACTGGCAGCAATGGCATTGCCATTGTAGTCGAGGAGCTGGCAGGCCGGTTGAAGAATGCTTGACGTCGAAGTCAGACTTTGAAATGTGGTTCGCTGAAGCGCCGGTGTCCAGCCTGAAGCGTATGCAAGCCTTGTTGACCGTAAGGGTGGCACACCACTCATCGTCCGGATCAATGCTCATCACTGGGAGTTGTTTCACCTTCTTCGCTGAAAGCATCGTATGCTTGGTGATGATGCCCACCCGGAATGGGGATGTGAGGCCCTCGGTGTTGGAATCTGGAACCATGTCAGAGTCGGAGTCTGCAACGGGTTGCTGTACTGGCTGGATGTTCCTGCGCTGCGACTGGGATCGCTGTGTATTGGGCAGTTGAGCAGATCTGCACAGGGCTGCGTAATGGCAAAGCTTGCCACACTGGAGACAGCGTTGAGATTTCGCGGGACATTGCCGCTTTAAATGGGCGGAGCCGCAGTTGTTGCACGTCATGGTGCCGACGTCAGGAAGCTCCGTGCGCCACCGCGCATGCGCAGTGCGGTCAAACGATGTGCGCACCTGTTCAGTTCGGTCGTCGGCCTCGCCGTCCCCTTTGTCATGGCGCGCATGCGCAGGAGCCCGGGAACAGCGCACAAAATGGCCGCCCTCATCCAGACTCAGGCCCTGGAGCTGTTTTACGGCCTGCACCCGCTCCGCATCCTGGGGGCCTTGCCGCGCCATCTCTGCTGCCTTGATATGGGAGTACTGGTTGTTAGCGTGCTTGTGGAGGACGCAGGTTTCGATGGCGATGGTAAGGGTGAGCTGCTTAACTTTAAGGAGCTGCTGGCGAAGGGGATCGGAGTGGACCCCGAAAACGATCTGGTCACAGATCATGGAGTCTGAAGTGGAGCCGTAGTTGCAGGACTGCACGAGGATACGGAGATGGGTTAAGAAGGACTGAAAATGTTCATCCTTACCCTGAAGCCTCTGCTGGAACACATAGCATTCAAAGCTCTCGTTGACTTCGATGTCACAGTGGCTGTCGAACTTCAGCAGGACTGTTTTAAACTTTGTCTTGTCCTCGCCTTCAGCAAAGGTGAGGGAGTTGAAGATGTGGATAGCGTGGTCCCCGGCTGTAGAGAGGAAGAGAGCGATCTCCCTGGCATCCGATGCGGTTGAGGTTGGTGGCGTCAAGATACAGCTGGAACTTCTGCTTGAAAATCTTCCAGTTAGCACCGAGGTTGCCGGCGATGCGGAGCTGCGGGGGAGGGCGGACGCTGTCCATGTTACCGGATGGCTGATCGCAGGTCAAAGGCAGACTATTTCAACGTAGGTCCATCAAACCCGAGCATAACTCACTGGTACCATGATGTGTTGGGTATGCCGGGTCTACGAGGACTGCAGCAGTGAGAGAGACAGGCTTCCAACACTTGAAAAAATGCAACTCGATTTTATTGAACTCTTAACTATCATACATACTTTAACAGTGGGTTGACACTATGCTGATTTGACTGGAGATCTGAGGCTAACCTGACCAGACTATCTTACTACCACATGGTGTATGTTCTAGTTGCTGCTCACGGGCTCCGACTGTCTCAGAGGCTGGATCCCAAGAGAGCGGGAAAACTAGTGCCCTCTGGCTTTATAGTGGTCGTGTCCTGTCTGGTGATTGGCTGCTGTGTTCTGTGTGTTCACTTGTCATCCTGTGTGTCAATCACTGCCTGTCTGTGCACCATCATATACCTGTGTGTACATTATGACACTCCCCCCTTTTTTTCACTCATTTAACAAAATGTGTTTAGGTTAATAAATAATGAGTGTGTGTGTGTACAGGAGCCTGACTATATACAAAGTATGTTAACGTATTCACATGGGAAGGTGTCTAGTGCAGATAGAGGGCAGATAACAAATTATGAAGAAACAATATGTACAGATGTGTAAACGGATCACAAGTTAATGCAACATTCAGTCTATAAATTCAGTCTCTGTGGCGGGCGACTAATTCTGGTTGACCGCCTCAAGGGTGGGTCAGGGGCCGCCTGCATTTGAACGGGCGGAACTGCCTCCAATGTAGAGGTCGGTAAAAGAACTGGCAGATCGGTGGCCTCGCGGAAGGGCGCGCCCTGAGGAACCAGCATGCGAGGCGGGACATCACGTTCAGGTGGCGGGCGTGGAAGGAGCCGCAGTGCCCGCCTATTGCGCCGAAGAAAGGAGCCATCATGCGTGCGAACGAGGAACGATCTCGGGGCCACTTGCTTAACCACCACAGCCGCGGCAGACCAGCCACCGTCAGGTAGCTGAACACGAACTCGGTCAGCAGGAGGCAGAGCAGGGAGATCTGTGGCGTGGGCGTCGTACACCGACTTGCATTGATCCCGAGACTGTTGCATCCTCTGCAGGACCGGAAAATTGTCAAGGTCCGGGATGTGGATAGCCGGCACCGTCGTCAGTAGTGTGCGGTTCATTAGCAGCTGTGCGGGGGACAGGCCAGCGGACAAAGGAGTCGCCCGGTAGGCTAACAGCGCCAGGTTAAAATCCAAACCCGAGTCAGCAGCTTTGCACAACAGTCTTTTAACAATGTGGACCCCCTTTTCATCCTTCCCATTCGACTGGGGGTAGTGGGGGCTTGAAGTGACGTGTGTAAAATTGTACAGCCGGGCAAAATCCGTCCACTCCTGGCTGAAGAAACAAGGGCCATTATCAGTCATAACTGTAAGTGGAATGCCATGATGGGCAAAAGTCTGTTTGCACGCCCTGATGACCGTTGCTGATGTGAGGTCAGTCAGTCTGACCACCTCGGAGTAGTTGGAAAAGTCGTCCACGAGGAGGACATAGTCTCGGCCCTTTGCATGAAAGAGGTCAATACCAACTTTGGACCATGGGGAGGACACCAGTTCATGCGGCTGTAGAGTCTCTTTGGGCTGAGCCGGCTGGAACCTTTGACACGTTGGGCAATTGAGGACCGTGTTATCGATATCCTGATTGATGCCTGGCCAATATACTGCCTCTCGGGCTCGACAGCAACACTTTTTGACCCCCAGGTGACCCTTGTGGATTTGGCCGAGGACCAGCTCTCGCAAGCTCTGTGGGATTACTCTCCTGTCCAGCTTCATTAATATGCCGTCCACTACCGCTAGATCGTCCTTAACATTGTAAAACTGGGGGCACTGCCCCTTTTGCCAACCAACCGTGAGATGTCGCATTACCCGCTGGAGTAAAGGATCCCTGGCCGTCTCCTGACGAATTTGCACGACCCTTTCATCAGTGGCTGGAAAGTTGGATGCACAAAACTTCACCTGAGCGTCTATCTGACAGACAAAGTCCGACTGCTCACACGGCTTGGTGATGGAGCTAGAGAGTGCGTCGGCCACAATGAGCTCTTTGCCCGGGGTGTAGACCAGGTCGCAATCGTAGCAGCAGAGTTTGAGGAGGATCCGTTGCAGCCGTGGCGTCATATCATTGAGGTCTTTTTGGGTGATGTGAACCAATGGCCTGTGGTCTGCCTCGACCCTGAATTTGGGGCGACCATACACGTAATCATGGAATTTGTCAATCCCTGTGAGGAGGCCCAGGCATTCTTTTTCAATCTGAGCGTATCGTTGCTCAGTAGGTGTCATGGCTCTAGAGGCATATGCGACTGGGGCCCAGGAGGAGGATTCATCCCGCTGGAGGAGTACTGCCCCAATGCCAGCCTGGCTCGCGTCGGTGGAGATCTTCGTCTCCTTGGCGGAGTCAAAAAATGCCAGTACCGGGGCCTTGGTGAGTTTCGTCCTGAGCTCACGCCACTCTTGCTCATGAGCGGGGAGCCACTGGAAGTCTGTAGTTTTTTTGACACGATTGCGGAGAGCTGTGGTGTGTGATGCAAGGTTGGGGATAAACCTCCCAAGGAAATTGACCATCCCTAGGAAGCGGAGGACCGCTTTCCTGTCCTCCGGGGTCTTCATGGCGTTGATCGCCGACACCTTGTCTGCATCTGGCCGCACACCGAACTGCGAAATATGGTCGCCAAGCAACTTCATTTCTGCTTGGCCGAACGAGCATTTGGCTCCCTTGGGTCGGAGGCCATGCTCGAGGATCCTGTGGAACACACGCTTGAGGCGATCGATGTGCTCCTGAGGAGTTGTGGACCAGATAATAATATCATCGACGTACACTTGCACCCCCTCGATGCCCTCCATCATTTGCTCCATTATGCGGTGGAACACCTCCGAGGCGGAGATGATGCCAAAGGGCATCCGGTTGTAACAGTAGCGACCGAACGGGGTGTTAAATGTACGCAACTTTTGACTGGACGCGTCCAGCTGTATTTGCCTAAACCCCTTGGAGGCATCCAGATTCGTGAAAAGCTTGGCGTGAGCCATTTTGCTGGTGAGCTCTTCTCGTTTAGGTATAGGGTAGGGTTCCCTCATGATGTTACTGTTCAAATCTTTGGGGTCGATGCAAATGCGAAGTTCCCCTGACGGTTCTTTGACACAGACCATGGAACTAACCCAGTCCGTGGGTTCAGTGACCTTATAAATGGCGCCCTGTTCCTGGAGGTCTTGCAGCTGCTGCTTGAGGCAGTCCTTGAGGGGTGCCGGCACCCGATGTGGTGCATGAACCACAGGTGTGGCATTCGGCTTCAGCAGTATCTTGTATCGGTAAGGTAGTGTACCCATACCTTCGAAGATGCTGTGGTATTGTGCTATGATGTCATCTAATTGGGCTTGGAAGTTGACATCTGGCGAGGCCTTCGCCTCTGCGGACGACATGGTGTGAACCCGCTGCACAAGATTCAGGATTTTGCAGGCCCGAGCACCGAGCAGAGAAGCTCTGTTGGTTCC
Source organism: Scyliorhinus torazame (assembly GCF_047496885.1). Taxonomy (NCBI): domain Eukaryota; kingdom Metazoa; phylum Chordata; class Chondrichthyes; order Carcharhiniformes; family Scyliorhinidae; genus Scyliorhinus; species Scyliorhinus torazame. The sequence goes on along the minus strand of NC_092713.1, from coordinate 212,796,499 downwards.
TACAACTTCAAAACTCAGGGTTGCTTCTGAAGAACGATGGGATAACGCAAGCTGGCATGAGCCACTGGCAGCAATGGCATTGCCATTGTAGTCGAGGAGCTGGCAGGCCGGTGGAAGAATGCTTGACTTGACGCGGGTGGTGTCAAGGTCAGACTTTGAAATGTGGTTCGCTGAAGCGCCGGTGTCCAGCCTGAAGCGTATGCGAGCCTTGTTGACCGTAAGGGTGGCACACCACTCGTCGTCCGGATCAATGCTCATCACTGGGAGTTGTTTCACCTTCTTCGCTGAAAGCATCGTATACTTGGTGATGATGCCCACCCGGAATGGGGATGTGAGGCCTGCGGTGTTGGAATCTGGAACCATGTCAGAGCCGGAGTCTGCAATGGGTTGCTGTACTGACTGGACGTTCCTGCGCTGCGACTGGGATCGCTGTGTATTGGGCAGCTGAGCAGATCTGCACAGGGCTGCGTAGTGGCAAAGCTTGCCACACTGGAGACAGCTTTGAGATTTCGCGGGACATTGCCGCTTTAAATGAGCGGAGTCACAGTTGTTGCACATCATGGCGCCGACGTCAGGAAGCTCCGTGCGCCACGACGCATTCGCAGTGCGGTCGAATGATGTGCGCACCTGTGCAGTTCAGTCGTCGGCCTCGCCGTCCCCTTTGTCATGACGCGCATGAGCAGGAGCCCGGGAACAGCGCACAAAATGGCCGCCCTCATCCAGACTCAGGCCCTGGAGCTGTTTTACGGCCTGCACCCGCTCCGCATCCTGGGGGCCTTGCCGCGCCATCTCTGCTGCCTTGATATGGGAGTACCGGTTGTTAGCGTGCTCGTGGAGGACGCAGGTTTCGATGGCGATGGTAAGGGTGAGCTGTTTAACTTTATGGAGCTGCTGGCGAAGGGAATCGGGTGGACCCCGAAAACGATCTGGTCGCAGATCATGGAGTCTGAAGTGGAGCCGTAGTTGCAGGACTGCGCGAGGATACGGAGATGGGTTAAGAAGGATTGAAAAGGTTCATCCTTACCCTGAAGCCTCTGCTGGAACACAGCGGTCAAAGCTCTCGTTGACTTCGATGTCACAGTGGCATCGAACTTCAGCAGGACTGTTTTAAACTTTGTCTTGTCCTCGCCTTCAGCAAAGGTGAGGGAGTTGAAGATGTGGATAGCGTGGTCCCCGGCTGTAGAGAGGAAGAGAGCGATCTTCCTGTCATCCGATGCGGTTTCGAGGTTGGTGGCGTCAAGATACAGCTGGAACTTCTGCTTGAAAATCTTCCAGTTAGCACCGAGATTGCCGGCGATGCGGAGCGGCGGGGGAGGGCGGACGCTGTCCATGTTACCGGATGGCTGATCGTTGGTCAAAGGCAGACTATTTCAACGTAGGTCCGTCAAACTCGAGCATAACTCACTGGTACCATGATGTGTTGGGTATGCCGGGTCTGCGAGGACTGCAGCAGTGAGAGAGACAGGCTTCCAACACTTGAAGAAATGTAACTCGATTTTATTGAACTCTTAACTATCATACATACTTTAACTATGGGTTGACACTATGCTGACTTGACTGGAGACCTGAGGCTAACCTGACCAGACTATCTTACTACCACATGGTGTAAGTTCTGGTTGCTGCTCACGAGCTCTGACTGTCTCAGAGGCTGGATCCCAAGAGAGCGGGAAAACTAGTGCCCTCTGGCTTTATAGTGGTCGTGTCCTGTCTGGTGATTGACTGCTGTGTTCTGTGTGTTCACTGGTCATCCTGTGTGTCAATCACTGCCTGTCTGTGCACCATCATATGCCTGTGTGTACATTATGACAGCTACATGGGAGTGAAAATAGAAAGCAAGGATGCTGATGTGGAAGGAAATTAATCCTGTAATACCCATGCCATCTACTGGCATAAAAAGGTTTAAGATGAATCCATTCAAAACACACGAAGCAGGGGCACTCACCCGAGATACAGCTTAGAGAAAGCTTTCTGCTGTAAAAAGGCCCTACATAATTCATCCTATAATTTAAACGTATGTCCACTCTTGCTGAGAGTTTGTAGTCTCCCTTTTATCAGGGATTTTTCTGTTCATCAAAGTGACGGTGGTCAGTGCTAGAAAGTGGACTGTATTCCTATTTCTGACAGGCCAACAATTAGTGAATCAGCGCCCAACCTCTGCGATGTTTTCCGTTTCTAACACTAGGCGGGCTTCGGGGTGAAACTGGGCATTGTGACATCAGGTTCGGTCCCGAACATTATCGTGCTGGAGTGTGGCACCAAGTTAGAAGCCCACCCGCTTCTGATAAAGGCCGATTGAAGTGTATCTGAGTCAATCTAGTACACAATTTACCGTGATTCCCGCTGCTCCAGCAGGTACTGGCTCCACAAGGCGGAAAGAATTGCAGCAAGGCTTAGAAGGGCTGATGAGAAAAAGGGGATGGAGGCTACAGTTTAGACGACATGAGAGCGAGAGAGAGTTGGTTTAAGTTCCGTTCCTGCTCACCTCTGAAGGGAACCACTGAAGGATTCATCTCGAACGGAGTGATTTGGTAGAGGGGCTGCAAGCTACACAGGGCCCTTTACAGGCCAGGTGGACAGGAGGGTGTAACAAGGAGCTACCAGGTTAGTGCACTTCAGTGGAAACTCCTTCAGCGAAGAGAGAAGAAAGAGAAGGAGGGAGAGGAGGGAGCCGACCAGAAGCAGAAGCCAACCAATTGCACAGCATGGTGATACAGACGGGCCAGAGAAGATTGCTCGGAAAGCAGGGTGTACAGGCAGAAGCTACCCATATTACTATTATATAGACACGAGATCCCCTCAGGAAGATGACACAATCATTCAATGAAGTGGATCACAGCATCAAAACACTCAGTTTAACACAATGGGTGATGATCCATGTGTTATTACAGTGACGTCTTCATTGATTTATGCATACTGCACTGTGCTTCCACTTTGCCATGCTGGTGCTGAACTTGACTGGCCTGGATGAACTTTACAGATGTCTTCCGGTCACCTGAGGCTGTAAGGGCCTCTGCGTAGTGAGAGTCCAACCGTCGGCAGGAGTCCCCTTTTTTGTTATAGCACCCAGAGGTTCAGGTATCACTAGCAGAGGGGCAGAGGAGATGCTGTCACCATGAGAGGAATCCCCCGATGCAGATAGCTGTTCCTCATCTGCCATTGTGAAAGTTCAATTGACCCTCTGCGTACCCGAGTGGGACAACGATTTGGAGACTCCAGGTAACATACCCTCCTCTTGCATTGGCAATGGCTGCTGCAGCTCAGTAACAATGTGATAGATTGCAGTACCCATGTGTACCCAGCATCCCCGGAATGTATTGTTGATTCTTGCTCTCCGTGAGAGTCACCAATCCCTCAATGGAGGAACCCACCAATTAAAAGTGAGGGTGATCACAGTGCTCTTGGCATGGATGGATTTCTCCAATGTCCGTGCCGCCATCTCCACCGGATCATCACACACATCCAACATCTGCCATCTCACGGACAACTCCAAAGTCTCATGATTTGCCTGGGTTTGGGGCAGCACGGAGGCGCAGTGGTTAGCACTGCTGTCTCACGGCACCAAGGACCCGGGTTCAATCCCGGCCCTGGGTCATTGTCCTTGTGGAGTTTTCACATTCTTCCCATGTCTGTGTGGGTCTCGTACTCACAAGCCAAAAATGTGCAGGGAAGGTAGGTGGATTGGCCATGCTAAATTGCATCTTAATTTGGGGAAAAAATGATATGGCTGGGCTCAATATCATCAGGGCTTCCAAACTCCTTTGAATGCCAGAGACCTGGGCGTCAGTGCCTCAAATAGCTGACCCAGTGCCTGTGTGGTGTTCATGTCATTTGGTGCGGTAAATTCACCCTGTGGTGATATACATCACTGTAAGTACACAAAGGGTTAATGTACATACATTACACCGAGCTGGACACTAGGGGGACCACCAGAGACATGACACACAGACATGACACTACCACAGGAGAGCATTACACCAACCCATATAAAAGGACACATCACACATGCTCAGTCTCTTTCTAGTGGAGACTCTCAGTGAGTACAGAAACAGGGTTGATTGAGCATCACTCCCACTATGTGGATTGTAGCAGACTGGTTAGTCAATCTAAGTAGCTATAGCAGGATTAACAGTGGCATTGAATCCAAGTAGGAGAATTGATAACAGTAATAAATGTGTTAAAGCTATCTCCAAGTCTGAACCTCCCTTTGTCAGAGTGCACATCAAGGAAGCAGCTTATGCTACGACAGGAGCATAACAAAACATGGTTCCTGGAGTGAACTGTTTCAATCCATATAGTTAAAACTCAGCAAACAGTGACAACCAGCAACAGCATCCAGGCAAGATGATGTTCGGGATTCCTGTTCCACAACCACTCAGGTAGCAAGGCAATCTCAGTGAAAACTGGCGTTGATTCAGGCAGAGATTCGATATCTACCTGGTAGCGTCCGACTTAGTTGGCGTGGCGGATGCAGAAAAAATAAAGCTTCTACTTACCATCGCGGGTCCAGAAGCAGCTGAAACCTTCCAGACCTTCAAATACCGCAAAGGGTCCCAGCCTCCACACAGAAAGCAAGGACAGACTCCACGATAGAAGCAACGCACGACTCCACAGCGCAGTCCTTGCATGAACAAGAAGTGACTCGAGTGTCACAAACCTCCACAGCGAGCTCGTGGACAGACTCCACGATAGAAGCAACGCAAGACTCCAGAGCGCAGTCCTTGCATGAATAAGAAGTGATGACAGTTTACACAGAGAGACGAATGCACGATTCCACACAAGGAACGCTGCAAGACTCCACAGAATGACACAAGCCTCCTCAGTGAGCTCGTGGACAGCCTCCACGATAGAAGCAATGCAAGACTCCAAAGCGCAGTCCTTGCAGGAACAAAACCTTGAGGGTCTAGCAACCTCCTCTGAGCAACCAGCAGCAGGCAATGCAAGTCTGCCATGCTCAAGTGAACAACAGAAAGACTATGACAGTCTGCCACGCTCAAGTGTACAACAAGCAGACTATGAGTCTACCACACTCCAGTGAACAAGAAAAATACTCTGACAGTCTACCCAGCTCAAGTGAATGACAAGAACACACTGAGGCTCTACACACTGTATGTGCGACCAGTGACGATGGCATCCCACTTCCCATACCAGATGTGCAACGTGACAGACCTCAGCTAGAATGTACAGAGGCACTCGACAATCACAGTGAGACTACTGGTGACTCCGGTGACACCACGTTACTTCAAACCTCACTCGCTCGAGCCTCTCCGCAAGCAAATGCATTCCTGAATGTTTTGACTCCGGACGTGGAGCATCAAGAAACCAAAACTGACTCAGGTGAAACAGACCAGACTCCAGACGGGGAGCATCGACAAGCCAAAGCTGATTCAAGTAAGCCGGACATGACTCCAGACGGGGAGTGCCGCAAACTCAGTGACGGCACGCTCAAGGAAACAGCAGATAGCACAAAGGACGCTGACACGAGTAACTGTGTGAAGGACTCGTATTATACACAGAGTGTGGTCCTTGAGCGCAGCAAACACGACAACAAAACCAACCACCACAACAACATCAAAGACAATAGCAAGAAGGTACCAAAGGCAACAACGTCGACAACAAGCACGACAAAAACAACACCAATGGAACTACAACTGGTACGACATGGTCCAACTCTGGAAATGAGGGCCATGGTTACTGCTCAGCTCAGTACAATGATATACCATGGCAGAACGATACATCTTACCAATTCACGTTTGCTGCACTACCAACATGCAACCTGGCTTTCAGGACAGATGCCATCAAGAATTACCACCACAAGAATCGAAAGAAAAAAAGAGTCCAAATCCGACAACTAAGTGATTTAACCACTTCTTGGTTCCTTCAGCACAGGGACACTGATGGTGTTTACAATGCAATGCCACCATCAACATCACCAACTCACCAACCAAACAAGAAAGCCACTCGTCCATAATAATTGATAAACTTTGGACTCATGCATATGATTTGAACTTATTGTTTAATGATCACTGTTATCATAACTTGTACAGAGTATCACTCATCTATCTAGATGGTCAATTTTGTTCAACACTGTACAGAAAATATGTAACATGAAAAAAGGGGGGATGTGGTGGTGTACATCACTGTAAGTACACAAAGGTTAATGTACATACACTACACCTAGCTAGACACTAGAGGGTGCACCAGAGACAGACAGTCAACCAATAGGTCAGTAAGATAGGACACGACCAATGGGCAGTCACGATACACACAGAGGTGACACTACCACAGGCGGGCATTACACCAACCCACATAAAAGGACACATCACACATGCTCAGTCTCTTTCTGGTGGAGACTCTCAGTGAGTACAGACACAGGGTTGATTGAGCATCACTCCCACCACGTGGATTGTAGCAGACTGGTCAGTCAGTCTGAGTATCTATAATAGGATTAAGAGTAGCGTTGAATCCAAGTAGGAGAATTGTTAACAGTAATAAATGTGTTAAAGCTATCTCCAAGTCTGAACCTCCCTTTGTCAGAGTGCACATCAAGGAAGCAGCTTATGCTACGACAAGAGCATAACAAAACATGGTTCCAGGAGTGAACTGTTTCAATCCATATAGTTAAAACTCAGCAAACAGTGACAACCAGCAACAACAGCCAGGCAAGATGATGTTCGGGATTCCTGTTCCACAACCACTTAGGTACCAAGGCAATCTCAATGAAAACTGACGTTGGTTCGGGCAGAGATTTGAGATCTACCTGGTAGCATCCGACTTAGATAGCGTGGCGGATGCAGGAAAAATAAAGCTTCTACTTACCATCGCGGGTCCTGTTGGTAGTGCGGCAAACGTGAATTGATAAGATGTCAGAGTGCACATCAAGGAAGCAGCTTATGCTACACCAAGAGCATAACAAAACACACCCCACAATCTCAGAATGAAATTGCCAGGATACATAAATTGATTTTCTGACTTCAATTCCAATAGTTCAGTGACGTTCTTAGTTAATTACTGCCATTAAGGAATCAGTTTGTGCAAAGTAGGAACTGAGTTGAGAATATCCAATTGTTGCCTTCTATTCTAGAGCAGTTTTTAGACTGGTTTTGAATAGAACATAAAACATACAATGCAGAAGGAGGCCATTTGGCCCATCGAGTCTGCACCGACCCACTTAAGCCCTCACTTCCACCCTATCCCCATAACCCAATAACTCCTCCTAACCTTTTTTGGACACGAAGGGCAATTTATCATGGCCAATCCACCTAACCTGCACATCTTTGGATTGTGGGAGGAAACCGGAGCACCCGGAGGAAATCCACGCACATACGGGGAGAACGTGCAGACTCCACATAGACAGTGACCCAGCGGGGAATCGAACCTGGGACCTTGGCGCTGTGAAGCTACCGTGCTAACCACTGTGCTACTGTGCTGCCCACATTGGCACAAGTTAAGTTTCTTTATGCTCCAAAGCTAAGGTTACGTACAGTACTGATAAATATCTAGAATTTCACTTCAAGACTGTGATTAAAAGATCAGCAAACAATTGTTATTATTGATCTGAAGCAGTCAATTTATTTTGTTTATGATCTCTTTTTGGTTGCTGGGTCAGTTTTTCATTATCTGCTGAAATTGTGTTCTAAATGGTTAAAAACTGCTCTGAATACCAATAAAATGGTAAAGTGTTGATATTTCCTGGGTCATTGCATTTGTATAATATAACATTGGCTTGTCCAGATTTGGATGTGGGTAGCTATAGGGAGCATATTATTGACAGGAAGTAGAAAATCCTGGGCGGGATTCTCTGACCCTGGGGCCGGGTCGGAGAATCGCCGCGACTGGCGTGAATCGCGCCACGCCGCCCCAACGCGATTCTCCGCAGAGCGGAGGTCCGCTGTATGGGGCCCTCCCGGCGATTCTCCGTGCGGGATGGGCCGAGCGGCCATACCAGAAAACCCGAGTCCCGCCAGCGCCGTTCCAACCTGGTCTTACCCGGCGGGAACTCGGCGTGTAAGGATCCAGGGGCAGCCTGTGGGGAGGGGTCGGGGGGGGATCCGACCCCGGAGGTCTGTGGCCTGGCCCGCGATCGGGGCCCACTGATCGGCAGGCCAGTCTCTCGGGCTGGGGGCCTCCTTTGTTCCACACCGGCCCCAGTAGCCCTATGCCATGTTGCGTCGGGGCCGGTGTGGAGAAGGGAGACACCGCGCATGCGCGGAAATCGCGCCGGTCTCACCGCACCTGCGTGGACCCGTGGCACCCATCTGACGCCGGAATCGGCAGCTGGAGTGGCGTGGGCTGCTCCAGTGCCAAGCTGGCCCCCTGTAGGGGCCAGAATTGCTGATCCTGAGGCCACCTCAACACGTAGCCTCAGGATCAGAGAATCCCGCCCCCTGTTTACTGAATTTAAAGGATGGGATTCTCAGACTTTTCGAAATCGCGCTCGGCATGGAGGTGAAGAATTACCCAAAATAGGCCCCCACGCCGGCACGCGATTCTCCGGCGACCGACTCGGCGCCGGTCGGGGGCCGTTGGAAAAGGCCCCCCCCGGCGATTCTCCACGCTCGACGGGCCAAATGGCCACCGAGTCCTGCCGGCATGGTTCTAATGTGGTTCCTTCCGGCTGGAACTCGGAGTCGCGGCTGATGGGGGTGTTATGGTGGGAGGGCATGGGGATCGGACACCGGGAGGGCCTCGACGGCGGGCAGGCCCGCGATCGGGGGCCACCGATCGGCGGTTCATCGCAATCCGGGAGCGACCTATCTTCCTTCACGCGGGCCCGCTGTGTGGCTCCTCCATGTCGGCGGCGCCCGCGCCGAGGTGGGCCGCCACGCGCATGCGCGGACCCACTTGAGGCTGCTGTGCGCATGCGAGGTCGGGCAGTCTGCCAGCAGGGCCCCACCGGCAGCCTGCTCGCCCCCTGGAGAACGGAGAATCACCCCGGACATTCAAAGAAAAAGTCCCCCAAAGGGAGAATACCCCCTGGCATATCTCCTTCTGAAATCTCTGAAATATTCCCACAAGACGACAGAAATGTTGAAAGGGCAGAATTCCCTGGCCTTAGAGTGACAACACTGGAGATAGCAGGGTTAGGAAAGCCATGTCGGGGACAGCTCCTGATGCAGGAGTGCTGATTGGCTGCCTGCTGTAAAGTCTGGGGCAGCCAATTTGCATAATTAAGGCCAAAATCACAGGGGCTAGTTAGAGCACTCGCTGGAATTTGATCGGTGACAGAGAGGCCATAACACCCGATGTGGTGGTTGTGAGTGTAATCGAGGTAGCCATCTTTTACGGCAGTCTGAAGGTGCTATTGGAGCCGTATGCTCCATTCACCATAGAGAGGGCCAGTGGCAGCAAAGTTCACACCCATGGCCCAAATGCTGCGGACAGAGGCGTTTCCCTTCCAATCAGAGATGTCTGTCAAAAACAAACACAAAAACGAATTAGTTTCATCACTCTGAGAAAACCTCCATTTTGAGGGACCCTCACGTTCTCCCACCTGTGCCACGATTGCACGCTTCCCCTAGTGCAGCTGCTAATACTAAGATCATAACATCATAAGAACAAGGAGAAAAGGTAGGACATTCGTCCCATCGAGCTGGCTGCACCGTTCAATAAGATCATAGCTGACCTGATTAAGGTCTTAATTCCACTTCCATGCCTATCCCCCATAACCCCTGACTGCCTTGTCGATCAAACATTTGTCTAACTCAGCCTTGAACATCGTCAATGACCCAGCCTCCACTGCTTTCTGAAGAAGAGAATTCCAAAAATTAGCAACCCTCCTTATTTTAAAACTGTGTCTCCTAGTTCTCGGTTCCCCCGTTAGAGGAATTATCGTCTCATTGTCTATCCTGTGAAGCCCCTGCAGAATTTTATGTTTCACTGATTATCCCTCATTCTTTGAAACTCCAATGGGTATGGGCTCAACCTGCCCTCAGAAGACAACACTTTCATCCCAGGATTTAGTCAAGTGAATCTTCTCCTAATTGCCTGTAATGCAAGTATATCCCATTTTTAGAGTAAAGAGACCAGGGGCGGGATTCTCCAATCCCGCGGCAGAGTGTCCACGCCGTTGTAAATGCCGTCGCGTTTTACGACAGCGTGAACGGGCTGCTCCCACGTCTAATTCTGGCACCGACAGGGGGCCAGCACAGCGCTGGAGCGGTTCGCGCCGCTCCAGCTGCAGATCCCAGCGCGAACTGTGCGCCACGGGATCCGTGCATGCGCAGTTGCGCCGGCGCCAATGAGGACATGCTCAGTGACGCCGGCACCAATGCGCGCATGCACAGTGGCCTCCTTCAATGCGCCGGCCCCGACGCAACATGGCGCAGGGCTACAGGGGCCGGCGCGTAGGAAAGGAGGCCCCCAGCCACAGAGGCCGGCCTTACGATCGGTGGGTCCCGATCGTGGGCCAGGCCACATCGGAGGCCCCCCCTGGGTCGGACCCCCCCTCCCCCCCCACAGTGCGCCACCCGACCCTTACACGCCGAGGTCCCACCGGTCCAGAGCAGGTTAAAACAGCGCCGGTTGGACTCGGCTCATTTCCTACGGCAGCTCGGCTCATCCAGGCCGGTGGATTGGCGGGCCAGCAGCGTAGAGTTGCCCACGACCATCTAGCCAACCACGCCGGTGCCAATGGCGCCAATTCTCAGCACTGCAGAGAATCGTGTGCCAGCGTCGGGGCAGCGTGGCCCGTTTGCGGGGATTCTCCGGCCCGGCACGGGGCTGGGAGATTCCTGCCCCTGAACTGTATGCAGTACCCAAGGTCTCACCAATGCTTGTACTGCTGAAGCAAGACTTCCCTACTTTTACTCCATTCTCATTGCAATAAAGGCCAACATTCCGTTTGACTCTTGTTGCACATAAATGCTAACTTTTTGTGATTCATGTGTAAGAATACCCAGCATTGTACTGCAGCAATCTTCAGTCTCTCCCCATTTAAATAATATACTTTTCCAATCTTCTTGCAAAATGGGAAACCTCACATTATACTCTGTCTGCCAAGGTTTTGTCCACTCATTTAACCTTTGGCGACTGTGTATCCTCCTCACAACATGCTTTCCTACCTATCTTTGTATCATCAGCAAACTGTTTTTGCTCCATTTGCTGTTTTGAAGCCTTATTAATCTGCATTGCTACTTCCGGTAATCTGTGTATTGTACCCCGAGATCGCTCTGCTCCTTGACTACATTTAGACAGCCAGTTTCCACGGTGTGCCTGACCTACTTGTTCTTTTTGAAAAAATACACCAGCTCTCACTATATTAAAGTTAATTTGTGAATTACATGGCCATTTTGCAAGTTTATTATTGCCCTCCAATATTTAATTATAGTCACCCTCTGCATTAACTATATCACCAATGTGATGATGTTCTCAGATTTTGAAACTGAACTCTGGTTGCTGCATTTTTATGTATGTTTTGAACAACAGTGTTTCCAACACCAATAATTGTGGAACTCCACTTCCTAACGTTTGCCAGTCTAAGTAACGATCTTTGACCTGTACTTAATTTTCTGTTTTGGAGCCAGGTTTCTATCCATTTTGCTACCTGATCCCTGACTCTAAGGTCCCACCCTAGTCATGAGGAGACAATGTGGGTACTTTATCAAAGACTTCTTGAAAATCCAAATATATTACTTTTGACTGCATTATTCTTATCCTTGGAGACCTGTATACTAGTCCAAAACACCAGAGGCAACCTATAATGTCCATTTTCCACACTAAACGCTGTGACACCTGATAAAATCCACATGGGTCTCACGGGGTAGGGATGATTAACTACCCCGTGGATCTTGCAGAATACGAGCTCCCCGATAAGGGGGCGTGCGACCTTTAACGCTACTTGGCTTTGTATAAATAAAGTCGAGAGAAGATCCAGTAGGGAACTACTGGAGCTGTATATAATAGTTATTGGGAAATTAAGTAAGTTTTTGTTTCGACCTACACGTGTGGACTCTTCTTGCCCTTACAAAAACACCATAGCCAATAGCCAGTCGACAAATCCTTGACTCTAAGCATAATAGAACAGCGTAGCAGACATTATGGAGTATTAATTAAACCAAGAGAGATGAACAAACTGTTCATCAGTGGAATTAAGAGTCCAGTTTAACTTTCACTTTCTAATGGCTCAGCAGAGTTCATCACAAGAGGCAGTTTAATGAATTGAATGAACTAGGCTACAGGGAGGTGTACGTATAGAGATCACAGCCCGAGTACAAGCCCGAGTGAGTGTTTAACCCTTTGGCAGACATTTAATATGAACCATAACTATCAGTACAGTAATTTAAGATTCTGCTAGCAACAAAGTCAAAGGCTGCTAACTTGTGCAAATATTGGAAATATTGATCTCACACTATTCCTCCACTTTTTCTTTAAACGGTATGTAATAACTGTTCAGGCATCAGCAAATTCTACAAGACACTTGCTGAATAATTTAGGTCAAAGATGAGCAGTCATGAACCAAACTCCAATAATAACAACAACGGATGTTTTCCCTGAAAAGTTAATTTGCCTAAAGAGATCGGTCGTCTTTAACTGTACAAAGAGGACAGCAAATTCTCAATTCCTTGTAAATGTAATTCATTCATTTTAGTCACCTTCAAAGGTTAAGGTCCTCAGCAGTGATTGCAAATATGGCTGGACAAATAAAAAGGGATTAAGAGTTTAAGTGTTGGTTGGGATTTTCCTGCCCCAGCCACACTATGGGCTAGATTCTCCACCCTGCCGCGCCACATTTCTGTTTCACCCCGCCGGCGGGATGCTCCGCTACACCGGCTGGTCAATGGGGTTTCCCATTGTGGAGCAGTCCCACGCCGTCGGGAGGCCCCTGGGCTGCCAGAAAAACAGAGCATCCCGACGGCGGAGAATCCAGCCCCATGCTTTCTGCCGGCGAAGCCACTGGCAGAATCTTCCAGTCCAGCCGATGACTATGGTGTTTGTGTGGTTTGCCCATCCACCCGCCGGGTAATCCACCACAGGGAGTTGGGATGATCCCACTGGCGGAAGAGCCAGAAGATCTCACCCATTAACTTTATTATTTGTACAAAACAGACAAGCCTAATTCTGAAACTTCCAACAAACAAGAGGTACGCTCCATGAGAACACTTCCATATTCCCACACTGCACAAACAGACCTTTATTTGTTGCTTAATGTTTATCTATCCAGCGACCAAATCAGTTCCTCAGCATAGCCTCATCACTATGGTTACAGCTCAGACTACAATCCTATATTTAGAAATTGAATGTCCCCAACTATTATAATATTATAAAAGCATAAAATTGCTACGTAATCAGAGAAAATAAACATAAAAAATGTCCTGCAGAAAAAGGAAAAACTATTTAAAAATAACTTAGTTCAAATGTCTGACCTGTTACATCTCTATGAGATCCAAAGAAACAAAGGCTGGGATTTTCCATTCTGGTTACTATGGGCTGGTTTGTCCGGTTGCCCAGTCACGTGTTCCTCGGTGGTGCGCTGTTCGCTGGCAGGGGGATTCTATCTTCCCGCTACAAGTCAATGGGATTTACCATTGAAACCCGCCCACACCACAGGCAAACCCACAAGCGGGGTTGCGCTGCTGGTGGGAAAATTGAATCGCAATAGCCGGAGAATTCCAGCCTGTCTGGTGGTGAACAGGAAAGTTAGCGTAATTCCCATTGGCGGCAGATAGCTGAACACGTGCGATCATCTGCTTTCAGCTTAACAAATCTTGTGATACGGCAGGCAGGAAGTAGCCGCCCTGCTGTCACCTCATGGGGTCCAAGATTCAGCCGGCATATTTAAAGGGCACTGGAACAGCATTCACTCACTGCAGGCTAGTAGCTGCAGACATGATTTCCATTATAGTACCCAAATAGAAGAAACATTTTGGCCCATGCTGGCCTGGGAGGAGGGCACTAGGAATGTTAGCATCCATGGGGCCCAACAAAGACTGCCCTGCAGTGCAGGGAATGCACAAACAATCTGCGCTCTACCAGCTAAGTGCAATGTCTACCCGCTGCAATTTCACACTCTCATAAGGGTATCAGACATTCTAAGGGTTAAAGTCATAGGATGTCACACACAACCAGCAGATGGGCATCAGCACTAAATGTGTGCCAACCATTTTAAGCTCACCATCTCATGTAAATTCATGAATGGCTTCTTAATTACTTACTGGGGAGGGAACAGCAAAGACAATAGACATACGTGCTTTAGAACTGCTTATTCATCCACTGGGATCACAGTCCATACCTACGTCATTCAGCAAGACAAGACTGCCTGTAATAAGAGAGACCATGCCAAGCCACCACCCAGGCATACTCAAACTTTGAAAATCAGGTGACAGAGTTAGAAGGAGAGGAGAGAGATCATTCCTGCGTAGAAGGTCAGATCAACCCCTTCCAGCAACCCTGTGTGGATGCATCCAGTATAAGTTGACAAGATGCGGGCAATGGTTGTGAGTGATCTTCAATGTATGAGCCTGCTTAGTCAATAACAAATATCCTCTTTTCTCTAATCCACATATCAGCAAGCAAAGGCAGAAGGTGCTGTCCTCCAGATACCACAGCCCCAGTCCCTAGGCAACCTCTTGAATAGATTTGGGTTAACAATCTAGTGATCACGTCACAGACATGAGCCTACAGCTGGATGAGGTCTCTGACACTCTGAGGACTGCTGAAGACCAGGCACCTGCTAGAAGCAGATCCAATGACAAGCCTCTGGATTCATCCCTAACCGACCATTAAGAGATGCGGAGATAGGCAGAGGAACATCAAGCAGATGTCAGAGACCATTTGCAGACTGAACCAAAGGATGGAGAAGTCCATCCAGGTACTGTCTTCTCTGATGGCTCCAGCATGTGAGCACAGCACGTTCTCCATTGGAAGAGCAGCACACCCTAGTCCAGCAATTTAAAAAAAATCTTTCAGAGGATTTGGGCATTGCCGGCTAGGCGAGCATTTATTACCCATACCTAATTTCCCTTGAGAACTTCTCTGAAACATGTCCCCGACAGTGCAATGTCGGGTGGATTCTCCCTTCCGGGACGCCATAATTTTGTTTCCCGATGGGAGGGAGAATTAAAAAATCGGGATCAAATGCAGGGCGTTGGCGGGCACTGATCCAAACGTGATGCTCCGACCCCCTCCTCCCCCGCTGGTGGCGGGTTAGAGGTTCACGCCCACGTGCCAGCAGGCAGATGTAAATGAATGCAAATGGATCTTAATGATCCATTTCGAGGGGCCCAGCTCTCTATTCTCCAGCCCTCTGTGATTCTCCGGTCCCCTGGGCTGGGAATAATGTGGGCGAGGATTACTACAAGTCTCAACAAGCATGGTTCTGACGTGATGGATCCCGCATTGGGCCAAGGCAGTAATTCATTAACGGAGTTGCCCCAAAGTCCATCTGAGAGCCACCTTCCATCCCGACAATGAACTATGTTCCCGCCCATCCTCTAACAAACCCCCCTCCGGAGACCCCCAAAACTGAAGAACCCCCCAAGAGACTCCCTTAATAGGGAGACCCCCACCCAGGGACCCCATTAATATGGCGACCCCGCAGGGATGCCCTTAATAGGGAGTGCTCATCAGGGAATCCCTTAATAGGGAGGCTCCCTGGACCCCCTAACTTAAGAAACCCCCCACTGCGACGCCCTAACTAAAGAAACCCCGCCCCCACAACCTTGAGTGATTGGAATGCCCTTACTTCACTTTGATGTAGCTGATGTTTGTAAACTTTGGGGTTTCAGCATTTAGAGTCACTCACCCATGAAGGGAGATCATAGAATCCCTACAGTGCAGAAGGAACCCATTCGGCCCATCAAGTCTGCACCAGCCGAACCCACACTATCCCCGTAAACCCATCTAGGGCCAATTTAACAGAATCAGTCCACCCAATCTGCACACCTTTGGACTGTGGAAGAAAACTGGAGCACCCAGAGGAAACGCGTGCATGGTGAGAAAGTGCGAGCTCCACACAAACAGTCACTCAAGGTCAGAATCGAACCAGGGTCCCTGACACAGTGAGGCAGCAGTGCTAACCACTGCCACCTTGACATGAATGAATCAAGGCTGCAGCTGTTTTGTGGAAGCTGTCAATCACAGCCCACGACTAGAAATGAAGGAATGGTTTGCAGTTAATGGATCTGAGGGATTTAAACACAGGTCACAGCCGTTCTCCTTCCAGGAATGGTCACATGGAGCTTCCAGGTAAGTGTACAGTTGTATTTTCTTTCACTGCCTCTATCTGAACAGCTCTCTACATTCCAGACAGGGGTTTCCTTTCTGGGGGGAGAGTCTCTGAGGAGGGGGGGGCTCTTTGGAGAGGACTCCCTTTAGTCGGGTTGTCCCTGTGGGGGCTCCCTTGATTTAGAGGGTTGGTCCTTGTGGGGAGAGGGGTTCCTTTAGTTAGGGGGTTGTTTCAGTTAGGGGGTCTTAGGGGCCTCCCTATTGGGTGGGTCTCCCTATCAAGGGAGTCCCTGGGGTGTCTCCCTATTAAGGAGGTCCCAGGGCGGGGGCAACTCCATATTAAGGAGTCACTGTGGGGGTCTCTCTATTAATGGAGTCCTTGGGGGCTCTCCCTATTATGGGGATCCCTGGGGGGTCTACCCATTGAGGTGTCCCTGTGGGGCGGGTGGGGGGGGGGTCCCTAGTAGGGAGACCCAGGGAGGGAGGGGGCAGGTCACACACATACTTGGGTCACCAAGGCACTCCAGGTGTGGGAGGCTGCTTTGCGTTTGGAGGGGGGAGGGGCGTAGTGAGGGGAGGGGGGCTGATTTGCGGTACAGGGTTGGGGGGGTGGAGGGTGGGGAAGGTGTCCAGCTGTGGTACTTCACTATTGGGCCAGTCGCTCGAAATGGCGGCCCAATAACAGGATTCCCTTGGAAATCCCTTGTATTCCTCATAGCAAGCTATGCTGAAATGCTTCCAGATTTGCTGTTCGAGAGGAAACATAAATTGGCAGCAATCTCCTCTCTCCTCTGACGGGAGCACATAGTATCCCAAACAGAGAATCTTGCCCCTAATTTCCAGAACAGATGGCTAAACATGTCCCCAACCATGTGACCTAATTCCTGGGACAGAACCTTAAACATATCCCCGACCGTGTGACCTCATCCCCATGACAGTCTTTTAAACATGTTCCCCAACAGTGTGATCTCATTCCCAGGAGAGTCTCTTTAACATGTTCCCTGACAGTGTGATCTCATTCCCAGAAGAGTCTCTTACACATGTTCCCCGACAGTGTAATCTCATTTCCAGGACGGTCTCTTAAACATATCCCCAACAGTGTGATCTCGGTTCGAGGAGAATCTCTTACACATGTTCCCCAACAATATGATCTCATTCCCAGGAGAGTCTCTTTCACATGTTCTCCGACAGTGTGACCTCATTCCCAGGAGAGTCTCTTTAACATGTCCCCGACTGTGTGACCTCATTCCCAGGACCATCTCTTAACATGATCCGAACAGTGTGATCTCATTCCCAGGGCAATCTCTTAAACATGACCAGACAGTGTGACCTCATTCCCAGGGCAATCTCTTAAACATGACCCAGACAGTGTGACCTCATTCCCAGGGCAATCTCTTAAACATGACCCAGACAGTGTGACCTCATTCCCAGGGCAATCTCTTAAACATGACCCAGACAGTGTGACCTATTCCCAGGAGAGATCCTTAAGCAGGTCCCCGACAGTGTGACATCATTCCCTTGACACTTTCTTAAACATGTCTCCAGACAGTGCGATCTCATTTCGCAGGACAGATCCTAAAACTTCCCTCCAACAGTGTGCCATTATTCCCACGACAGACTTTTAAACATGTCCCCAGACACTGCAATCTCATTTCCCAGGACATATCCTCAAACATTCCTCCGAGAGTGTGATCCCATTCCGGGACTCTTAAACATGTCAACTACAGTGTGACCTAATTCCCGGGACAATCTCTTAAACATGTTTCCCAATTGTGTGACCTTATTTCTGGGACTGATTCTTAAACATGTCCACGACAGTGTGACTTCATTCCCAGGATAGACAGTTAAACACGTCGCCGATCGTGTCACAGGGGGGCATGGTAGCACAGTAGTTAGCACAATTGCCTCACAGGTTCGATTCCCCGCTGGGTCACTGTCTGTGCGGAGTTTGCACTTTCTCCCCGTGTCTGCGTGGGTTTCCTCTGGGTGCTCCGGTTTCCTCCCACAGTCTAAAAATGTACAGGTTAGGTGGATTGGCCGTGCTAAATTGCCCTTAGTGTCCAAAAGGTTAGGCGTGGTTACTGGGTTACAGGGATAGGGTGGAGGTGTGGGCTTGGGTAGGGTGCTCTTTCCAAGGGCCGGTGCAGACTCGAAGGGCCCAATGGCCTCCTCCTGCACTGTAAATTCTATGATCTATGATCTAATTCCTGGGACAAATCCTTAAAATGTTTCCCGACAGTGTGACCTCATTCCCAGGAGAGATCCTTAAGCATGTTCCCGACAGTGTGACATCATTCCCTGGACAGATTTGTGAATATGGCTCCAACAGTGTGATCTTAGTCCACGGAACAGTGTCTTAAATATTCCCCTGGCAGTGTGAACTCATTTCCAGGAGAGATCCTTAAATATGTTCCCTGACAGTGTAACCTCCTTCCCATGACATTCTCTTAAACATGTCCCCAACAGTGTGACATCATTCCCTGGACAGACAGTTAAACATGTCGCCCGACTGTGTAACCCAATTCCCGGGACTAATCCTTAAATATCTTCCCCGGCTGTGTGTCCTCTTTCCTGGGACTGATCCTTAAACATGTCTACGACATTGTGACCTCATTCCTGGGACAATGTCTTAAATATGTTCCCGACAGCGTGACCTCATTCCCAGAACCGCCTGTTAAACAAGCTCCTGACATTGTGGCCTCTTTCCTGGGGCAGGGTCTTCAACATGTCTCCAAAATGTGACCTCATTCCCAGGACAGTCTCTTAAACATACCCCAATAGTCTGACCTCATTATCGGGACAATGTTTGAACATGTGCATGACAATGTCACCTCATTCCCACAACAGTGCCATAAACATACCTCCAACAGTCTGACCTCAGGCCCGGGACAGATCATTAAACATGTCCCCAACAGTGTGGCCTGATTCCTAAGATTGTGCCTTAAACATGTCCCCCAATAGTGTGACCTCAATCCCAGGACGGTCTCTTAAACATGTCCGCAACTGTGTGACCTCATTCCCGGGACAATCTCTTAAACATTTCCCCGGCAGTGTGACCTCATTCCCAGGACGGTCTCTTAAACATTTCCTCGGCAGTGTGACCTCATTCCCAGGACGGTCTCTTAAGCATGTCCCCGGCAGTGTGACCTCATTCCCGGGACAATCTCTCAAACATGTCCCCGGCAGTGTGACCTCATTCCCAGGACGGTCTCTTAAATATTTCCTCGGCAGTGTGACCTCATTCCCGGGACAATCTCTCAAACATGTCCCCGGCAGTGTGACCTCATTCCCAGGACGGTCTCTTAAACATGTCCCCGGCAGTGTGACTTCATTCCTGGGGTGTGGTAAACCATTGTGTTCTGATATTAGAGGTTGTACGGTAGAACCTGCACTACAGGTTCACCTGTGGTCCCTGCATGCTAGCTCTGCTCAGGTGGCGGGTTATAAATATGCGTGACCTCCAGCTCGCAGCCATTTCGCCAGCTGCTGTGGGAGGCCACACATCTGATACTAATAAAGCCTCAGTTTGGATTCAACTTCGTCTCCAGTCAAATTGATCGTGCCTTAATTGATTCGTATCAGATTCAGAAGTTGGACTTCCTGATTAAACCAGATCGCCTGCAGCTGGATCCGCACTCAAGCGATGCCAGAAAGGACTTCCAGCACTGGCTAGCTTGTTTTGAAGCGTATATCAATGCGGCTCCGACCCCTGTTCCAGAGGCTCAGAAGATCCAAATATTGTACTCCAGACTCAGCTCCAAAGTCTTCCCGTTGATCCAGGATGCGCCCAATTACGCTGATGCCATGACACGACTCAAAGAAAATTATGAACAGAAGACGAACACGCTCTTCGCCAGACACGGGCTCGCAACGTGTACTCAACTCCCTGATGAGTCAATCGAGGTCTTCTGGAGGGCCCTGATCCCACTAGTTTGGGACTGTGACTGCCAGGACGTTACAGCTAAGGAGCACTCAGATCTCCTTATGCGGGACGCTCTTGTGACTGGGATTGGGTCTGATATTATCAGGCAGCGGCTCCTCGAAGGGGCCACCCGCAACCTCGCAGAGACTAAAACACTAGCGCTCTCCATGACTATCGCAATGTCCAGTCCTACGCCCCCAAACGCGTGGCCCACTCCTCCTACGCTTCATGGGCCCCACACGCAGCCGCCCCAGCGTGGGCGCTACCCACCCAATACACCTACGCTACGTGCCAGCCAGTGATTACCGGGGGGCCCCAATGCTACTTTTGCGGTCAGCAAAAACACCCCTGCCAATGCTGCCCGGCCCGCGCTGCCCTTTGTAAGGCCTGCGGGAAGAAGGGCCACTTCACTGCGGTGTGCCAGGCCCGCTCAGCGGCCTCGGTCGCCCCCACCCCCCCCGGTCACGGACAATGGGCGAAGCCATCCTCCTCTCCTCCCCAGGCCATGTGCGACCAATGAACGCCGCCATCTTCTCCCCCACACAACACGTGCGTTTCATGAGCGCCGCCATCTTGCTCCACCCCCGCAACGTGCGTTCCATGGGCGCCGCCATTTTGTAATCCCCAGGATCTCCGGGCGCCACCATCTTGTCCACCCCGCAGCACATGGACACCAACGGCGTTCCAGGACCACAACTCAACGGCCGCCTCACTACCCGACGATCAACCGCGGCTCGCCTCCATGGCAATCGACCAGTCCCGAACACATAATCTGACCAACGCGTCCACCAGCGTGAAAGTCAATGGCCATGTGACCTCCTGCCTACTGGACTCCGGGAGCACCGAGAGCTTTGTACACCCAGATACGGTAAGGCGCTGCTCCCTTAAGGTACACCCTACCAATCAAAAAATCTTCGTGGCCTCCGGATCCCATCGCGTAGCGATCCGGGGGTACTGCACGGTCACGCTCACAGTCCAAGGCGCAGAGTTCCACGGCTTTCGCCTCTACATCCTCCCTAACCTCTGCGCTGCACTTATCCTCGGCCTAGACTTCCAGTGCAACCTCCAGAGCCTGACCCTTAAATTCGGCGGGCCCTTACCACCCCTCACTGTGTGCGGCCTCGCGACCCTAGAGGTCGATCCTCCTTCCCTCTTTGCCAATCTAACTCCAGATTGCAAACCCATCGCCACCAGGAGCAGACGGTACAGCACCCAGTATAAGGCCTTCATCAGGTCAGAGGTCCAGCGGTTGCTTCGGGAAGGGTTCATCGAGGCCAGCAACAGCCCCTGGAGAGCTCAAGTGGTAGTGGTTAAGTCTGGGGAGAAAAACCGAATGGTCGTGGACTACAGCCAGACCATCAACAGGTACACGCAGCTCGATGCGTACTCCCTCCCACGTATATCTGACATGGTTAACTAGATTGCACAGTACCGGGTCTTCTCAACGGTAGACCTGAAATCAGCTTACCACCAGCTCCCCATCCGTAAATCGGACCGGCCATACACTGCCTTCAAGGCAGACGGCCGTCTATATCACTTCCTTAGGGTCCCCTTCGGCGTCACCAACGGGGTTTCGGTCTTCCAAAGGGAGATGGGCCGAATGGCCGACCGGTACGGTTTGCGGGCCACGTTTCCGTACCTAGACAATGTGACCATCTACGGCCATGACCAGCAGGACCACGATGCTAACCTCGCTAAATTTCACCGCACCGCCACTCTCCTTAACCTCACGTATAACAAGGAGAAGTGTGTGTTCCGCACAAACCGCTTAGCCATCCTCGGCTACGTGGTCCAGAACGGAGTTCTGGGGCCCAATCCCGACCGCATGCGCCCCTCATGGAGCTCCCCCTCCCCCACTGCCCCAAGGCCCTCAAACGTTGCCTGGGGGTTCTTCTCATATTACGCGCAGTGGCTCCCAAACTATGCGGACAAGGCCCACCCACTCATACAGTCCACTCATTTCCCCTGACGGCCGAGGCCCAACAGGCTTTCGCCCGGATCAGAGCTGATATTGCCAAAGCTGGAATGCACGCTGTAGATGAAACACTTCCTTTCCAAGTAGAAAGCGACGCATAGGACGTCGCCCTTGCCGCCACCCTCAACCAGGCAGGTAGGCCCGTGGCATTCTTTTCCCACACCCTCCATGCCTCTGAAATTCAGCACTGCATGAGTGGGCGGGCCTTGTCCACATAGTTTGGGATCCACGGCTGGGGCTGGTTTAGCTCACTGGGCTAAATCGCTGGCTTTTAAAGCAGACCAAGGCAGGCCAGCAGCACGGTTCAATTCCTGTACCAGCCTCCCCGAACAGGCGCCGGAATGTGGCGACTAGGGGCTTTTCACAGTAATTTCATTGAAGCCTACTTGTGACAATAAGCCATTTTCATTTTTTCATTTCATTTCATTGCATTTTTCATTTCATTTTCATTTCATTTCATTTCATTTTTTTCATCCGTCGAAAAAGAGGCCCAGGCTATCGTTGAGGCTGTGCGACATTGGAGACATTACCTGGCCGGCAGGAGATTAACTCTCCTCACTGACCAACGGTCGGTAGCCTTCATGTTCAACAACACACAGCGGGGCAAGATCAAAAATGATAAAATCCTGCAGTAGAGAATCAAGCTCTCCACCTATAACTACGAGGTTAAGTATCGCCCTTGCAAATTCAACGAGCTCCCAGACGCCCTTTCCCGAGGTACATGTGCCAGCGCACAAGTAGACCGACTCCGGTCCCTGCACGACAGCCTTTGTCACCCAGGGGTCACTCGGTTGTACCATTTCATTAAGGCACGAAATTTGCCCTACTCCGTCGAGGAAGTAAGGACAATCACCAAGGACTGCCAGGTCTGTGCGGAGTGCAAGCCGCACTTCTACCGGCCAGACTGCGCGTGCCTGGTGAAGGCCTCCCGCCCCTCTGAACGCCTCAGCATGGACTTCAAAGGTCCCCTCCCCTCCTCGGATCGACACACATATTTCCTCCATGTGATCGATGAATACTCCCGGTTTCCCTTCGCCATCCCATGCCCCGACATGACGTCTGCCACCGTCATTAAAGCCCTTAATTCTATCTTCACTCTGTTCGGCTTCCCCGCCTGCATCCACAGTGACAGGGGATCCTCATTCATGAGTGATGAGCTACGCCAGTTCCTGCTCAGCAGGGGTATCGCCTCCAGCAGAACGACTAGCTACTGCCCCCGGGGAAACGGACAGGTAGAAAGGGAGAATGGGGCGGTATGGAGGGCCGTCCAGCTGGCCCCATGGTCCAGAAATCTCCCGGCCTCCCGCTGGCAAGAGGTTCTCCCTGATGCACTACATTCCATTCACTCATTACTTTGCACTGCCACTAACAGCACACCACATGAACGTCTTTTTGCCTTCCCAGGAAGTCCACATCCGGGGTATCACTCCCAACTTGGCTCACAGCTCCGGGAACCGTGCTTCTCCGTAAACATGTGCGGCTCCACAAGGCGGATCCGTTGGTGGAAAGGGTGCACCTGCTCCACGCAAACCCACAGTACGCCTACGTGGCGTTCCCCGACGACCGCCAGGATACCGTCTCCCTCAGGGACCTGGCACCAGCAGGTTCCACCCCCACACCACCCCCGTCGCCCCCAGCGCCACCCTTCCCTCCCCCGCCTCCCCCATCACCCCCCCAGGACCGTCCGTCCCCCTGCCCACCCCCGTTGTTGAAGAGGATTTTGGCACGCTCCCGGAGTCAACTTCGACCACGACAGCACCAACATCGCCCTCACCGCTTCGCCGATCTCAAAGAACCATCAAGGCACCGGACCGGCTGAACCTCTGACCGGCCCGCCGGATGACCAGAGACATTTTCTTTTTGCTGCTCTGTAAATATTAAAATTTCTAATTGTATATAGTTATCCACCACCCCCGCCGGACTCAATTTTAACACGGGTGAATGTGGCAAACCACTGTTCTGATATTAGAGGTTGTACGGTAGAACTTGCACTACAGGCTCACCTGTGACCCCTGCATACGAGCTCCACCCAGAGGCGGGTTATAAATATGCGTGGCCTTCAGCTCGCAACCATTTCGCCAGCTGCTGTGGGAGTCCACACATCTGATACTAATAAAGCCTCAGTTTGGATTCAACTTCGTCTCCAGTCAAATTGATCGTGCCTCATGGGGCAATCTCTCAAACATGTCCCCGACAGTGTGACCTCATTCACGGGATGGTTTCTAAACATGTTCCCCAACAGTGTGACCAAATTCCGGAGGCAACGTCTTAATCATGCCCCAGAAAGTGTGACCTCATTCTCTTTAACATTTTCCCCGACAGCAGGACTTCAGTCCCAGGACAATAACTTTAACGTGTACCCGACAGTGTGACCTCATTCTCAGGACAGATTCCTGAACATGTTCTCGGACTGTGTGACCTCATTCCCGGTACAGATCCTTAAACATGTCCCCTGACAGTGTGTCCTCATTCCCGGGACTGTCTCTGAAACATGTCCTTGACAGTGTGATCTCATTCCCAGGACAGTTATTAAACATGTTCCCAAAGTGTGTGACCTCATTCCCAGGACAAAGTTGTGTATTTGGCCCCAACATTGTGACCTCATTCCCCAGAACAGTCTCTTAAACATGTCCCTGAACAGTGAGATCTCATTTCTAGGAATGACCCTGAAACATGTCCCCCGACAGCATGATGTCATTCCCAGGACAGATTCTTAATCATATTCCCAAACAGTGTGATCCCATTCCCAGGAGAGTCTCTTAAATATGTCCCCAACAGTGTGACCTCATTCCTGGGACAGATCCTTAAACATCCCCTGAAATTGTGACATCATTCCGAGGACAGGCTATTAAACATATCCCTGACGGTACGATTTCATTCCCAGGACATTGTGTTAAATGTGTTCCCAACATTACAACCTCATTCCTGGAACAGTGTCTTCAACATACCCAGGCAGTTTGACCTCATTCCCGGGACAGACCCTCAAACATATCCCCAACATTATGAGCTCTATCCCAGAGCAGTGCCGGAGCAGTGTTCCCAGACAGTGTGACCTAATTCCCATGACAGTCTCTTAAACATGTTCCAGACAATTTGACCTCATTCCAAGGACAGACTCTTAAATATCACCCCAACAGTGTGACCTTATCCCCTGCACAATACCTTAAACATGTCCCCCGACTATGTGGACAGTCTCTTAAACTTGTTCCTGAAAGCAAGACCTCATTCCTGGGACAGACTCTTAAACATGTGCCGGACATTGTGACCCTCATTTCCTGCACAATATCTCAAACATGTCCCGACAATGTGACCTCATTCTTGGAGCAGTGCCTTAAACATGTCCCTGACAATTTGACCTTATTCCCGGGACAATGTCTTAAACATGTCCCTGACTGTGTGACCTCATTGTTGGGACAATATCTTAAACATGTCCCCGACAGTGTGACTTCATTCCCGGGACAGTTTCTTAAACATCTCCCGCCAATAGTGTGACTTCATTCCCCAGACAATGTCTTCAACATGTCCCAACATTTTGACCTCATTCCCGGAGCAGTGCCTTAAACATACCCCGACCGTGTGACCTAATTCCCAGGACAGTCTCTTAAAAATGGTCCAGACAGAATGACCTCATTCCCAGGACAGTTTCTTAAAAATGTTCCAGACAGATTAACCTCATTCCTGGGACAGACTCTTAAACATGTCCCTGACAGTTTGACCTAATTCCCGGGACAGTCTCTTAAACCTGTCCTGGAAAATGTACCTGCATTCCCGGGACAGACTCCTAAACATATCCCCGACAGTTTGACCTCATTCCTGGAACAAACTCGTAAACCTGTTCCCGAAAAAGTAGCTTCATTCACCAGCCTATCTCTAAAGCCTGGCCCACGGATTGTCTTTCACCCTTCCCGTCTTATCCTTCTCCCTGCTCTGTATCCTATCCCTGTCTCACACTTTGTGATGATGTACATCACTGTAAGTACACAAAGGGTTAATGTACATACACTACACCTAGCTAGACACTAGAGGGAACACCAGAGACATGACACACAGGCAGTCAAACAATAGGTCAGTAAGATAGGACACGACCAATGGGCAGTCACGATACACAGAGGTGACACTACCACAGGGGGCATTACACCAACCCATATAAAAGGACACATCACACATGCTCAGTCTCTTTCCAGTGGAGACTCTCAGTGAGTACAGACACAGGGTTGATTGAGCATCACTCCCACCACGTGGATTGTAGCAGACTGGTTCGTCAGTCTGAGTAGCTATAGCAGGATTAACAGTAGAGTCGAATCCAAGTAGGAGAATTGGTCATAGTTTAATAAACGTGTTACAGCTATCTCCAAGTCTGTACCTTCCTTTGTCAGAGTGCACATCAAGGAAGCAGCTTATACTACATCAGGAGCATAACAAAACATCTGCTCCTTTCTCCTCCCTCCTAGAATCCGTGAAGAGTGTTGCTCTTTGAGTGCACAATTCCATGGTGAGAGTGTGAGATTGGAGTGAGCTGAAATTTGACTTACCCTGGTGGAGTGGATGAGATCCTTCATCTTCTTCCTGCACTGGATAGTGTTGCGGGGCAGTTGTTTTCTTCACTGACCAACCCTGCTATTGCCTCCCCGGCCAGAGAGGTGAGGCTGACGTTGTTCCTGAAGCCATCCTTCTGTAAATGGTAAGAGTTAGAAAGTGTAGATGTACAAAAGCACCTGAGTGTCCTCATCAATACGTCACGGAAGGCTAACATGCAGGTGCAGCAGGCGATTAGGAATGCGAATGGAATATTGGCCTTTAATCGCAAGAGAGCTTAAAACTGGAGTGAAGGCTTACTTCAATTGTACAGAATCTTTTTTAGACCGTACCTCAAATAATATGTGCAGTTTGGTCCCCTCACCTTAGGAAGAATATTACTACCATTGAGGGAGTGCAATGAAGGTTCATTGATCTGTGCCCAGAATTGTGGGACTAGGGTTTTTTCACAGTAACTTACTTGAAGCCTATTTGTGACAATAAGCGATTATTATTATAGTCCTTTGAAGAGAGATTGGGGAAACCGGGCCTTTATTCTCTAGAGTTTTGAAGAATGTGAGGTGATCTCATTGAAACCGACAAAATAATTGAAGGGATAGACTGGGCAGATGCAGGTAAGATATTTTCCCCCGTTTGGAAGTCTCGAACTCGGGGACACAATTTCTGAATAAGGGGGAAAGCCCTTTAGGGCCGAGATGAGGAGAATTATTTTTATTCAGATGGTGTGGAACTTTGAAATTCACTACCCCAGAGGGTTTGGAAGCTCAGTCATTCTGTATGTTTAAATCAGAGATTGACAGATTTCTAAATGCCAATGATATAAATTGTTTCAGGGATAGTGAGGAGAAAAAAAAGCATTGAAGTGGATAATCAGCCATGATCATATTAAATGGCAGAGCTGACTTGATCAGCTGAATGGCCTTATGGTTCTCTGTTCTTATGTCTGTTTTGGTGTAATCCCCTTACCAAAGACTTGAGGAAGTCATGGCTAAACATGAGTGCAGCCTTCTTTGTTTTGTTTTCTTTGCAACTATCTCTACAGCTGTCCTGAAGACAGCTGGGCTGGAGAGTGTGAAATGAAGACATTTTAATTTGGCGCTCGGACCTTCAATCCCATTGATGGATGAATCAGTTCCTGACCTGCCAGGTGATTCCGAGAGACACTTGGCTCTGCATAAGTAATTCGATTCCGAGCACAAAATTGAGTGCAATATCCTGCCGGTCCAACCAGCTGGCAATGCGCCGCGGAACCCTCCCGCCATGTCACTTAGTTTCAAAGATGGAAAATTCCCCCCTATGGTTATGCTGCAGAGGTTTGCTGCCAAGTATAGTTTGCGGAAAAACTAATGAAATGAAAGAAAAAAAGACTTGCATTCATACAGTGCCTTTCCTCACCCCACAGTGACCCAAAGATCATTACAGCCAATAAAGTGCTCCTGAACTGCGATCACTGTTGTAATTTAAGAAATGTAGCTGTCAATTTGCTTAAAGCCAAATCGCATAAAAAACAATGTGATAAAACGCCAAGTAATCTGCCTTTGAGATATTGAATGAGGAATACACATTGACCATTACAACTGAGGAGTAGTCCCTTACTCTACTTCAAAGTAATATAATGGGGTCTTACATCTGTAAGGGCAGACACCTTGAACTCGGATTAACATTTCATCGAGAAAACAGCACCTCCAACAGTCTGACACTTCCTCTGTATTGCACTGGTTTGTCAACCCAGATTTCGCACTCAAGGCTCTGGAGTGCGTAGTGAACATTGGAACTGAGTGCTACTGCTGAGTGATAACCGAGACCCTCAAAGATGGCACCACTTATTGCGGGTATTGGCATCTGTATCCCAAAACATCAGTGCTATCTGCTTCATACCTACAGTAATTGTAAATTGTGTAGGGGAGAATGGTGATTGTCACTAAAACAGTTTTCCCAGGACAATGCATGCAAATACCACTTAGTCAGCCAAAAAGATTGCTGGATGCAGATAATCATAGAATTTACAGTGCAGAAGGAGGCCATTCGGCCCATCGAGTCTGCACCAGCCCCTGGAAAGGGCACCCTACTTAAGCCCATACCTCCACCCTATACCTGTAATCTCACAATCTTTTTGGACACTAAGGGCAATTTAGAATGGCCAATCCACCTAACCTGCACATCTTTGGACTGTGGGAGGAAACCGGAGCACCCGGAGGAAACCCACGCAGACACGGGGAGAACGTGCAGACTCCGCACAGACAGTGACCCAAGCCAGGAATCGATCTTGGGACCCTGGAGCTGTGAAGCAACTGTGCTAACCACTGTGCTACCGTGCCGCCCATACTGGCAAGGCATCTGCGAACCGCAGATACTTGCATTGAGAATTTGCAATCTCAATGACTGTGTATAAGGAATGAGACATTTACAGTGTCAGTGAGGGAATTTTTGTTTATCAAATTCCTACAGAGACTTCAATGCATACATCAGACTGTTTCAAACTGCAATGTTCAACAGTGCCATCTGTCTGCAAGGAACATCAAATAAATGGGCTGACTACTTTCAATAACCAACCAGCAGCATTCTGGATGCGCCACAACTTTTATCAAGTCAATCCTACTTGAAAATCATGTAATAAGAAAGCACTGAATGGAGAGTATACATTTTGGAAACAATTACAATATAATTGCAAAGAAAAGTAGATTGGCAAATATAAGGATTACTTGAATATTACAGGTGACAGATAAGCAAAATATATTACTGATGAGTTAGGGAAGTGTCGGAATGAATTACGACTGGGCTGAGAGGGCAAATAACTAGGGCAATATTATTCTCGTGAGGAAAAGGAAGATGGATGGGAGATAGGTCAGAGGCTTCGGTAAAAATATCAGGAAACTTCGCATTGATAAGAGATGGCAAAGTGGAAAGCCCTGCTCCATTTTAATGTAGCATCATTTCCACCATCACGTGCTTCCAAGTTCGATCTTTGACTTTCCTGATCACCACTGGGACTTGACTTCGGCCTCGTCCATGTCGCTCGCTCACTGCTCCTCAATGTCTCTTACTGCTCCTCCATGCCCCTCACTGCTCCTCCATGTCCCTCACTGCTCCTCCGTGTCCCTTCACTGCTCCTCCAAGTCCCTCACTGCTCCTCCAAGTCCCTCACTGCTCCTCCAAGTCCCTCACTGCTCCTCTGTGTCATTCACTGCTCCTCTGTGTCATTCACTGCTCCTCTGTGTCACTCACTGTTCCTCCATGCCACTTACTGATTCTCCATGTCCCTCACTGCTCCTCCATGTCCCTCATTGCTCCTCCATCAGTCTCACTGATCCTCCATAAACCTCACGTCTCCTCCATGTCCCTCACTGCTCCTCCCTGTCCCGCACTGTTCCTCCGTGTCCCTCACTTCTCCTCCATGTCACTCACTGTTCCTCCATGCCACTCACTGATCCTCCATGTCCCTCACTGCTCCTCCATGTCTCTCAATGCTCCTCCATCAGTCTTACTGATCCTCCATAAACCTCACGTCTCCTCCATGTCCCTCACTTCTCCTCCATGTCACTCACTGGTCCTCCATGTCCCTCACTTCTCCTCCATGTCACTCACTGGTCCTCCATGTTTCTCACTGATCTTCCATTGGCGGGATTCTCTGTACCCCGACGCAAATTTCATAATTGGTGATCGGGCGGAGAATCCCATTTAAGGATAGAATGGAGGGCGCCGCCAGTTTTCAGATGCACCGCACCCTCCATGTTGTATGGCGCGACCGCTGCATGCGCGACCACGGACCCGACAATTCACCGGCCGTTTTGTTGTGGAGGCCGGTCATTTTACGTGGCGCGGCTCCCAGCCCCTCACCGGTTGGAGTACCGGTGCTTGTGCAACACCGAATTTTTCATGCAAAAATGCCACAGATCCTCCACACTTAGCCTCATAAATGGAGAGTCCGGCCCCATGTCTTTCACTGATCCTCCATGTTTCTCACTGCTCCACCATATCCTTTACTGCTCCACCATTCTCTCACTGATCCATCATATCTCTCACTGATCCACCAAATCTCTCACTGCTCCACCATTCTCTCTTTGATCCACCATATCTCTCACTGCTCCACCATTTCCCTCACTGCTCCACCATATCTCTCACTGCTCCACCATATCCCTCACTTCTCCACCATATCTCTCACTGCTCCACCGTATCCCTCACTTCTTCACCATATCTCTCACTGCTCCACCATATCTCTCACTGCTCCACCATATCTCTCACTGCTCCACCATATCTCTCACTGCTCCACCATATCTCTCACTGCTCCACCATATCTCTCACTGCTCCACCATATCTCTCACTGCTCCACCATATCTCTCAATGCTCCACCATATCTCTCACTGCTCCACCATATCTCTCAATGCTTCACAATATCCCTCACTGCTCCATTATTCCCTCATTGCTCCACCATATCCCTCACTGCTCCACCATATCCCTCAATGCTCCACCATTCTCTTACTGCTCCACCATATATCTCACTGCTCCACCATATCCCTCACTGCTCCACCATATACCTCACTTCTCCACCATATCTCTCACTGCTCCACCATATCCCTCACTGCTCCACCATATCTCTCACTGCTCCACCATACCCCTGACTGCTCTACAATACCGCTTACTGCTCCACCATATCTATCACTGCTCCACCATATCCCTCACTGCATCACCTTATCTCTCACTGCTCCACCATATCCCTCCTGCTCCACCATATCTCTCACTGCTCCACCATAACTCTCACTGCTCCACCATATCTCTCACTGCTCCACCACATCTCTCACTGCTCCACCATATCTCTCACTGCTCCACCATATCTCTCACTGCTCCACCATTCCCTCACTGCTCCACCATACCCCTGATTGCTGTACCATACCGCTCACTGCTCCACCATATCTATCACTGCTCCACCATATCCCTCACTTCATCACCTTATCTCTCACTGCTCCATCATATCCCTCACTGCTCCACTATATCCCTCACTGCTTCACCATATCTCTCACTGCTCCACCATATCACTCCTGCTCCACCATATCTCTCACTGCTCCACCATATCTCTCACTGCTCCACCATATCTCTCACTGCTCCACCATATCCCTCACTGCTCCACCATATCTCTCACTGCTCCACCATACCCCTGACTGCTCTACTATACCGCTCACTGCTCCACCATATCTCTCACTGCTCCACCATATCTCTCACTGCTCCACCATATCCCTCACTGTTCCACCATATCTCTCACTGGTCCACCATATCCCTCACTGTTCCACCATATCTCTCACTGCTCCACCATATCCCTCCTGCTCCACCATATCTCTCACTGCTCCACCATAACTCTCACTGCTCCACCATATCTCTCACTGCTCCACCATTTCCCTCACTACTCCACCATATCTCTCACTGCTCCACCATTCCCTCACTGCTCCACCATACCACTCACTGCTCCACCATATCTTTCACTGCTCCACCATATCCCTCACTGCTCCACCATATCCCTCACTGCTCCACCATATCCCTCACTGTTCCACCATATCTCTCACTGCTCCACCATATCCCTCCTGCTCCACCATATATCTCACTGCTCCACCATATCTCTCACTGCTCCATCATATCTCTCACTGCTCCACCATATCCCTCACTGCTCCACCATATCCCTCACTGCTCTACTATGTCACTCACTGCTCCACCATACCCCTCACTGCTCCACCATATCTCTCACTGTTCCACCTGTCATGTGAGAGTACCTTTAAGAACTGGATGTTTAAGCAATGTACCTTTAAGAAAATAGTGATGTCATAGTGTGGGTGGAGCTCCGCTCAGTTCAGCCATTTTGGAGTTTCAGTTTTGAAAAGTGCCTGGCTGGTTTTGCTGAGAGCAGTTTAAAAGTGCCTGGCTGTTTTGCTGTGAGCTGCTTAAAAGGAGAAAGCCAGTTTGAGAAAGCAGCTTTGGTGTGTCCGTGTGTTTCCAGAGAGCTGCAGGAAGAAAGCAAGGTGCTGGAGCTGAAGTCAACCAAGCATATATATCTCTGCCATAAAACAGAAAATATATATTAACTGTGACCTGGTGTGTTACTGTTTTTAAGGTTTGAAGCCTTTTGGATGTTTGAAGGAACATTTTGAGGGATTATTTAGTGTTGTGTTATTTTCGGGGTTATCTTTGAAGTAAGGGGTGTTAAGAGATCCAATATTTATTTAATATATTAATTTAAGTTCATGAAATAAACATTGTTATGTGTTAAGAACCATGTGTCCATAATTGTAATATCAGACCTGGGGAACAAGCCGTGAGCTGGAAAAGCAACAATCCATTAAAGAGAGAGGTTGGTTGCACTCCATGATACATTTTGGGGTTCTGAAAACGCCTCGCCCATAACACACCATATCCCTCACTGCTCCACCGTACCTCTCACTGCTCCACCATATCCCTCACTGCTCCACCATATCATTCACTGCTTCACCATACGCCTCACTGCATCACCATACCCCTCACTGCTCCACCATATCTCTCACTGCTCCACCATACCCCTCACTGCTCCACCATATCTCTCACTGCTCCACCATATCTCTCGCTGCTCCACCATATCCCTCGCTGCTCCACCATATCTCTCACTGCTCCACCATATCTCTCACTGCTCCACCATATCCCTCACTGCATCACCATACCCCTCACTGCTCCACCATATCTCTCACTGCTCCACCATATCTCTCACTGCTCCACCACATTCTTTACTGCTGCACAATATCCCTCACTGCTCCACCATATCTCTCACTGCTCCACCATATCCCTCACTGCTCCACCATATCTATCACCGCTCCACCATATCCCTCACTGCATCACCATACCCCTCACTGCTCCACCATATCCCTCACTGCATCACCATACCCCTCACTGCTCCACCATATCCCTCACTGCATCACCATACCCCTCACTGCTCCACCATATCCCTCACTGCACCACCATAATCTCTCACTGCTCCACCATATCCCTCACTGCTCCACCATATCTCTCACTGTTCCACCATATCTCTCACTGTTCCACCATATCTCTCACTGCTCCACCATATCTCTCACTGCTCCACCATTCCCTCACTGCTCCACCATACCCCTCACTGCTCCACCATACCCCTGACTGCTGTACCATACCGCTCACTGCTCCACCATATCTATCACTGCTCCACCATATCCCTCACTTCATCACCTTATCTCTCACTGCTCCACCATATCCCTCACTGCTCCACTATGTCCCTCACTGCTCCACCATATCCCTCACTGCACCACCATATCCCTCACTTCATCACCTTATCTCTCACTGCTCCACCATATCCCTCACTGTTCCACTATATCCCTCACTGCTCCACCATATCTCTCACTGCTATACCATATCACTCCTGCTCCTCCATATCTCTCACTGCTCCACCATATCTCTCACTGCTCCACCATATCTCAAACTGCTCCACCATACCCCTGACTGCTCTACCATACCGCTCACTGCTCCACCATATCTATCACTGCTCCACCATACCCCTCACTGCATCACCTTATCTCTCACTGCTCCACCATATCCCTCACTGTTCCACCATATCTCTCACTGGTCCATCATATCCCTCACTGTTCCACCATATCTCTCACTGCTCCACCATATCCCTCCTGCTCCACCATATCTCTCACTGCTCCACCATAACTCTCACTGCTCCACCATATCTCTCACTGCTATACCATATCACTCCTGCTCCACCATATCTCTCACTGCTCCACCATATCTCTCACTGCTCCACCATATCTCTCACTGCTCCACCATACCCCTGACTGCTCTACCATACCGCTCACTGCTCCACCATATCTATCACTGCTCCACCATACCCCTCACTGCATCACCTTATCTCTCACTGCTCCACCATATCCCTCACTGTTCCACCATATCTCTCACTGGTCCATCATATCCCTCACTGTTCCACCATATCTCTCACTGCTCCACCGTATCCCTCCTGCTCCACCATATCTCTCACTGCTCCACCATAACTCTCACTGCTCCACCATATCTCTCACTGCTCCACCATTTCCCTCACTACTCCACCATATGTCTCACTGCTCCACCATTCCCTCACTGCTCCACCATTCCCTCACTGCTCCACCATACCGCTCACTGCTCCACCATATCTATCACTGCTCCACCATATCCCTCACTGCTCCACCATATCTCTCACTGCTCCACCATTCCCTCGCTGTTCCACCATATATCTCACTGCTCCACCATATCCCTCACTGCTCCACCATATCCCTCACTGTTCAACCATATCTCTCACTGCTCCACCATATCCCTCCTGCTCCACCATATCTCTCACTGCTCCACCATATCTCTCACTGCTCCATCATATCTCTCACTGCTCCACCATATCCCTCACTGCTCCACCATATCCCTCACTGCTCTACTATGTCCCTCACTGCTCCACCATACCCCTCACTGCTCCACCATATCTCTCACTGTTCCACCTGTCATGTGAGAGTACATTTCAGAACTGGATGTTTAAGCAATGTACCTTTAAGAAAACAGTGATGTCATAGTGTGGGTGGAGCTCCGCTCAGTTCAGCCATTTTGGATTTTCAGTTTTGAAAAGTGCCTGGCTTGTTTTGCTGTGAGCTGCTTAAAAGGAGAAAGCCAGTTTGAGAAAGCAGCTTGGGTGTGTCCCTGTGTTTCCAGAGAGCTGCAGGAAGAAAGCAAGGTGCTGGAGCTGAAGTCAACCAAGCATATATATCTCTGCCATAAAACAGAAAATATATATTAACTGTGACCTGGTGTGTTACTGTTTTTAAGGTTTGAAGCCTTTTGGATGTTTGAAGGAACATTTTGAGGAATTATTTAGTGTTGTGTTATTTTCGGGGTTATCTTTGAAGTAAGGGGTGTTAAGAGATCCAATATTTATTTAATAGATTAATTTAAGTTCATGGAATGAACATTGTTATGTGTTAAAAACCATGTGTCCATAATTGTAATATCACACCTGGGGAACAAGCCGTGTGCTGGAAAAGCAACAATCCATTAAAGAGAGAGGTTGGTTGCACTCCATGATACATTTTGGGGTTCTGAAAAAGCCTTGCCCAAAACACACCATATCCCTCACTGCTCCACCGTACCTCTCACTGCTCCAACATATCCCTCACTGCTCCACCACATCCCTCACTGCTTCACCTTACGCCTCACTGCATCACCATACCCCTCACTGCTCCACCATATCTCTCACTGTTCCACCATATCACTCCTGCTCCATCATATCTCTCACTGCTCCACCATATCTCTCACTGCTCCATCATATCTCTCACTGCTCCACCATATCCTTCACTGCTGCACCATATCTCTCACTGCTCCACCATACCGCTCACTGCTCCACCATATCTATCACTGCTCCACCATATCCCTCACTGCATCACCTCATCTCTCACTGCTCCACCATATCCTTCACTGTTCCACCATATCTCGCACTGGTCCACCATATCCCTCACTGTTCCACCATATTTCTCACTGCTCCACCATATCCCTCCTGCTCCACCATATCTCTCACTGCTCCACCATAACTCTCACTGCTCCACCATATCTCTCACTGCTCCACCATTTCCCTCACTACGCCACCATATCTCTCACTGCTCCACCATTCCCTCACTGCTCCACCATACCGCTCACTGCTCCACCATATCTATCACTGCACCACCATATCCCTCACTGCTCCACCATATCTCTGACTGCTCCACCATTCCCTCGCTGTTCCACCATATCTCTCACTGCTCCACCATATCCCTCACTGCTCCACCATATCCCTCACTGTTCCACCATATCTCTCACTGCTCCACCATATCCCTCCTGCTCCACCATATCTCTCACTGCTCCACCATATCTCTCACTGCTCCACCATATCTCTCGCTGCTCCACCATATCCTTCGCTGCTCCACCATATCTCTCACTGCTCCACCATATCCCTCACTGCATCACCATACCCCTCACTGCTCCACCATATCTCTCACTGCTCCACCACATTCTTTACTGCTGCACAATATCCCTCACTGCTCCACCATATCTCTCACTGCTCCACGATATCCCTCACTGCTCCACCATATCTCTCACCGCTCCACCATATCCCTCACTGCATCACCATACCCCTCACTGCTCCACCATATCCCTCACTGCATCACCATACCCCTCACTGCTCCACCATATCCCTCACTGCACCACCATAATCTCTCACTGCTCCACCATATCTCTCACTGCTCCACCATATCCCTCACTGCTCCACCATATCTCTCACTGTTCCACCATATCTCTCACTGCTCCACCATACCTCTCACTGCTCCACCATTCCCTCACTGCTCCACCATACCCATCACTCCTCCACCATACCCCTGACTGTTGTACCATACCGCTCACTGCTCCACCATATCTATCACTGCTCCACCATATCCCTCACTTCATCACCTTATCTCTCACTGCTCCACCATATCCCTCAATGCTCCACTATATCCCTCACTGCTCCACCATATCCCTCACTGCTCCACCATATCCCTCACTGCTCCACCATATCTCTCGCTGCTCCACCATATCCTTCGCTGCTCCACCATATCTCTCACTGCTCCACCATATCCCTGACTGCATCACCATACCCCTCACTGCTCCACCATATCTCTCACTGCTCCACCACATTCTTTACTGCTGCACAATATCCCTCACTGCTCCACCATATCTCTCACTGCTCCACGATATCCCCCACTGCTCCACCATATCTCTCACCACTCCACCATATCCCTCACTGCATCACCATACCCCTCACTGCTCCACCATATCCCTCACTGCATCACCATACCCCTCACTGCTCCACCATATCCCTCACTGCACCACCATAATCTCTCACTGCTCCACCATATCTCTCACTGCTCCACCATATCCCTCACTTCTCCACCATATCTCTCACTGTTCCACCATATCTCTCACTGCTCCACCATACCTCTCACTGCTCCACCATTCCCTCACTGCTCCACCATACCCCTCACTCCTCCACCATACCCCTCACTCCTCCACCATACCCCTGACTGCTGTACCATACCGCTCACTGCTCCACCATATCTATCACTGCTCCACCATATCCCTCACTTCATCACCTTATCTCTCACTGCTCCACCATATCCCTCAATGCTCCACTATATCCCTCACTGCTCCACCATATCCCTCACTGCTCCACCATATCCCTCACTTCATCACCTCATCTCTCACTGCTCCACCATATCCCTCACTGTTCCACTATATCCCTCACTGCTCCACCATATCTCTCACTGCTCCACCATATCTCTCACGGCTCCACCATATCTCTCACGGCTCCACCATATCTCTCACTGCTCCATCATACCTCTCACTGCTCCACCATATCCCTCACTGCTCCACCATATCTCTCATTGCTCCACCATACCCCTGACTGCTCTGCCATACCGCTCACTGCTCCACCATATCTATCACTGCTCCACCATACCCCTCACTGCATCACCTTATCTCTCACTGCTCCACCATATCCCTCACTGTTCCACCATATCTCTCACTGGTCCACCATATCCCTCACTGTTCCACCATATCTCTCACTGCTCCACCATATCCCTCCTGCTCCACCATATCTCTCACTGCTCCACCATATCTCGCACTGCTCCACCATATCTCTCACTGCTCCACCATTTCCCTCACTACTCCACCATATGTCTCACTGCTCCACCATTCCCTCACTGCTCCACCATACCGCTCACTGCTCCACCATATCTCTCACTGCTCCACCATATCTCTCACTGCTCCACCATATGTCTCACTGCTCCACCATTCCCTCACTGCTCCACCATTTCTCTCACCGCTCCACCATATCCCTCACTGCTCCACCATATCTCTCACTGCTCCGCCATATCTATAACCACTCCACCATATCCTTACTGCTCCACCATATCTCTCACTGCTCCACCATATCCCTCACTGCTCCAATGTATGCCTCACTGCTCCACCATATCTCTCACTGCTCCACCATTTCTCTCACTGCTCCACCATTTCTCTCACCGCTCCACCATATCCCTCACTGCTCCACCATATCTCTCACTGCATCACCATACCCCTCACTGCTCCACCATATCCCTCACTGGTCCAATGTATCCCTCACTGCATCACCATATCCCTCACTGCTCCACCATATCTCTCACTGCTCCACCATATTCCTCACTGCTCCACCATTCCCTCACTGCTCCACCGTATCCCTCACTGCTCCACCATTCCCTCACTGCTCCACCATTCCTCTCACTGCATCACCATATTCCTCTCTGCTCCATCATATTCCTCACTGCATCACCATATTCCTCACTGCTCCATCATATTCCTCACTGCTCCATCTTATTCCTCAGTGCTCCACCATATTCCTCACTGCTCCACCATATTCCTCACTGCTCCACCATATTCCCCACTGCTCCACCATATTCCCCACTGCTCCACCATATCCCTCACTGCATCACCACCCTCACTGCTCCACCATTCCCTCACTGCATCACCATATCCCTCAATGGATCACCATATCCCATACTGCTCCACCAAATCTCTCACTTCTCCACCATGTCCCTCACTACTCCTCTTTGTCCCACACTGCTCCACCACATTCTTCACTGCTCCACCATGTCTCTCACTATTTTGCCATGTCCCTCATTGCTCCACCATATCCCTCAAGCTCCAGCATATCCCTTATTGTTCACAATGTCTCACACTAATCCTCCATGTCTCCTACTGTTTCTCCATATCACCCACTGCTCCGCTATATCCCGAACTGCTGTTTATGTCGTCCCATCATGCTCTTGGAACCTTTTGGCCTGACAGAAGCTGCTTCCTAATTGGTCTAAACATTTTGGTAGCAGCAGGTTCATGGGGCAGGAGAATGGGACAATTGCACTGTTCCTTGTCTGCAGAGCTGAAATACGTAGGGTTTTTAATCAGGGAGTTTTGTGTTTATGCTTTGTTTCAATTGATTAGTAACAACGTCTCTCCCATTTATATAACTATCTCCAACTTTCTGATTATCTTCAGAATACTGAAATAAATCAAATTGCTTTCATTCTGTTTCACCTATGAAACAAAAGGCTCTGGAAATAACATGATGCTGTAAAATTAGTGTGCCTGTGCAATTTTGCTCGAAATACCAGAGGAAATCTTCACAAACATATTAATTGTGTCCTTACCCATAGCAACAACAAGGTTTCTCTGTTTTTCCTATTTTCCATTACTATTGAAATGACTGTTTTATAATTAATTGGCAGAGATCGTTGCTGAGCTCCAGCCGTCTCTGTTATTGACATGAAGCTGTACGTCAATATCCTTTCTTGTTTGTCCAATTAAATAATTGTGCAACACAATGTTTGCATGTGCAAGAGATGGGTCAGTTTCTAAAGTGACCTTCGGTTTATCACGCCCATATCTCAAACTGAGATTGGCCTGATAACATGCAGCTTGATTATTTTTTTCTGTAAGTAGATATCTTGTAAAGTGCATTTGTTGAGGCTTTGAATCAATTTCAAATCAACCTGTCAGGTTGATGTCACTCCAAATGAAATGAAAATTAAGGCAATGTAATTGTATTCCAACGGGAGGAATCACTTTCCCTGAAAATGAAAATAGTCCCATTTGCCAAACTGGGAAATAAAAAGCACAATGTTGAATACTTTGGTAATTGTAGGACCAAAGGGCAATGCAACTCGACTCCATGGCTTCAGCAGAACCGAAACAGGACCAAAGTTTTAGGCGTTGCCAGCTCCCTCACTTGCTACTTCTGCTCCGTTTAAAGTTCATAACCGAACAAAGTTGGTGGAGCATATTGTTCTTGCAGTCGTAGTGTCTGTGGATTCTGATGTGTTGGGTGTTCTGGATCACAAACAGGTCACCAACACTGGAAGTGGTGCAACTCTATTTTATTATAAGGCTAACTATATTAACATACTTGAACTGTGGGTAAATGCAATACCAGCTTTAACTGTTGACCCTTGCCTAGTCCTAACCAGGTGATGCACTCAGCACATGGTGAATGTCTGTGTTGCAGGCTGTGAGCTCTGTGCTCCGAGCTGGCTGCTACTAGAATGAGTGGGAACTCTCCTGTCCCCTGTCTTTATAATGCGTGTGTTCTCACTGGTGATTGGCTGCGGTGTTGTGTATGCTGATTGGTCCCACTGCATGTCCATCAGTGTGTGTGTGTGTCTGCACCATGATATACTGGTGTATATTGTGACATCCCCCCTTTTATATAAAGAATATGTGCCTGCGTGACAATAAATATCGTGTAGTGAATGTACCTGACTATGTGTGTGCATGTTATTTACATGACTATGTACATGAGGCTAATCTATTTACACGGGAAGGTGCCTGGTGCCGAAAAATAGGGTGTCACACCAACAACAAAATGAACATTATATACAAACTACTGTAATGATAAAACAGGAAAACAGAACAGATAAAAGAGTCCAACATCGTAAAACTCATAAGTCAAGTCTGAGGTGGGCGACGAATTCTGGTTAACCGCCTCAATGGTCGGTCAGGAGCCACCGGCTGAGGAACGGGCTGGGCCACGGCAGAGTGAGGAGGATGCAGAGTATTCGGAATCTCCACATAGTCCAGGTTGGGGACAACAGGAGGGCGTGGCACCGGTGGAGGATCACGTAGCGAGTGTGGAACGAGACGAAGGGCACGCCGATTGCGGCGGCGAATGGAACCATCTGGCAGACGAACCAGGAACGAGCAGGGAGACACCTGCCGAAGAACCACAGCAGTTGCAGACCAGCCACCCTCCGGAAGATGGATGCGGACGTTGTCATCCGGCGCCAGAGCAGGGAGATCAGTCGCCTGAGCGTCATGCGCCGCCTTGTGTTGTGCACGAGACTGTTGCATTCGCTGAAGGACCAGAATGTGGTCGAGGTCTGGGACGTGAATGGACGGCACCGTGGTCCTGAGGGTGCGACCCATGAGCAGCTGGGCTGGCGACAGGCCCGTGGAGAGTGGGGCTGAACGATAGGCCAGCAAGGCGAGGATCCTGCATCGGCAGCCTTGCAGAGGAGCCGTTTGACGATGTGGATGCCCTTTTCCGCTTTGCCATTGGATTGGGGGTGCAGGGGACTGGATGTCACATGCACAAAGTTGTACCTGCTGGCAAAGTTGGACCATTCCTGGCTCGCGAAGCAGGGGCCATTGTCCGACCTCACAGTGAGTGGGATGCCGTGACGAGCAAAGGTCTCCT
This sequence comes from Scyliorhinus torazame, assembly GCF_047496885.1. Taxonomy (NCBI): domain Eukaryota; kingdom Metazoa; phylum Chordata; class Chondrichthyes; order Carcharhiniformes; family Scyliorhinidae; genus Scyliorhinus; species Scyliorhinus torazame. The sequence goes on along the minus strand of NC_092713.1, from coordinate 212,754,619 downwards.
TGCAGGCACGGATGACCGCCGATGATGTGATGTCGTGCAGGCGCAGCACGGTAGCATTGTGGTTAGCACAATTGCTTCACAGCTCCAGGGTCCCAGGTTCGATTCCGGCTTGGGTCACTGTCTGTGCGGAGTCTGCACATCCTCCCAGTGTCTGCGTGGGTTTCCTTCGGGTGCTCCGGTTTCCTCCCACAGTCCAAAGATGTGCAGGTTAGGTGGATTGGCCATGGTAAATTGCCCTTAGTGTTGGGTGGGGTTGCTGGGTTATGGGGATAGGGTGGAGGTGTTGACCTTGGGTATGGTGCTCTTTCCAAGAGCCAGTGCAGACCCGATAGGCCGATTGGCCTCCTTCTGCACTGTAAATTCTATGACCTCCGGGTAGTTCGAAAAATAGTCTACAATCAGAACATAGTCCTTGCTGAGCGCATTGAACATGTCAACGCCTACCTTAGGCCAAGGGGACGTGACCAACTCATGGGGCTGTAGGGTCTCACGTGGTTGGGCCGGCTGGAATCGCTGACAGTTGGGCAGTTGAGCACAGTGTTGGCGATGTCGTCATTGATGCTGGGCCAGTAGACAGCCTCTCGGGCCCTCTGTCGGCACTTCTCCACGCCAAGCTGGCCCTCGTGTAGCTGTTCCAAAACGAGCTGGTGCATGCTGTGCGGGATCACGATGCAGTCCAGCTTCAGGAGGACACCATCGACTACCGCCAGATCGTCCCTGATATTGTAGAACTGCAGGCATTGGCCCTTGAGCCACTCGTCCGTCATGTGATGCATGACACGCTGTAGTAGGGGGTCAGCCACAGTCTCGCGGCGAATGTGGATAAGGCATTCATCCGTGGCCAGCAGATTGGAGGCCGTGAAGGCCACATGGGCGTCAACCTGGCAGACGAACCCCTCTGGGTCACACGGGATGTTGACTGCCCTGGACAGAGCATCGGCTATGATCAGATCCTTGCCCGGGGTATATAGGAGCTGGAAATCGTACCGCCGGAGATTGAGCAGAATGCGCTGGAGGCAAGGGGTCATATCATTCAGGTCTTTTTGTATAATGTTGACCAGCGGGTGATGGTCAGTCTCAACAGTGAATTGGGGGAGGCTGTACATGTAATCATGAAATTTGTCGACCCCAAGCACTCCTTTTTGATCTGCGTGTAGCGCTGTTCCGTGGGGGTCATGGCACGTGACGCATATGCAACGGGGGCCCATGGTGAGGCCTCATCGCATTGCAGGAGCACCGTCCCAATGCCAGATTTGCTGGCATCCATTGAAATTTTTGTTTCCTTCGTGGGATCAAAAAATGCCAATACCGGGGCCGTGGTAAGCTTGGTCTTAAGCTCCTCCCATTCGCGCTCGTGGGCGTGAAGCCATTGGAAGTCTGTTGTCTTCCTGACCAGGTTCCGGAGAGCTGTGGTATGGGAGGCGAGGTTGGGGATGAACTTCCCCAGGAAGTTGACCATGCCCAAAAATCAGAGGGCCGCCTTCTTATCCGCTGGCTTCTACATGGCCGTGATGGCTACCATCTTGTCCGCATCCTGCCGCACACCCAACCGGGAGATGTGGTCCCCTAGGAACTTGCGTTCCGTCTGGCCGAAGGAACATTTGGCTCTGTTGAGGCGAAGGCCTTGGTCCCGTATTCGTTTGAAAACGCGCTGGAGGCGACTGATATGCTCCTGCGGGGTGGTGGACCAAAATGATGATATCGTCAACATAGACGCTCACACCCTCAATGCCCTCCATCATTTGTTCCATGATCCGGTGGAATACTTCTGATGCCGATATAATCCCAAACGGCATCCTGTTGAAGCAGTATCTGCCAAACAGGGTATTAAAGGTACACAGCTTTCTGCTGGACCTGTCTAGTTGAATTTGCCAGAATCCTTTCGAGGCGTCAAGTTTCGTGAAGATGTTGACCCGAGCCATCTTGCACGTGATCTCCTCGCGCTTGGGGATAGGGTAATGCTCCCTCATTATGTTGCGATTCAGATCCTTTGAGTCAATGCAGATCCGGAGCTCACCGGAGGGCTTCTTTACGCACACCATGGAACTGACCCAGTCGGTTGGTTCCACCACTCTGGAGAGCGCTCCTTGGTCCTGGAGGTCCTTCAGCTGCTGCTTGAGGCGGTCCTTGAGGGGTGCTGGGACTCTGCGAGATGAATGAACCACAGGCGTGGCGTCTTGTTTGAGCAGGATTTTGTAAGTGTATGGAAGCGTGCCCATGCCTTCGAAAACGTTGTGGTGCTGGTCGATGATGGCATTGAGTTGCGCCCTGAAGTCTGCATCCTGGAAGGCAGATGTGTCCTCTGGAGAGAGTGTACTCGTTGAAAGAGGTTTAGGAGTTTGCACGCCTGTGCGCCTAGCAGAGAGTCCTTCGAGGAGCCCACGAATGGCTTTTTGCGAGTTGTGCGTCACTTCGAGTTGGCATGAACCGGTAGCAGGAATGATGTTGCCATTGTAGTCCACTAGTTGGCAGGTCGACGGAAGAATGGTTGGTTTAACCCCAAGGGTCTGAAAGGCTGACCACGCTAGGAGATTAGCGGAAGCACCAGTGTCCAGGCGGAATCGTATCTGGGATTGGTTGACCGTCAGGGTGGCACGCCACTCGTCGTCTGGATCAATGCTGTGCACCGACAGCGGCTGGTGGTTTTGATTCGGGGACAGCCTGTCCTTTGTTATAACAGCAACTCGAAAAGGCTCCCTCGGGTCCTCGGTGTCACTGGTCTGCGGGAAGTCGGAATCGGACTCGGTTTGGGCATAGGTAACTGCTTGTTGCAGGGTTCTTCAGAGGTTTATTTCATTTCCTGGTTCAATTTGAGGCATTGTGCTGTCATTCCAGGTGAAGGAAGGTTGTTTTACAGCTTCAAAAGATTTTTTCTTTGATTTGGGTCGTTTCCCCTTTAAACGGGCGTGGTCCAGGGCCTCTGACATCATGACGCGCGTGACGTAGCACGTAGGAGACGTTTGCACATGAGCATTGCGCGGTTCCTTTACTGATGGTCGTTTTCGTGATTGCGCATGCGCGGCGTCGCGAAACTGCACAAGAGCAGCCCCTTTAGAAAGATGGCCGCCGACCAAAATCATTCTCTGCTCCGGGATTTCGGCCTCGAGGTGAGCACTGGCGCTTCTCTTACCTTTTCTTGCTGGTTGGATTGTGTTTTCCTCACAGTATTTGCCAAATTTGTCCAGGACTGCCTGGAAGTCGCTCCTGTTTTGCCCCTTGGATAACTTGAATTTTTGAAAGATTTCTTCTGCTCCGGCACCAGCGATGGTGAGGAGAAGCTCTGTTTTTTCAGGATCGGCCAGGTCTTCTAGTTCGGCTGCTACCAGGAAGATTTCAAACTTTTGCCGGAATGCCCGCCAGTTTTCGCGGAGATCGCCGTGGCACTGGAGCTGCTGCGGAACTCGGATCTTGAACATTTTGCCTGGGTATCGTTGCTGGTTGTCACTGTGCGCTGAGGTGCCGGCGATGCGGAGCGGCGGCAGCGGGTTGATGTTCTCCATACTTCAGGATGCCGGAATGCTGATTAGTTGCAGGTGGGTCTCAGAAGTGTTTGTATGCAACCACTCCTTGTACCATGATGTGTTGGGTGTTATGGATCACAAACAGGTCACCAACACTGGAAATGGTGCAACTCTATTTTATTATAAGGTTAACTATATTAACATACTTGAACTGTGGGTAAATGCAATACCAGCTTTAACTGTTGACCCTTGCCTAGTCCTAACCAGGTGATGCACTCAGCACATGGTGAATGTCTGTGTTGCAGGCTGTGAGCTCTGTGCTCCAAGCTGGCTGCTACTAGAATGAGCGGGGACTCTCTTGTCCCATCTTTATAGTGCTTGTGCTCTCACTGGTGATTGGCTGCGGTGTTGCGTATGCTGATTGGTCCCACTGCATGTCCATCAGTGTGTGTGTGTGTGTCTGCACCATGATATACTGATCTATATTATGACAGATTCCAATCTCCATAGAACCCCTACAGTACAGAACGAGGCCATTTGGCCCACAGAATCTCTGAAGGAGCACTTTACCTCGTCCATTCATCCATATCCTCGTAACCTAACCTGCACAACCCTGGACACTAAGGGCCAATTTAGCATGGCCAATCCACCTAGCCTGCACATCTTTGAACTGTGGGAGGGAACTGGAGCACCCAGAGGAAATCCACACAGACACGGGGAGAGCGTGCAAACTCCACACGGACACTCACTCAAGGCTGGAATTGAACCTGGGTCCCTGGCGCTCTGAGGCAGCAGTGCTAACCACTGTGTCTCCGTGCCACCCATACAATCTCTGGTGTCACTCGTACAGTCCAGTGAGAATTCTTCAGTGTGCCTTTGTTTGAATAGTACCAGGTTGTTATAAGAAGCATAAGTTGAAAGTCTTTCCTGCAAGGTGTAATCTATCACCTCCGATTCAAATAAATCAGATCTGATGCCTGCCTGAAGTAAAACTCTGGGAAATTTCTGAAATAATTTTGAGAGATATTCTGCAGCAACTGAGTGGAATCAGTCAGGACACAGTAATCAATATGATGAAAGCATGTGTTTATGAAAATATAATTCGACATGCAACATTTTTAATCAGTATCAATGTTACTGCAAAGGAAACTGCAATGCACAGTATTACACTTTAAAGGATAATATACTGAAAGCCATGGGTAGGAAGAGTGTTATGTCTGCAATATTAATGTTTACCAGGCAAAACTTGTCCAGGAAGGATGGTTTATACTGAACTGACAAGACTCTGGGGGTGAGTGGGGTGAAGAAATTATATAAAAACAAGGATCTTTGGGTGTTCACTTCGAACAAGGTGGCATTAGGGCCCGCTCTAATTAGAATTAATGGGGAATGGTCCATGAGGTGAGCTAAAGTTTGTTCATCAAACAAATGGCAATTTTTAAAGTCACTAAAGAGGATACATGACTGAACTTGTGATGGGGTCCTTTGTGATATTGAACAAGAGGTGTTAATACACCAAAAATCACATGGTGTCTGCGACCTTGAGAGGTGTACAAGAAAGAAGATAGTGAGTAACTATAGGATGAGAATATTTTCAGTATATGTCTTGAGTGTTATATATCTTGTCTGAAAAGGTATGGAACAAATAAATTGTGGGGAGCAGCACATTGTTAGACAGGCGAGACCTATTTTTGCCAAATTTCATGCGCCGCCCCGATGTTTCGGATGTATATCATGTCCCCGTTCGGAAACTCCTGGTCAGTGACCAGCTGCCTCGACCTTGCCTCTGCAGGTCCTGACTGCGTTGTACTCTCCCACTGATATCGGGGAACGTGAGGCTAAGGCAGATTCTGAGCTCAGTTGGTGCTACGTCGGTTGTGGCATGTGGCGTGGTCCGGTAACTAAATAATAATCGTGCCAATATAGTTTCCACGGATGCCGTAGTCTGTTTCTTCATCCCTCTCTTGAAGGTCTGCACTGCTCACTTAGCCAGCCCATTCGAGGAAGGTTGGACTGAGCTATCGGGATGTGCCTCACCTGGTTTGCCTTTAGAAGGTGTACAAACCCGTTGCTGGTGAACGGGTACCATTGTCCATAACTATCACCTCCGAATGCCATAGGTGCTGAAGGAGAGTCGTAGCTTCTCCACCATGGCCTTCGACATGGTGGATGACATCCAATGGACGTTCAGGCACTTGGAGCACCCGTAACTGAGACCAAGCCTAGCAGAATGTCTATAACAACACAGGGTGATGGCATGCTCCCACTTAATCCAAATTGATAAATTCCAGCTGCTCTTCATCCCATGATCTCTTCTAGAAAGCTGCAGATGGTATAAGCATTGCTTTCCCCACCATTCCCTCACTCCAATTCTACCCTCATGTCTTTATCATTTCAGATGACCAAGTGCTGCCACTTGGGACTGTGAAAGGCAAGGGGAGAAGGAGACTGATGATGATTCAACACCTCAAACTCACAACCAGCACCTCAGGTGATGATCCTGTACATAACATAGAAGATAGCATCAAGGTGGAATCCATGCAGAGTGAGCCATTGGGAAAAAGTGTCCTGCAAGACAGGGGGTGAGACAACACAGATTCCAGCTCCAAAGAGGACAAGATCACACATAAAGTCTGCAGAACTTGATGGAGTGGTGTATAGAGAAAGGTTGATGTGAATGCGCACAGAAATGCTTGGGACAGCCCTTCCAGAAAGCCTGCTGCCACTGTAAGGAGTATGGTGGAGTCTGGTTCCAACCGGAGTTTGCACAGAACTTGGGAGTTCATCCTTACCAGCATAGCAGTGGTGGCCATAACACATGCATACCCAACCATGATGCAGTGCCTAGTCACCGACGTCGCAGCTTCTATTGCAGCACAGGCAGAAGCCAACAAATGGCTGAGAGTGGAAGCTCAATTTGTTGCTTTGCAAGCCCAGTCTGGTAATAATAATAATAATAATCTTTATTCGTGTCACAAGTAGGCTTACATTAACACTGCAATAAAGTTACACTCCGGCGCCGGGAGAATTCAGAATGTCCAATTCACCTAACAAGCACGTCTTTTGGGACTTGTGGGAGGAAACCAGAGACCCGGGGGAAACCCAAGCAGGCACAGGGAGAACATGCAGACTCCGCACAGACAGTTCCCAAGCGGGAATCAAACCCGGGACCCTGGTGCTGTGAAGCAACAATGCTAACCATTGTACTACCATGGCACTTGGTGCCATGCAAGCTGTGACTACTGTCATCATGACTGCGGATATCACTGTTCAAAGGAGCTTGCAGACTCTCAACAGTGTAACAATATGTGCTCGAGCAGATTACTGGACTTGCTGAGGTGCCATGCCAGGGGTATGGCACGGAGTCTATGGAACACGAACGTGCTGGCCTCGCTCAGGATGACAGCACTCCTGTTTCCACTGTACCTGTATTCTTGCTGTCTCCTGTCAGCTAACAAACTCATCCAGCTGCTGCTGACATTAAGATTGTAGAATCCTGAAGCCAGGCCTTCTCGACCCAAAGTGCTTAAGGCCAACCTGCTAAACAATCAGCAGTCACCTAAAGGCAGGCACTAAGGGAGTTCACACGAATAATTAGTTGATTTTGTATCAAATATTGGATAGTTAGTTCAATAATGTTTGAAAAGGTTATTTATTTGCTGGCTTTTATTTTGTCATTGGGGTCAAAATGATGTAGTTATGGCCCACAACAGTGGGATGGATAGTAGGTATGATTGCACAATGGGGTGTTGGAGTTGAACCAAGGTCAAATGAGGTAAACATGACAACCATGCCGTAAAGGTTGGTTACCTTCCTCCTGGTCCTCCATTTCCTGCTGCTTCCCTTGCTTCTCATCCTCCTCCTCTTCCTGAGCTAAGTGCTGTATCCCCGGTGGAAGGAGCTATGTTGTCAAGATGGCCAGGATGCACCAGACCACCAAGAGTTTGGACACATGCTCCCAAGGACTATTACAGGGTTTCTCTAGCGTGATCCAGGCAGCAGAACCCCAATGGTCTGCTCAGTAATGTTTTGTGTGACAGCATGCCATGGCTGTTTGGATGTGGTGTGGAGTCATGAACCAGATGTTAAGCCTTTGTTGCCCAGTAACCAGCACTGATTTGCCGTGGTGGCTGGGGATTACTGGAAAAGCAGACTGGCACGGAATGATCGCATCATGACTGCTGTCACGATAGCGGCATTCGACAGTATAATGGACAACTGTACTTTCAGTCAGTGACAACCTTTGCGGTTGCATTACACCTCAGCATCTAGGTGCAATATCTGCAAAGCCATGAGTCTGCAGTCGATGGTACTCTAGCTCCGCCAAGCGGAAGCCCGGTATTGGAAAATCCACAGACATGCCAATGTCTCTTCCCAATTTTCAGATGGAAAAAATGAACTTTCCTCTCCTGATATAAAGTGCATCTGTTACCTCTGCAACACAGCAGTGGACAGAGAACTAGAAGATGTTTCAGATGTTGTCTGCTCCAGCCTAGAAAGATCTCAATGTGAAGAAATTCAGTGTCACAATTTGTCTTCACAACCACTGGCAACCCTATCCTTATGTCACTCTGAGCCGAAGAGGTAGTAATCTTGTCTGAACTCCTACTTTGTAAAATGAAAAGCACATATGAACTGCTTCTGGTTCAGGTGGAGGGAAGAGAAATGCTCCCAGAAGACATTTGGTAAATAAAGCCTCCTTTTGAGAGTCCCTTTCTGCCCTCTGAAAGCAGCTTATCCTATTCTTTGATGCTGTGCTCCATCTTCCTCACCTGCTGCAACTCAGGGGGGGGGGGGGGAGAGACTGGGAGCAAGCGGTCTCAACCAGAACGCAAGAGGACAGAGGTCTTAACCATGTGCAGTAGCACACTCTGTCCACGTCACCAACTTTAAGCACCTCTGCAAATTATAAAGCACTTACACGAACACAAACGCAGCCAGTAGAACTTAATCATCAGCTGACTTGCAAGTATTTGATGTTCCTTTAAATAGCCCTGGGGTGGAGGGTGTCCTTCTTACTGCTGAATGCATCAGGTCAAAAATGGAAATGCTGGCATCAACTCAGCGATACACAGTAACTGATGTTACAAACTGTCTACTTTCCATACTTTGGCTGCGCGCACCGAATGCCCATGTTATTCCCTAACCAAGATGGCAGGCAGCATGAGCCATGCTAAAAGTGTGCAGCGAGGATGCACATTTGGTACTGAAACAATGCCGACAGCCTCGAAACTATTGGCATTACAAAACCCAACTTTGATACCACAGTGCTTCCTTTAAAAGAACATGGAGGGCGTGATCATAAGGCCTTGTCACGCCCGACTCTCGAGAGGGGAATTTACGACCCTTGGGGTACCTCGCAAGATGTAACGAGAGCTCGTGAGACGTCACCATCTGTAGCGCACCAGCAATGGGCAGGATCCAGATTTGCATATTTAATTGTGTAGTTAAGCTCACATAAATGTGTTTGCACCAGCGTCTCCAATAGCCTGGGATCGAACGCCCATGCCTTGACGACCTCGCCGTGGCTCCATTTAGCACTGGTCCGCACAAACGTGGACCACATGTAACAGCACCTGGGAAGGTCTCCCAGGAGATTAGCAGTGCCACCTGGGCACTCTGGCAGTGTCACACTGGCACTGTCAGGCTGGCTGGGATACTGTGAGGGTACCAGGCTGGCAATGTCAAGGTGCCCAGGTGACAGGTTGCCCATGCAGGGGATCGAGCCCAGGAATGCCCTGCCCTTATGAAGTGGGGGAAGGATGGCTCGAGGACCTCCTAATCGGTAAATTGCGGCATTGGAAGCATCCGGAGGCTGTGCTGGGGGGTTCGAGAGATCAAGGTGGCATTTAAAAATGGCGCCCAAATCTCTTCCTGGGCTGATGAGCTGAACTTGTTAGTGCAGGAATTTAATATAAGTGCGATCTCGGTGGTGTTTACCTCACTGAGGCCCCCCCAAAAAAGGCTCATTTAATAGGGGCAGCGCTGGGACCATTCCCGCTATTCCTGTCCAAAACGGGACTCTTTTTGTTTCCCATTATATCACACCCATAGGTCCCTATAATGGTGGCCACTTGATATGCTTCAGATTAGGAACAAAATGCATGGAATAGACTTTGACATCATTAATTGTGTAGTATTTAATATTAATGGCCTGCTATTTGAGAAATTCATTATAATTAGAAGGCTGTTGCTGAAAACAGGAGAATAATTGATAGCTGAATGTGATTAGATAGATGCCTCTAATGGAGCGCACTGACCAGTTCCTTAAACCCCATTATGACTGCCAATTGCCTGCTCACCTGTCGCAGTTTATCATTTTAATTTTGCCATGAGCACTCTCTCCCTTCGTATATATGATGAGGTTCAGATAAAGACCATTAATAACCTGACATTGCTGTTAGAAGTTTGAGAACTCGTTTCCAGTTGATCACTATGGAATTCTATATCCTCTGCATACAATTCAGTTTGGGAACTGCTACATATTCGAGTAACACGATTTGCTGATGAAATGTCATGTGATACCCAGTGACATTAGCGGAGCATTTCGTAGGATTTTGGGGAGTTTGCCATCTTACCGTGTAGCAGCAACATCTCTTAATAAACCCGGAACTATGTTTTCACAAACTTAAAGCATGGCACCTCCATTTTCTTTACTCTTTCCTGGAAAACTGGCGACAAGGATTTGGACCAGAGAAACATTATTGACCAGAGTTTGGGCCGGAGAAAACTGGCGACGAATATTTGGGCCATAAACCAGCATCAACAAAGGTTTGGCGGTCTGAATGAAAACCATTGTCGACAGACGGGTTGAAAATTATCGATACATTTGTGGCATGTAAAAAAAGGAAAACTGCTCAGATCGTAGAGAGGTGTCAGTGGGTCAATCAGTCGATTGCAACAACCACCAGTGTGAAATAAGGGTTCATAAAAAAATGGGGCACAACTGAGAGTTACTGGAGCATATCCTTTAAACAAAGGGTCGACATTTCAGGCATACTTCCTGTTTGGAGTGAGTAGAAGCTGCGGAGATCGCTCACGTGGCAGTGTAAACGGGCTGCTAACTCTACAACGCACTGCTCGGGAATCGATAGTAGAGCCAAGTGTCATGTGAGAGTACCTTTAAGAAATGGATGTTTCAGCAATGTACCTTTAAGGAATGGAGATGATCATATTACTGAAGTGATGTCACAACGGGAGAGCTGAGCTCACTTCTGCTTTTGGTTTCAGTCTGAAATAGCAGCTTGGCTGTGTGTGTGTGTTTCCAGAGAGCTGCAGGAAGAAAAGCAAGGTGTTGGAGCTGAAGTCAACCAAGCTGATATATCTCTGCCATCAAACAGAAAATATATCTATTCTGTGACCTGGTGTATTACTGTTTTGAAGGTTTGAAGCCTTTTGGATGTTTGAAGGAACATTTTGAGCGATTATTTCGTTTTGTATTATTTTGGGGGTTATCTTTGAAGTAAGGGGTGTAAAGAGATCCAATGTTTATTTAATAGGTTAATCTGAGTTCATGGACTAAACATTGTTTTGTTTTAAAAACCATGTGTCCATAATTGTAATATCGCACCTGGGGAACAAGCCATGTGCTTCAAAAGCAACAATCCATTAAAGGGAGAGGTTGGTTGAACTCCATGATACATTTTGGGGTTCTGAAAACGCCTCGCCCATAACACAAGGAAATAACTAGTTTGTTTGTGGGCTTGGAGACTGCTCCAAGTGAGAAAGGCTGCAGAAGTGCATATCTGAAAATTGGCAGGAAAAAGTAGCACTATGGAAGCATTTGACAAGGATTAGGAGACATGCAATTCTTATCCGGAAAGGTTCCAATTATATCTTGTAGCAAATCAGACACCGGAAAACCTGCATGCTCAGTTGGGCAAAAAAGATTTATCTTGTTCCAAAATCTAGTCTACGCAGATAAACCAGGAGAAAAGACTGACAAAGAGTTCATGACAATTTTGGACAGTCATTTCTCTCCCAGTGTGCTGCTGATAGCTGAAAGATTCCACTTCCATCGCCATGTTCTCAGATGGGACATTCCGCAGGAGAGTGTCTGGAGAATAAATGCGAAAATTGTGATAAAGTAGGCCACATCATCAAGGCATGTTGGTTACGCCAACCGTCATCAGCACAAAAGAGATGTGCCAAAAAATACACAGCTAAGTCTGCTGGTCAAGTTTACCAGTTAAGTGATGGAACTGAAGACTCTCCAGGAGACCAGGTGCCAAGTTAGCTTAAAGAATTCAAGCCTAGTGTCTTATCAGTGAACAGAGATCAGCAGCACGTTTGAGTTATCCAAAATTTGTTAGAAAAAGTATCAATATGGAAGTGGATGTGGGCATTGCAGTATCACTTATACCTGAGACAGTATACAGTCAGAAGCTAAAACATCTGCCTTTTACAATCATCAGATGTTGTCTTGAGGACATACATCGAGGATGTCATGAAAGGATGCATCCAGGTGAATGTGGATGTGAACTGTCAAAAAGCAGAGTTGCCTTTCTACGTTGTCCAAGGAAACTTTCCAACATTGTTTGGTAGATTGTTGCTGAGGAAGATAAAGCTACACTGGGCTGCCACGAACCAACTCTTTGATTCTAGGTTTGATCTACAACCACTTCTGAATAAGTGTGCTAACGGATTTGAACAGACACTTGGATCCATGACTAGAATTGAAGTGAAATTCAAGATCAAGGCAGACAATGTGCCGAAGTGCCTTAAAGTGTGTATCGTACTGTAGCCATCTGGGATGGCCACGTCCCGATTACGAAATGGACACTTGCAAAGAATGCAGGGAAAATTGGACAATACTGAGAAACAAGCAGGTGCAAGGTCTGCCTGTTGATTGGAGCTTTGGCTCTCAGACAGGACAGAAACTGCTAAGCCATCTACATACTAATGAGCCATCTCCGGGGACAAAAGGGAAACATTTAGAGAAACAATGTTAAGGCAGACACCCCGGCACCAGAGGAGACTAAAACAAAGCAGACCAACGGTCACCGAGGACACGCCAGCAATCAGGGAACCCACCTCTCTATTGGAGGAAGATCGATAAGAATGATCGGGAAAGGCCCAATTAATTGAGGCAAAGTTCAAGGCCCACCCAAAAGCGCGCAAAGTCCTTTCGGGTCTAAAAAGTATTCCCCAAGAGAGAATCTTTCTTCTTTGGCCTTGGCTCTCAGCGAAGAGAGACCAGCATAGCAACTACACCAGACCAAAGTGCTGGAAGCAAATTGCAGAATTGCAATCTCTGCTTTCTGTTCAAAATGGGGTTCAAAGCACATTTGGATCACAATTAGATCAGGAAAACAGCACCAACTGGCAAGAATTGAACGAGACTGCCCATAGATATGTACATGGGACATGTACGCAGGAAAAAACCCAGAAAAGGAGAGCGCCCCAACCCCCAACTGAATAGGCAGAACACACCCCCATGAACCCTGTAACCACACACCACAGGGTCACAGCAGAAGCAGATTTCCTTTACACAATCCAGTTAACCGTGACCCAATTAAGGGACGCGTGTGGAAAAATTACACCATTCGTTCGCACATCAGACCCCCCACCAATTTTTCGCGAAGGTCAAACAGCAGGCAACCATGTACGGCCTGGACGAAAAGGAGCAAGTGAAGCTCACAGTTTTAAGCCTCAACCCTTCAGTCGTGGCAGCCCTTCCAGACCCACAGAATGTAGGAGGAGGCACACTACAAGAGACGCACACAGCGATCCTTGATGTGATCGGCTTTAACAGAGGAGACCCCGTAGAAGGCCTAAATAAGTGTAGGAAAAAGAAGACAGAGCACCCCACAGTCTGCCACGCCACAGGCGCAGGACGAAAAACTTGCGCAAATTATGATCCCTCAGACGAGGCCCACAATGAAAAATGTTTTTTGAAAAGATTGTCCCGCGCTTGGGAGCAATCAATTGCAGGCAAAACCGCATCTATAACGCCCGATGAAGAGCAGGCAGAGATGAACCCATTTAAAGCGCACCAGAACCCCGCATGGATAAATGAGGGCAGGAAAAGCCTACCCTAGCCCAAAGCTCAGGGATGTTACAATTGTGGACAGCTAGGACACTTTGCACGAGAGTGCAACGTGCCCCAAAAGCAGCAGAGAAGCCAACAGACAGGCACCCTAAACAGGAATAGGGCAAAGCCGATCCATAGCGTGAGCACCCGTTCAGAGAATGCAGACATGAACGGCACCGACTGACGGTGTTCTGGCTCCGCAACTTGGGTCTGCGGCACCCTTTGGGACAAGTCCGGTAGTGGCAGGCAAAGTTCGGGGACAACCCGTGGAATTTCTTTGGGACACAGGAGGGTCCCGCATCACACTCAATTCCTCCATGATGTTTCAGCGAGACATGTGGCCCACAACAGACACCATCACACTCAGCGGCTTTACAGGCCATTTACAACAGGGACACATCACAGCCCCTATAGCAATACAGATAGGGAACATCATCACTAAGCACCCTGTAGTTTTGGTTGATCTACCCCAGACAGCAGAACATATCCTTGGGATCGATTTCATGAGCTCCCATAACCTTTCTTTTGACCCAGTCAACAAGTGTGTTTGGAAAATGGCAAAGGCAGCACGAGCCCCCGCCACGCTCACAGTAGGAGAGTATGTAAACAGGATTAGCTCAGTAGGAGACTTCTGGTTCGACCCTCAAGCCATTTGTGCAGACAAACAAGTAAGGGCAGTCCTGCAGGAAGATAAAGCAGCATTTGCACAGCACAAGCACGACTGTGGCAAATTGGCTGGCTTTGTGAACATTACAGGTCCTGACCCTAAACACCAGAAGCAGTACGGATTTCCCCAGGATGCAGAGGGAGAAATCTCCAAAGTAATAGAGAGTTTGTTGGATCAAGGCGTACTCAGATCAGTAGCCTCCACAAACAATGCACCGATTTGGAAACCGGATGGATCATGGCGACTGACCATTGATTACCGGGAGCTGAACAAAGTAACCCCAGCAGCAGCCCCACCGTAGCCACGAGTCCCAAGACTATGCTCAAACAGGGACTCCAGTCAACATTTTTTTTGGCTTTGGACATTAGTAATGGCTTCTGGTCCATTCCATTGGCTAAAGCGTGCCAGTACAAATTCGCCTTTACATTCCAAGGGCAACAGTACACGTGGATGTGCCTTCCACAGGGCTTCCAAAACTCCCCCTCCATTTTCCACCGACAGCTGGCAAATGGTTTAGCAAAATTTTCCCGCCCCGATTGTCTGGTCCAGTATGTAGACGACTTGTTACTACAGGCAGATACAAAGGGAGAACACATTTCGCTTCTCGCCGAACTCCGAGCACTCCTAAAATAAATTGGTTGTAAAGTCAACCCCAAGAAGGCCCAGATTTTGAAAGAGAAAGTGATTTACTTGGGAACAGTGATCACTCATGGTAAACGCGAGATCGAGCACAAGAGAATTGACTCGATCGTCAAATTACCCCTTCCCCACAATGTCTCAGCCCTCCGGTCATTTTTAGGACTGATTTGCTACTGCCAAAACCATATTGACAGTTTTGCCACTAAAGCAGCGCCCCTATCTGAACTTCTCAAGAAGCAGGCACCTTGGGAATGGCTTCCACAGCACACGGATGCTGTGGATGCGTTAAAAAGAGCCCTCAGCACAGCTGCCGCAATACAGATCCCAGATCAACTTTCCCCGTACGCAATCGAAGTTGCAAGCACCGGCCAAACCCTTTCGGCCGTACTCCTCCAGGAACGCCATGACCAATTATGCCCCGTAGCATACGCCTCACGCGTGTTAGACCCCATAGAGCAAGGATTTTCTGCCTGTGAATGGCACCTGCTTGTAGTTTTTTGGGCAGTACAATACTTCGCCTACATTTCAGGACTCAACCCCGTCACCATCCTCACAGAACACACCCCGACACAACTATTGTTGGACGGTCGACTTAAGGATGGCACAGTCAGCCAAACCCGCGCAGCCCGTTGGACCCTTCTTTTACAGGGATGGGACATCACAATAAAACGAACCAAGACCCACACCTTCCTTGCCGATAATTTGCAGTATGCAGGCACCCCTCATGAGTGTGAGATCATCACCACAAAACAGAACATAGGCCCATTTATTCCTAAAACACCTCCCAGGAAAACAGGTAATACACCCAGAGACCCCGGCCCACAGACATGTGCGCACCCCTGAAGATTTATGTGGATGGCTCCTCCCTAGTGTTAAATGGAAAGAGAATTACCGGTTGTGATATTTACGTAGAGGACGCGCAGGGACGCACCCTAGAAGAAATTGCATTAAAGTTGCCAGGACACTTAGGCTCGCAGGCGGCAGAGCTGGCAGCTATCGCTTATATTGTAGACCGCCCCGACTCATTCCCGACCCCAGCAGACATCTATTCCGACAGCTTGTATGTATGTAATAGTTTGGCGGAATTCCTACCCCTGTGGGAAATGAGAGGATTTATTTCCGCGGACGGTAAACCCCCACCCTGGGCCCCATTACTCCGCCATATCTTAGAGACAACGAAGGATAGAAAATATGGAATAATTAAGGTTCGCAGTCATCTCCGTTCTTCCCCCCCGGTAACGTTAAAGCAGACACCCTAGCGAAGGCAGGCTGCAGGTATGGTTATTATTGGAACCCCCCCCCCGAAAGCACCCCAGTACATGCAGTTCAGGTCTCACAGACCAATATTCAGGATCTTGCAAAGGCACAGAAAGAGGACGAGAAACTCAGGGAAGTTTTAAAGGGAAACTTCCCAGCCCCGTATGAGAAATACAAAAACGAAATCACCACACACGACGGTGTGATTTTAAAGGATGGCATTTATATAGTTCCCAGCCAGGAAAGGAACCAGATCATTTGTCAGTTCCATGACAATCATGGACACCAAGGAATTGAATCCACCCTAGCCCACCTCAGACCGCTCTGCTGGTGGCCTGATTTAAAAACCGATGTAACGCACTACACAGAGAATTGCTTAATCTGTGCCCAGAGCAATCCGGACAGATATGCGAAAAAGGCTCAACTTAGTCATACCTGCCCCGTTAATGGACCCTGGACAAATCTACAGATAGATTATATAGGACCCCTACCCCCTTGCAGAAATGGTTATAAGTATGTGTTGGTGGTCATAGACACCTTAACAAAATGGGTGGAAGATTTTCCATTGCGAACTAATACAGCCAAGACAACGGCTAAAATATTAACACACCACATCTTTACAAGATGGGGCCTCCCAAGCAGTATAGAGTCCGATCAAGGCTCCCATTTCACAGGATGTGTAATGAAAAACATCCTCACCATTTTCGGTATTAGACAAAAGTTCCATATCGCATACCACCCCCAGTCAAGTGGTATTGTAGCGAGGATGAACAGGACATTAAAAGCCACCCTCAGGAAAATGGTTCAGCAGAATAACAGCACCTGGGATTCAGTTACCCATTTGCTTTAATGTTTATAAAAAACACGATATCCACGTCCACAGGATACACCCCCCACACCCTCATGACCAGACGCCCCATGAAAGGCACTGAGTATTTATTAGGACTGGATTTGGCCAGCCCCGCAGTCACAGCCCTCACACATGAAAATGCGGTTCAACAATTGTTAGAGAACATAAAGGCAGCCCAACTCGCAGCAGCTGTGAGACTTGGAACCAGGAAGAAACAGAGCAAGGCTTGTTTCGACAAAACAGTACACGCCACTGAGTTTACAGTAGGGTAACAAGTTATGCTTTCCCTTTATAACCCCAGTTTATTCCTTTCCCCAAAGTTTTCCTGACCATACTCCATTTCGGACAAAGTCAGCCCCTCAGTATACAAAATTACACATCCCAATGGTAAGTCTGCGTGGTTTCATATAAACCAGCTCAAGGCTTATGGCTCGTAGAATAGCCACACACACCACATCCTGCTCGAAGCAGCAGACGATCTCGCTCCACCCACAGATGACGTTTTCTTACCCTCCCCCAACCAGTCCAGCCGCCCTCAGGCACGACTTCAACTCCACCCGCAGAGGCACGACTCCGCCTCTCCCTTCCTTCAACCAGCAACGACAGTGATAGCGATCACGATGACGATAGCCACAGCACACCACGTTACGACTATACCCCTGCACCAGGCCCCACTCCCAGCGAATCCGAGCATGATTCCACTGACCCCTTTGAGATTACATATATCAAAGCCCCGACCCAGACCCACCGCCCGACGATTACGGATTGAAAACTAGTACCTCCAACCTCGAAACATGATTCTAGCACCGAGCCAATTCGTTCAGGCTCATCCGGAATGATGAGATGGACCCCAATTCGCCCCAAGCAGCTTTAGCACGGTTACTACAGTCAAGAGTTTGGCAGCCGGGAGAAGATGAATGCATAGAGTCTGACTCCCACCAAACAAATCCCCTTGCAACCCTGTTCGCTATTGAGCAGTGAGGTGTCCAGATGATGGAGAAAAAAGGAAGCGATGAAGAGACACGGTGTCCTTTCTGATGGAACCTGCACCATGTTTGTTGTATGTTTGTTCGTTAGTGCTAATGGTAAGTGTTGTTCGTAAACTCGAAATTTTTCATGGCCCCACGCCACCACTCCTTTAACATCCCCTGGCTGTTAATGGAACAAGTTTGTCCCCAGACAATAGTTCAGAGGAACTAGTTTGTCAACAGAAACCAGTTAATGGAACAAGTTTGGCCCCAGACAACCGCTCAGAGGAACTAGTTTGTCGACAGACATGAATCATAGCTACTCTCCTAATTCGAGAGGGAGCCCCCCACGACGACCACATTCTTACCCGTTCTTGCCGGTTGCTCAGGCAGTGGAGAAACGGCATTGGTTCCCGCCCTGCCTGAGGACCCCCCTCTGATCAGCTACACTCGGGTAGTGCACAAACGGCATTGATCACCGTCCTACCCGGGGATTCCACCCATTTTGTACCCGCCGCGGTCCATACGGACCCCAATTTTGGCATGTTACGTTCAAAATCCTTTTGTTTGGTTTTGGCAACCCTTAGGTTGCTTCCGGATGCTATTTACATCCTCAAACACTGGGATGGTAAATCACACAGGCTGCTAGATGGCTCGCAGTATGGCAGTATTTTTCTTGGATGTCTTGTCTCAAATATTTGGTTTAAAAAAAAATGAGGGAATCACAGATGGTGATCAATTATAAAGGGAAATTGGCAATAAAGGACAGACAGACAGACATACAAGATCTTAAGCAAGATAATAACAGAAATTATGCTTATGTTCACAGAACTCCGGAACCTCAGGAACCCCAGAGGACGACTAAGAAGCAGACCGACGAAGATGAAGACAGCCTTTGTGTTCACATGGATCTTAGCGGGATCCCTTCAATTGCACGTGGACGCTACCCCCCTGACCCCTACCACACCATCCGTAAATGATTCTCACTCCTGCAATACACGGAACCCCGAGATAACTAGCCCCGCGACAGCTAGCAATACCCCGACCTGGCGTGATAAGTTTATCACCTGGTACTCACTCTCATATGTAGTCGAAGCACTCTTAGTGCTGGCAATACTTTGCAGTGTCGTGCAAACATTTAGAGTTAGGAAGTGGCGAAAGAGAGCATATCGCTCTCGCACCCCGGTATACATGTTTAGGTCCCCCATTTTCGGATTTCACCTGACCCCCAAACCCCTTGGGACAGATTAAAGAGCATCCATTTGTTTAATGTATTCTATGGAATAAAGCGATGTAAACCTCTGTGTCTGACTGCCAGGCCAGAGAAATTTGTGTGCTGCTATTTTGTACAGGTTAAAATTTCTAGATTATTTTTGGACTGTTTGAATAAGGATAGTTTATTGAGAATAGTTAGAGCGTCCAGTTTTTTATTTTTCTATAATGCATGTATTAATGTCATAGTGCCCTGCAGAGTTTTATGATAATGAATGTATTTAAAATGGTTTAGGTAAAATTGTGTTGCATAGGATAGGACAGTGTAGAGCCTAAGTATGTGTGTCCCGTTTGGTCAGAGGACGCAGTAGTGTGATCCTTCACGCTTCGCGTTGAGGATCACAAGGAGGGTGTGTAGCCATCTGGGATGGCAACTTCCCGATTACAAAATGGACACTTGCAGGGAAAATTGGACAATACTGAAAAGCAAGCAGGTGCAAGGTCTGCCTGTTGATTAGAGCCTTGGCTCTCAGACAGGACAGAAACTGCTAAGCCATCTACATACTAATGAGCCATCTCCGGGGACAAAAGGGAAACATTTAGGTAAACAATGTTAAGGCAGACACCCCGGCACCAGAGGGGACTAAAACAAAGCAGACCAACGGTCACCTAGGACACGCCCAGCAATCAGGGAACCCACCCCTCTATTGGAGGAAGATCGATAAGAATGAATGGGAAAGGCCCAATTAATTGACGCCAAGTTGAAGGCCCGCCCAAAAGCGCCTGAAGCCCTTTCGGGTCTAAAAAGTATTCCCCAAGAGAGAATCTTTCTTCTTTGGCCTTGGCTCTCAGCGAAGAGAGATCAGCCTAGCAGCTACGCCAGACCAAGTAAGTTTCAAGTCAACGCAAGCTATGAGATAAATGATCCTAGTTGCTATCCTGTAAACAGCTCAACCCAACAGCCTCAGAACCGAGCAACGGACATTGTTCCTCTGACTGAGTGGGCACCCGAAGCTAAGTATAGGCTTTTAGTAATAGTGATAGTTTAGGTTGTAGAGTTTTATGCATGAGTAGATTTGACTGTGTGTAAATAAATGAGCATTGCTTTTGAACTTACTAACTGGTGTATTGAGTCTTTGATCAGTATTCGGTTTTAACCTTGTGGCGGTATCGAAAGATACCTGCCGACTCTTGAGCAAACGTAATTAAACAGAGCCAAATTAAGAGAGAAGCACAATTTGCAACAGCACCTTTTGCCATCCAGCCAAAACTTGAGAGGTTAACTGAGACAGGAGTCATTGAACCAGTTGCCAGCAGTGACTGGATGACACCAATCATTCCTTTGTTGGAGTGGGATGGTTCAGTAAGAATATGTGGGGATTATGAAACCATAATCAACCCAGTATTGGTGCTGACCATTAATTGAAGATCTATTTGCTGGACTCTCAGGAGGCCAATGTCGAACATTACCAAAACGAGAATGACGTCCTCCAAAGGTACTGATATACAAGTAGAAATAACATAGTGATGTAATATAATGAATGCTGTGTTGGATCTGTTGTTTTAAGTGTTTAAAAGAAAAGTTATTAGCACTAAAGTATAAAGCGTGTTATGTATTTGAGTAACACTATTTGCTGGTGAAATGTCACTTGATACGCAGTGACGCCAGCAGAGCATTTAGTGGGCTTTTGGGGGAGTTCATCATCTTACTCTGCAGAAGCAACGACTCTCAATAAACCCTGTACTATGTTTTTATGAACTTTAAGCTCCTAATTCTTTTGCGGCAATAACAAATATAAAACAGCAACAAACAGTAATCATGAAAATTATTCATTCTCCCTTGAAAGAGCAAGCCACACACTTCATGAACAATTTACTTGTTTGATTGCAATCGACACCCAGAATGAAACCTTAGAACCAGGTATCACTGAACTGTTGGGACTTGATGCATTAGAACAGACTCAATGAATGGGGCTGACATCAATTACATGCCGCTTTCTAAATCAGTGCTTCCTGTTACCCATTGGAACCAAAACCTGCCCTGAACATTGAAAGCATAAGAAGATAGTTAAATATTTGATAATTTACTTCCATTTATGTTTCTTACTGTATATGCATAAATGTTAAACAAAATTATATTATGGGACAGGAGGTACATTCTTAAAAGAGAAGGCTAATCCTTGAAAACTTGCACAAAGTTAAATTTGTGTTTCATGCTATTTTAAATGATTATTTCATGCAGAATGTACTCTAGATGGGGACTTCAACGTCCATCAGCAAGTACAACTCAATAGCACCAATACTAACCCATATTTATGAGGCTGATCCACTTAGCTCTCTCGTCAATGGTAACCCCCAAAGTCTTGATGGTAGGGGATTTGATGATGATGGTATCATTGAATGTCACGGGGTGGTGATTAGATGCTTCTTTGTTGGAGATGGTCCTTACCTGGTACTTGTGTGGTGTGAATGTTATTGCCTTGTCTCAATGCAAACCTCAGTTTGTTGAGGTTTTCCAGCATGAGGTCACAGTATGCTTTATTATGAGGATTTGCAAATGAAACTAGGTGCTGTGCAATAATCAGCAGAACGTCCCTTTCTCACCTGACAGTGGAGGTAAGGACATTGATGAAGCATGGAAGATGGTCACCTCAAGGCTCTCCAACAATGATTTCCTCCAAAACTACAGCTGTCTTCCTCGGTGTTAGGCATGAGTCCAGCCAGCGGAGAATGTTCTCTCTGATTCACCCTGATTTCAATTTTATCAGGGATCCTTGATACCACACTCGGTCAAAAGCTGCCACGATGTCAAGGATACTGACTCACCTCTGGAATTCAATCTTTTTCCCATGTTTGGAAAAAAGATGCATTGAATTCTGGAGTCCAGTGGCCCAAACAGAACTTGAGCAGCAATAAGCAGGTTACTGCTGAGTAAGTGTTGTTTGAAAACACTATTGATGAAACCTTCTCTCACAATGCTGAGGATTGGGAGCAAGCCAATGGGCAGTTGGTGGCCAGATAAGATTTCTTCTCAGATCAACAAAACTCTAAAAAAGCTCAGCAGGTCCGGCAGCCTCTGTGGAGAAAAACAGATACAACAGGTACAATTCAGCGGACTCAAGTTAAAGTCCGGTTTTGGGCAGGTATGGCGGGGAGTTTCACGACTGTTGGGTTGGCGAGATCGTGGCCCATTTTCAACAGCACTTAGTGCCAAATATGAGCTCCCACAAAATTTTCAATAGTATTGGCTCACTGTCTGATTCTTCTTGACTCAGGCATCAGCAGCCTGCCGCAAACAAGAAGGAGCTGCTTTTAAGAGCTCGTTCAACACCCATCCCCAGTCAACACACACAAGCACGGCAGTGCACAGGCCTGCTTCCCGATTTGAGGTTGCTGCTCTCACAAGGCTTCTCGGCGCTGTGGATGGGAGGCGGGAAACCCTGTTCCCCCGAGGGGGTCAGAGGGCCAGCAGAAGGGTCAGCAATTCTGCCTGGGAGGCAGTGGCCGCGGCTATCTGTGCAGATACGTGACCAGGAGGTCTGCCATCCAACGTCTGAAGAAAACCTATGACCTCCAACGAGCTGCAAGCGTAAATTACCACCTCTCTCCTGGCATCAGTTTCACCTGCCACCCCTCAAATTCCCCAAATCCCCTCTCCCCCCCCCACACTCGACAGGTTGATACCTTGTACCTTCCCCACATCTGAATTTCATGCTTGTTCCTTAGAATCTCCAGGCATCCATCAGCACAATCGCTTCAATGTCCAGGTGCCCACATATGCCACCTGCTATTGACCCACCTGACCCATCAAGCATGCGGCTCACAACGCCCTCTCTTTGTCCCCACTGGGAATGATATTCCATAATAAATCGAAAAGGGCCAAGATGGGGGGGGGGGGGAATCCCAGAATTTCGACTCCGCGCCCCCTATGAGGATGGGCCTGGAAAATTGTGGGGTTACCCAAGGAGAGATTATGCCTGCGCCAGAGAAGTGAGGATCCACTGCTCCTTCACCCAGGTGACCTGTCTGAAGTGAATTGTTCATGTCAGACTAAATGATCCTTCCCTCTCACTGACCACATATCCATTGTCTCGCGGGATCTCCATCTGATGGGCCATCCGGAGTCGTACCCACCCCTGCCACCAAGAAAACACCGCGGAGGAGAACTCTGAGGAGACCACAGGTGAGGTATCACAGCTATCACCCCCACAGAGACACACACCTCGGTCGCCGACATTAGTGGGCAGATTTCAGGGGCACAGTCTGGTGAGCACCACACAGGCACTAATGCACATCAGGTAGAGACAGGAACATCCAAGGAAGACAGCAGTCGGAGGTCTGCTGGATCCCAGGACACAGCTGAGTCTCAGCCAGATGCCAAGCCCCTGGACAAGATTCTCTCAGATCTGATGTAGATGATAGGACACAGCCGTGAGATTCAGGACGTGGTGTCAGTGACATTCCAACAACCGATTGGAGGTGTTCCAGAGCCTGCAGGTGAGGAGATGGTGCCACCGTTGCATGGCACTGAGGCCAAACCTGGAGCACGATGCTCACGTCTTGAGTGGTGGTGTCCAAGGCTTTTCTCAATCTGTGGCAACCATGACTGAGGGCCCCGATATCATGTCTCAGCCACTGGGGGACATGTCCCAGATGCAGATGCATAGGATGGCCCAGTCACTGAAGAACATCACTGAGGACGTCGACACCATGGTGCAGACAATGGGGAGCCATCTGGACTGGCAGTGCCAGATGACCATGGAGTCTCCAGGGTCCTACGAGCACCATCAGGGAGGTGGATGTGCTGGAGGCCAACCAAGGGCCTGCCACCAAGGAGATTACAATGGTCTCCATTTCTTCCAAATCTCACCACCCCCCCCCCCCCCCCCCCCCGCCTGACACCGGTGCACCTTAAGGGCATTGGCAGAACAGGGTGGCACAGTGATGCCAGGATAACCAATAGATCTGCCAGGGCCCCACCCGCCCAGCTCCAGGTCTTTCAGTGAATGCCTGCCAAGGGCATAAAAAGCCAGAGGGCATGAAAAGCAGCAAACTACCTCTACCCTAAGGACACACCCACTCATAGCACGAGACCACGGAGGATCAATAAGAGTGAGGAGCACTGTGTGAACATTTGATGGTGAGGATGGTGGGGTCACTATCGATATCTAGAAGAAATGGAAATCTGTCATTGTGAAACGTTCACTATTAAAACATGTCACACCTCATAGATGTGTAGCGTCCGTCATATTAATCTTCACAGCCCTCTCTCCTGATGCTCCCCCCCCCCGCCCACCACCCCCAGTGGCACAGTAGTCCAAAGGCCCTGATGCAGACTGCGTTCATAGGATGGAGGTGATCGTGCTGTCAAAAGAAAGGCAGGAGCACCAGAGAGCACCAGACCTTTCCCCTCAGCGAGTTATCATCACTCTCCTGCCTTGTATGGTGACCCGCTGACAGTGCCAACACAGGCCCTTCACCCTGGAGTGATGCCACACAGACCCTTGGTGGATGAAACAGGGTGGGGAAGGAAATGGGGGAATAGAGGGAAATGGGGGGTTGAGCTGATGGACGCAGCCTCAGCCTATGAGAATATGTAGATGATGACTACCTCCTTGGTAATTTTGGCATGTTGGTCCCTTGCCGCCGCCTGTCCACCATCCTCCAGGTCCTCCTTGGACTCGTCCTCCAGCCCCTCTTGGACTGCGTCATTCACCTCATCCTCCTCCTCAGATGAGGCCACATGTCCCTCCACTTCCACCTGAACCTCGTCAAGCATGTCACCCCGCTGCTGTGTCAGATTGTGGTGGGTACAGCAGACCACCACAAAGCAGGAGACCACAGTGTATGACCTCACACATATCCACGTTAAACTCTATCAGCCACATTTTGGCCAACTCTCCTAACCTATCTATATCCATTTGTAAGGTTCTTATTTCCTCATTGCAACGTACTGTCCACCTATTTATGAGCCTTCTGCGAATTTGGCATTAGAACCTTCTATCCTTGTATCCAAGTCATTAATATAGATTGTAAATAGCTGAGGCCCAAGGACCGAACCTGCTGGCACCTCAGCGAGTCAGTTGTGTTGGCAAACCTGGTTCTCCACACTAACCCTTGGTCACATCAGGAGCCCCTAAACCCCAGTCCCTAGCTGGGAACAATAGGGAAGAGGTACTCAACTGCCCTCCGCTCATCCCCACTCTCACCCTTTGGCCGCGAGAGGATCCTCAGTACTGAAGCCCTGCTCTTTAGTGTTTGATTGTTCGCAGCTCCCTCCATGGTGCGGATGCTTCTGGAGTTCAGGCATCAAAGATTGCTGGACATGCAGTGCACTAATCATCCTCTGAGACATGGCACGTTTGCTCTGAGGAGGCACTTGAGAATTGAGGAGTGTGAAGTGCTTTCAGAACTGAAAAAGCCAATTCCTCATTTGAAATAGCTATCAGCTGTGAAGCTACAGGCTGCTCACAATCAACGGGAGTGAAATTGAATTTCAGGATAGAAGTCGCAGCAGGGCTCTGTCCTGGAAGAGTTTGGAAGGACAGACAGGCTGCAGCTGTGGTTGCCCCTGTTATGGGTCTCCACGCTATTTCAGGTTGGCTTGAAGGCCTCACAGACACAAAGCCCCTTTGCCCCCCCGCGTGACCTCAGACCTGAAACGCTTGAGTCGCCTGAGCAAGCCCAACCCTCCTGAGGCGTCCCCCACCCACCCCTAGCAGTGGGGCAGCTGCACCAGTGCCCTTGAGCTGCATGCTGGAAAATGAAAATGGCTTCTCACCTCCTCACTTCCCCCCAAATGTCATTGCAACAGGTTCCCGTCTTTGAATAGGCGAAAACGGTACTCTTGTGATTTTTCACTGGGGAATCAGGTAATTCCCAGGAGGCCTCTCGATAATGAGATTAAAATGAATGAAAATGAGGGTTAATAATATCTTCGCCATTTTTGGGCATGATCGGCTGGGTGAAATAGAAAATGGCCCGCGGCTGGTGCAAATCGCCATTTCGCCCTCTACCACTATTCAACGGGCGCATCCCGATCTACACCGGTTACAACGTGGTCATGGAATCGCATCCAACATTTCAAATATCAGGGCAGCACGGTGGCACAGTGGATAGCACTGCCGCCTCACGGCGCCAAGGTCCCAGGTTCTATCCTGACCCCGGGGTACTGTCCGTGTGGAGTTTGCACATTCTCCTGGTGTTTATGTGGGTTTCGCCCGCACAACCCAAAGATGTGCAGGCTATGTGGATTGGCTAAATTGCCCCTTAATTGGAAAAAATGAATTGGGTACTCTAAATTTAAAAAAACATTTCAGATATCAAAACTGAAGACAGAAATGTAAGAGTTTTTAAACCAGTCGAAGAGGCAGGAAGAGATTATCAGGGTTAACATTGCTTCTCTCCATAGTTGTTGCCTGACCTGTTACATATTTCGAGCATTTTTGTTCTAATCTCAGACTTCCAGCATTTTCAGTTGTTTTTTTAAATATATTTTTATTGAAATTTTGAAGTTTTAGAAATATCACATCAAAACAAAAGGAAAAAGAAAGACCATAGGTATTATGTTATGGGTCAGGGTTTAGAGAATCCCAAAGTGTATCATGGAGTTCACCTGACCCACAACTTTTAATAGATTGTGGTATGGGGAGCACACGGCATACTCTACAGTTATTATACAGCAGACATGGACCAGTGGTTTTTTAAAACAAAACAATGTTGATTCTATGAACTCAAGTTAACCTTTCTGAAACAGACAGTGAACATCTTAGCAACCAGTAAATCAAATCCACCCCCCAAAGAATACAACACTAAGTAATCTGTATGCTGTTCTTTTAACATCCAAAAGACTTAACAAACCTTCAAACAGGAGCACATAAGGGTTTACATTCAAGACTGAAAACATTTATAATTCTTCTGAATTCACCAAATGATCCATAGATAGTCTTTTGATGGCAGAGATCAACAGCAGTGCAGCTTACTTTTAACTTCAGATTCAGCTCACTGAAAAACAGACACACCCAAGCTCTTTCTCAAACTGAAACTAAAAAGCAGAAGTGGAGCTCAGCTCCACCCACACTCTGACATCACTCCAGTAACATGAGCAGCTCAATTTCTTAAAGGTACATTTCTTAAAGGGTACTCTCACATGACAATTAATGTAAACAAGTACAGCACAAAACAGAAGTCATTGCATGCATAACAAACGAGACTGGATGAGCCAGGGACAATATCCCCAACATATTCCCTCCATGGATACAGGACATGGCTGCACCAAAGCAGGATGAAGGCTACAGCACAGACTTGCACAGTGTCGGAAATAAAAACAGAGGAAAAAAGATCCTGAGAACCCCAGAGCTAAGGGGAAATTACACTGATACCCCACAATGTAGTGAAGCTCTCCCCCAGGCCCAGCAAAAGCAGATAACCATTATATGTCTGCGAGACTACAAGGAGAGGACCGGGTGCCACAATCCCAAGGAAATCTCAGACCTCAAACCCAGAGTCTCCCATTGAAAATTAAGAAAAGAACAAGAGGGCTGGTTTAGCTCAGTGGGCTAGCCAGCTGGTTTGTGATGCAGAACAAGGTTTCAATTCCCATACCAGCTTACCTGAACAGGTGCTGGAATGTGGTGACTAGGGGCTTTTCACAACAACTTTATACGTGTGACAAAAAAGGTTATTATTGTTATTAGTAAAGAATGAGGAACAAAGATTTGAGCTACCAAACCTCATCCACCACATCCCAAGACCAAGGAAGGAACAGGCCACCGTAATAACACCTACCCTAAAAGGGACAACAGGACAACCATGAGACTAAAAAGGATATCATCAGATCCCAGCCAGAAAGGGGAACCCTGTCTCAGAGAGAGGGGCCATCAGTACATTAAGCTGCGATGGTAACTCTATAATAAGAACGAGAAAGCAGATCTCGACTTCTTCAACTCCAAGTTTATTGTATTCAGCAATCACTTCTCCAACATCACCACAATGCCACCTGCATCCCCTTTATATATGGGTGCAGTCTATTAAACAACAAGTGCAGTTTATTAGACAATTAAAACCCAATTCCAACTGAAGTACATTAACTCTTTCCTAATCGATTCCCCCTCTTAAAGAAAAAATGTAAGTTTTTTATTTTGACATAAATTACAACACACCATTACACAAATGTATGCATATATTTTTTTCACTGCAATAAATGCACACTATCCCCCTTCGTAAAAGAATTTTCCACTCACATATCCGGAAAAAACATCTCTCTTTAATAATTTCTTTGAGCTAGCCCCTCTTTTTGTCAGCCAGTCAGATAATTGGTAACTGGTTTCAACCCGTTTAATCTCATCAATCTCCCTGTTCTGCAGCATGTAGGTTTGCTATATCAATCTGTAGTCTCTTTTCATGGACACATTTTGTACAGTGCGCATTCGCCCAAAGGGACTTGTTGTCTATATGATACCCTATAGGTACTGTTCCCAAATACCCTGTTCCATTTAAAATTGCAGGGTGTTTTTTCTGCAAATTTCACTCCCACTAAAACCAAAAGTCTATCCAGATTTGTAACTTTAGCACAGCCCAATAACTTGAATTCCATCGTTGATTGGGGAATTTCTAGATGGACTTTTTGCAGCCTTGTTACAGTCTGTTAAATTCCATTATGTACTCTTCAATGGACGTATTCTCTAACTTATTAAGTTTGTCAGAATCTGACCCAAGTCTCATAAACACTTAAAATGCCATCCTTTTGGTAAATCTTACCCATAAAAGTTTCTAATTTCCCCCAACCTTCATTGAAATTAAATTGCTCCGGCTCCAATTCTGAAAATTCTTGTACCTTAGTTTGCTTTTGTACGGTAATGAAAGTGCCAAGGACATTCCTTACTGTTTCTTGGCCAAGAATGTAACCCATGTCCACATGGTAACTCCATTCTTCCATTGATCATAGGGTTGATGCTCAGAGAACAACGGTGGGTAGTCATACATTCTACACTTGGGCATTCTACACTTGGATTCAGCTATTTATTTTCCAAGGTACTCTTAATCACTCTTCAAGGTTAGAATTCAGAATACAGCCTTTAGTCTGAAGAAATTTCAGTTTGCAATCCTTTATTTCCACAAGCACGTACCATTCTCTGTTGCCATTATTAGCACCGATGATACCTCGATAATAAGAACAAGAAAGCATGTCTCAAGTTCTTTGAGTCCAAGTTTATTGTGTTCAGCAATCACTTCTCCAACATCATCACAGTACCACCTGTATCCCCTTTATACATCGGTGCAGTCTATTAAACAATAAGTGCAACCGATTAAACAATTAAAATCCCAATTCCAAATTAAGTCCTAGGGGACATTAACTCTTCCATAATACAGGGCGCACCCCCCCCCCCCCCCCAGTGCCCTGGGAGGGAGGGAGGACAAGCCCATCTCAGCCTAGCACCAGGAAACCCACCCCGACAACCAGGATCACTCAAGAAAACGATTAGGGTTACAATAAGACAATGAAAACAAAGTCCCATAGCGAGCGCATTTAGCTGCATGTTTCCCGGTGCTTGCAGCGCTGAGATACACATGGCGAGACAATGTCACTCACAGTAAATAAGGGGCCTAACCGGGGAACGCACGACCAAGGCCGCACATGTCCTCATTTTCTAGACCGAGGATCTCCGCTTGACAAAACTCCTCAGTGTAGCGAAAGATCGGACTCCGAAGCCCCCAACACGACCCCTGACCCCCCCAAACCCCAACATACTACGGGAGTGACCAAAAACTGTGCTGGCACTCCCGACACAATTGCACCGTGCAAAAAAATACCAGCTTGGCACCTTGGCAGTGCCAACCTGACATGCCAGCAGTACCCTTACCAGCTGTCAGTACCACCTGCGCACCTTGGAAGTACCAGGATGGCACCTAGATGGCACTGCCAGAGTGCCAGGTTGGCAGTACCAGAGTTCCCAGGTGGCAGCAGTGCCAGGACGCCACCCTTCCCAAAAGGCATGCAACTGGGTGCTTCCGATCCCTTGGGAGACCCCCATGAGTGCCGTTCCGTCTGGTCCCCGTTAGTGGGGACCAGTGCGAAATGGTGCTCACCTGAGATCTCCGAAGTGAAGTAGATAGATCCCAATGCCTCAGGTACCTCAGGAAACTGCATATTAGAGAGAGACTATCCCTCGTGCACTCACATGCAGATTTGATAAAAACTGATCCCGCCCACAATGGCTGGGATTTACATCTCAACGTTTCATGAGATCGCGTTAGACCTCGCAAGGCTTTGCGAGCCGGGCAGATCCCGGGAGCGCAGTCTCCAGCTTTCATTGGTCATGCTGCACTGCGGCAAGTTACTTTTCTGGCGCAGAATGGCCATTAGATCACGCTCATCATATCAAATAGGCCCACACTTAAATGACCCACGATCTTGCATCACCGCAATTAGCTCTGGAGAAAACCAATGCAAAGAGAGGGATAGATCGGAAGCAACACCTCCAGGGTGTCTCTGAAGAAGAAGAAGAGTAGAGAATATGACCAAGAGCTATCAGAACTAATCACTCGGATAACAAAACTGCTCGAGCAACTGGGCGAGAGCCAGCCAACTAAATCACAGGAGAACCTCACTCCTACACTAGGGAAGAGGAGAAAGAGGATAACTATTAGACACAATGCTTGGTCTGTCCTAAAATCATCACCCACCCGGGCATCAGACCCAGCCAAACCAGGTTCCCCCATGGGCGCCCCAGGAAAGAGCACTCCTGTCCCTGAAGACAACAGGGTACCGACCACGGCACTGGGTCTGGTCTAGCCCAGAACCATCACAAAAGGAAACACAGGAGAGCCTGACCCCAGGGACTCCCACACCACCACAACGCTTACACCCCACTGAGATTGCACCAACTTAGTCCTATAAAGAACAAGGCACTCCTCCCACCGACCCATCAAGAAAGGATATACAACTGAGTTCTAGCCCAGGGAGAACCTTAGTCCAAGGAAGAAGAACTGCCGAAGCATTCACCTCATGGGTGCCATGAGAGGGGAAGCTAGTGCTCCTCCCCCGACACCTAGGGACCGACCAGCTACCAACCAGCCTGGGCCAGTGCAAAAACCAACAGCACACACCGAGATGAAAGAAGGGAAGAGAGGAAAACCTCCAAATGAGGGGACACCCAACCGGGTCATGGAAACTCATCTGATGAAGGATACTCTGGGCCAACCTTGTCCTCAGTGAAGCTCCAAAAGTCATAACAGCCAGACAGGGAGACCCATATAAGGAGAAAGCACTGACATTATTAAAGGGAAGAGCCAAATAAAACCCAGTCCTTATCAGGATAACAAGCATTCTGCCTGGGCCTAAACGGAAAAGGCACTGAAGCGAAATTAAAAGAAAAAGTACAAAAAAAAACCTGGAGTCAATTATTTCTAACTGGGGGGGGGGAGGGCTTCCTCAATCACAATAAGGACAAAACTAACCCCAACCCTCTGCCTTTTAACCCATTCCAGCTCTGCTCATCTTCGGGAGACAACAAAACGCCTCTCTCCTCCCTTCACCACAGGGATTATCAGATAATATATGACTCTGCACTGCAGAGTTGAGACTTTCGGACAGAACAGCGTCTTCATTGGCAGCCATCGATGCACACTGCATTGTCAGGGCAGGAACCCGCTCAAAAGCAACCGCGTCACTAAAGGCTGCGCTCCACCCCAACTCCTTCCAGCTGCCACAAACAAGCGAGGATTTACACATTCTCTCCTGTTCTATCATGCAGGAACACTGACCAACAATGCTTGACACGCAGTAAAAAGTATGTAGGCCAAGAAAAGGTCAAAAAAAAGAAAGGCGCACACGGATGAAAAGACGGATTAAAAGACGAGCTGAGGTGGAGCGCGCGAAAACGCAGTCATTCCCGTGCTCACATCACCTTCTCTTCTTACATCATTACCCCCCATCTGCAGTATTTGGCTTTTGCATCAGAATTTATTCTGACTTTGTGGACAGCGCACGCCTGCGCAATCTTCCACTTTATCCGCTAAATGCCGATGCTGTGCTAATACTGGAACAGCTTGGTTCGGGTGGTGACGAGGCCTGAAGCACAAGCCTTCAGCGCTACAGCTGGGATGATGTCAGGGCCGTAGCCTTTGCTGTATCCTAGTTGCTCAGCCATTTCTAGTTACCCTTCGCATGACCCCTCTCACTCCACAGTTCAGATAAAACTCACCATTACTGATGAAATACTGACTTGCTGGGCTGCAGCTTTTATGTTAGTTTAAGAGCGAAACTGAGCATCAACCTAACAAGCTAGTGTTTTGTTATGTTTCCTTTGTAACATAAGCAGCTTCCTTGTGTTGCATTTGTCAAGGAAGGCCGAGACGTGTAAATAACTTCAACTCATTTATTTACACTTTGTACACTTTTATAACTTGAGTTCGACACTACTGCTAATCCTATTGTAGCTACCTAAACTGACTAAGCAGCTGCTGTCTTCCACGTGGTGGGTGTGATACTGAATCAACCTTGTGCCTCTCCTCACTGACTGTCTCCACTGGCCGAAGGGGGGTTGATCATGTGTGTGGTGTCCTTTATGTATGGGTCGGTGTAATTCCCCCCTGTGGTCGTGCCACCTCCTTGTGTATCGTGAATGTCCATTGGTCGCCTCCCACCTAACTTATCTATTGGTTGAGTATGTGTTTGTGATGTTTCTAGTGCTCCCTTTAGTGTCTTTCTAGTTTACATGTATTTACAGTGATGCACATCACCACATCCTCCCCTTTTTATATGTTCATATGTTCATATTTTCTGTACACTTGAAGAAAAACTGAACAAAGAACAGGTAGAGAATGTAAGGTATATACAAGTCATGGGAATGGTGATTAAACAATAAGTCTAAATCATTCATGTGAGTCCATAAACCATCAATCATCATGGTGAAATGTCTCTCTTGGTTATGAACGCCATCAACAAGAACCAAGAAGTGGTCGAATCACTGCGCTGTCCACTTTGGAGTCTTTTTCTTTTTTTCTTTTTATGTTTGTGATGGTGCTGTCAGATGGCATCTTGTAGCTGATAGGTCGTTGACATTGAAGAGGTACCATCAACAGTATCATTCGAGGTCATGGATGTGCCAGATGTTGAAGTCGGATGAGACTGTGAATACTGGTTCTGGCCACATGCTGTGCTGGAAGGGTGATTCTGCTGAGAAGCGTTGAAGCATGTCGATTTGGAGATAGAATTGCTGCTCGCATCAATGTCTGGTGATGGTGTGAAACTAGAACCTTGCATCTGATAGGAATATGCTGTCTGGCCAGGCTGTGGTGCAGCAAATCCTGGGCAGTAACTAAGGCATCCAGTCTGTAGTGCAGATTGCGCTTGCGGTAGTCCTCCTTCGGTCTTGATTCCATTAGTGGGCAATCCGTAGCGCTGGCCTGTTTGAGTATATGCTGCATAGACTGCTGGCTGCTGCATGCCTGAATACTGGGTTTGTCCAGCATGAGCTGTCATTGGCTGCACTGCTGGTGTGGAAATAATGTGTGGACATAGCTGTGGTGAAAATTGGTGTATTCCTCTTGGACTGTAGCTGCTGCTTGTTATTGCTGACCCAGTGTGATTGTCACGTGATCCATCTCCTGTCGTTGTGGCATCTGCTGTCACCCTGAGCGTGCCATCACTGAGGTTGCGACGCTGCCTGTCTGGAGTAAAGTCTGGCTTACGTGAATCAGAGTCGGCATTTGGTTGCTCCCCATCTGGAGTCTGGTCTGTTTTTTTGTTGATGCTCCCCATCCGGAGTCTTAGCGGGTTCACTGGAGTCAGCTGAGATTTCTTGAAGCTGCACGTCTGGAGTCGGAACATGTAGGAATGCATTGACTAGTGGAGAGGTTTGAGCAATTGAGGGTGGAAGTAGTGTGGTGTCACCGGAGTCACCAGTGGTCTCACCGTGATCGTCGAGTGCCTCTGTATGCACTAGCTGAGGTCTGTCACCTTGCACCTTTTGCATGGGAAGTGGGATGCTGTCGTCACTCGTTTCACATACCATGGATAGATCCTCATTAGCAGCTTGCTGTTCACTAGGGTTGGGTAAATTGTCAGAGTTTTCATCTGGTGGTGCAAACAATGTGGGTGGACTGTCATTGTCTTGCCGTTGTCCTTCATTTGGGCTTTTCTTCTTTGGAATTTTAAATCTTCCCCCAGACATTACAGAACCTTGTTCATTTCCCTCAATTTTTCCCATATGTTGGGACGTCATATCTGCTGGGTTGAAGATCCTCAAATCTGAAAAATGAATCCGCATCTGCGTCGGATTCAATGCGGGGGTTACCAATGTGCAACACGAAAGGTTCGTCTGAGTCGTAGTCGTATAGGACCATGGAGCTGTCATTGGGCTCGCGAGGTCCAGAAAAAATGTAAAGGTCGGTATCATCGGTTTGTGCGTAGGTAACTGCTTGTTGCAGGGTTCTTTGAAGGTTAAATTCATTTCCTGGTTCAATTTGAGGCATTGTGCTGTCATTCCAGGTGAAGGCAGGTTGTTTTACAGCTTTAAAAGATTTTTTCTTTGATTTGGGATGTTTCCCCTGTAAATTGGTGTGGTCTGGGGCCTCTGGCATCATGACGCGCGTGACGTAGCGCGTAGGAAGCGATTGCGCATGCGCAGATTGTTGTTCCTTTACCGATGGACGTTTTCTTGATTGCGCATGCGCGGCGTCTCACGCATGCGCAAACGAACCTTCCGGTTCTGCGCACATCTCGCGCAACTGCGCTAGTGTAGTCCCTTTAGTAAGATGGCCGCCGACCTCAACCCAAATCGCTCTCTGGTCCGGGCCCTCGGAGTGAGTACTGGCACTTCTCTTACCTTTCCTTGCCGATTGGAGTGTGTTTTTCTCACAGTATTTGCCGAATTTGTCCAGGACTGCCTGGAAGTCGTACCTGTTTTGCCCCTTGGAGAACTTGAATTTTTTAAAGATTTCTTCTGCTCTTGCACCGGCGATGGTGAGGAGAAACTCTACTTTTTCATTATCGGCCAGGTCTTTAAGTTCGGCTGCCACCAGGTAGAATTCAAACGCCTGCCGGAATCGCTGCCAGTTCTCGCGGAGATCGCTGTGGCACTGGAGCGGCTGCGGAATCGGGAGCCTGTACATCTTGCCTGGGTATTGCTGGTTGTCACTGTACACTGAGGTATGGCTATCTGGATTTAAGCAGTTCACTACTGGTACCATGTTTTGTTATGTTTCCTTTGTAACATAAGCGGCTTCCTTGTGTTGCATTTGTCAAGGAAGGTCGAGACGTGTAAATAACTTCAACTCATTTATTTACACTTTGTACACTTTTATAACTTGAGTTCGACACTACTGCTAATCCTATTGTAGCTACCTAAACTGACTGACCAGCTGCTGTCTTCCATGTGGTGGGTGTGATACTGAATCAACCCTGTGCCTCTCCTCACTGACTGTCTCCACTGGCCGAAGGGGGGCTGATCATGTGTGTGGTGTCCTTTATGGATGGGTTGGTGTAATTCCCCCCTGTGGTCGTGTCACCTCCTTGTGTATCGTAAATGTCCATTGGTCGCCTCCCACCTAACTTATCTATTGGTTGAGTGTGTGTGTGTGATGTTTCTGGTGCTCCCTCTAGTGTCTGTCTAGCTTACATGTATTGACAGTGATGCACATCACCACAGCTAGCTAGTGATGTTCAACTCACTATCATGAGGTGTATAGCTCTTATTTCAAAAGCAGCTAAGGTCCAATCGCCTGGGAATCTAAACCGATAGTTAGAAGAGAAGGTTCAGTGGAAGCAGTAGTCAGACAAGTGGTAAACTACAGCAGAATGTGAACCTGACAGACAAAAACAACTGATTGAATAGATAAGATGAAAGTGGTTGTTTTGGATGAACGGCTAACCTTAGTGATCACCAGGGTTGGGAAAGCTATTACAAAAGGTCAAAGGAAATGGCAATAATTTTGTTTTATCGTCTCCTCCTGCTACTTTGATCTGATTCTGGCCTCAATAACACTCTCCCCCCCCGTGACAATTGACTAAACTGTCAACATTTAATTCTGGAATAGCCACTATTTCCAGAAGGTTGATGGGAAAGGTCTATCCATTGACCTCAAATCACGATGAATTGCAGGTGAGTCTCAAAAGCTGATTGATGATTGCACGTTAGCTCTTTGAAGTGTCTAACTAATGATTCTTTTGCACGCCATGAAAGGATGAAGAGCAGGGAACCAGGATGCGTAGCAATCAGCACATTGTAACAAGCTCAATGTTGACTGCATTCATGTTATCAGTGGTGGCAGCTGCACTAAGGCAGACAGAAAGGAAATGCCAATGTGCTCCCAGTAAAAGAGCTGACAAATTACTTCAGAGC
Organism: Scyliorhinus torazame; assembly: GCF_047496885.1. Classification (NCBI taxonomy): domain Eukaryota; kingdom Metazoa; phylum Chordata; class Chondrichthyes; order Carcharhiniformes; family Scyliorhinidae; genus Scyliorhinus; species Scyliorhinus torazame. The sequence continues at coordinate 212,718,187 of NC_092713.1, read as the reverse complement.
TGACAAGTTACTTAGATTCGATTGAATGAATATATGCTCTGGCACTTCAGTTACTTTCTACTTTTACCGAGTACATTTTAAAAGATAACAGTTTCTCCTGACCACATTGTCATTTGGCTGGAGAAGGCAGACCTTGGAATGTGTGTACTCAAACACAATGGCCCTGATGTGAATGAGGAGGTGGGGAAAGCGTGGGTGAGGCCAAGAGGGGTTGAAGAATACAGCAAGGCCGGGGACACACAGGCCCTGCCAAACTGAATAGCAGATCCTTATTAGCACTTTTCAGTTTCAGTTCCTCGCCCGCCAAGTTGGCAGGCCTGCTGGCAGATGGGGGAGAATGCCAACAGCAAGGTGTGCCATTCATGGTCCCTTCGGTGCATTTCCTGGCAATTGGGAGAGAGGTTACAAGTCAGGAGGGATAGGGTGAAGCAGAGGTGGGCAATTGGGGCTGAGGGAGGCCGAAGGCTACCTTAAGCGGCTGGAGGGTGGGGTAGGACTACTGCTCGTCCTGGCCCACAAGGAGTGCTTGAAATGGCAATTTACTTGTGAAGCCAGCAACTCTATCCTGCCTGCTTTTCACTGCTGGATTTCTGAACAATTGCATTCCATTTGCACGGTAGCATCGTGATTTAAATATATTAAATAAGTATTCAGCTGTCCCTCGGTTTCAGGTGTGAATTGCTTCCATTCCGTTTGATGAGTTGTGAGATGGCTGACAAGTCCAATCTTCAGACACTGCCATGATCAGGGCAAATGGTGCTTGAAAGGTTGGCCCCTCGCCGTGACCCTCAGGTTAAATCACCACCAGTCAGCTCTCCCCCTCAAAAGGGAAAGCTGTCTATGGTCTGATGCACGATCAATTGCACAGAGCCGAGAGTTGAATACAACTGAGGCTTTATTACTCGAATATGTGTGGCCTCCTACGGCAGTTGGCAAAATGGCTGCTGTATAGGGAGCACACATATTTATACTCTGCCTACTGGGCGGAGCCAGCAGGCAGGGATACCTCCGTACCTGTAGTACAGGGTCTCACCACACATCTTCTAATATGTACAACAGTGGTGATTACCACATTCACCCCCTGTTAAAATTGAGTCTGGTGGGGGGGGTGGAGAACTCTATACAGAGCAAGTTTAATATACAGAAGCAAAAAAAAAATATTTCTTTCTAAAGTCCAGTACAAGATGGTTTGATAATCCCGAACCAATTACAGATTTAGTAGTCCGGGGCCTTGATGTGGCGTTGGGAGCGACGCAGTGGTGGCGGCGATTCCGATGTTGGTCTGGTCCTCGGTGACTCCGGGAGGATGCCGAAATCCTTTTCATCCTCGGGCGTGGGCAGGGGGAGGATGGATGGTCCTGGGGGGATGTTGCTGGGTGAGCCAGGTGGTAGGGGCCCGCCAAATTTCAAGGTTAGGCTCTGGAGGTTACACTGGAAGTCCAGGCCGAGTAGCAGGGCAGCGCAGAGGTTGGGGAGGACGTAGAGCCGGAAGCCACTGAATTCTACGCCCTGAACCGTGAGTGCGACTATACAATACCCCCGGATCGCCAAGGAGTGGGATCTGGAGGCCAGGGAGATTCTTTGATTGGCGGGGTGTACCGCAAGGGAGCAGCACCTCACCATATCTGGATGGATGAAGCTTTCATAGCAGGCAAGAGGTCTTGTGCCCATCGATCTTCACGCTTGTCGAGGCGGTAGCTAGATTGTGCGGGCGTGACTGGTCGATCGTGACCGAGGTGAGTCGTGGCTGGTGGTCACTGGTGTCGAACGATGGGGTGCCCGGGGGCACGGGTCCTGGAACAATGGTGGTTCCCATGTGCCATGGGGAAGACAAGAAGAAGTCGGCGCGTCCTGGAGATCCTGAGGTGGACAAGGTGGCAGCGCCCACAGGTCGCACGTGGCGGGGGTTGAAAAAGATGACGGTGCCCATGGGCTGCACGTGGTCCGAGAAGGTGAAGATGGCAGCGCCCAATGGTCGCGCGTGGTCTGAGGGGGAGAAGATGGCGACGCCCACTAGCCGCGCGTGGTCTGAGGGGGAGAAGATGGCGACGCCCACTGGCCGCGCGTGGTCTGAGGGGGAGAAGATGGCGACGCCCACTGGCCGCGCGTGGTCTGAGGGGGAGAAGATGGCGACGCCCACTAGCCGCGCGTGGTCTGAGGGGGAGAAGATGGCGGCGCCCACTGGCCGCGCGTGGTCCAGAGAGATGAAGATGGCGGCGCACATTGTCCGTACGCGAGGGGGGTCGGGGCAATAGCGGTGACTGAGCGGGCCTGGTGCACCGCAGCGAAGTGCCCCTTCTTGCCGCAGGCCTTGCAAAGGGCGGTGCAGGCCGGGCAGCGTCAGCGGGGGTGTTTCTGTTGCCCGCAGAAGTAACATCGGGGGCCCCCGGTGTAGGTTGGCTGGCACGTAGCACAGGCATATTGACCGGGTGAGGGCCCCGGTGGGGCGGCCGTCTGCGGAGTCCACGATGTGTAGGAGGGGTGGGCCGCGCGGCTGAGGGTGTAGGCCTCGATATTGCGCGAGGCGACCGTCATGGAAAGCCCCAGTTTTTTTGTTGCTGCGAGGTCAAGCGTGGCCCCCTCTAAAAGTCGCTGGCGTATGTGGTCTGACCCTATCCCCGTAACGAAGGCGTCCCGCATGAGGAGGTTTGAATGTTCCGTGGCCGTGACGGCCTGACAGTCATAGTCTCTGAGGAATTAAAGCACGCCAGAAGTCTTCTACGGACGTACCAGAGAGTTGACTGCGAGTAGAGAGTACGTGTCTGGCGAAGGGCGTGTTCGCTTGCTGGGCATAGTTCTCCTTCAGTAGCACCATGGCTTCATCATAGGTCGGCACGTCCTGGATAAGAGGAAAGACGTTGGAGCTCAGCCGCAAGTAGAGTATCTGGATCTTCTGATCTTCTTGGATTGGGTCTGGTGCAGACCTGATGTAATCTTCGAAACAAGCTAGCCAGTGCTGAAAGTCCTTTTTGGCGTCGCTTGATTGCGGATCCAGCTGCAGGCGATCCGGCTTGATACGGAGGTCCATTTTCTGAAAATCGTAGAGTAATAAATTGATGCACGATCAATTGCACAGAGACGAGAGTTGAATACAACTAAGGCTTTATTACTCCAAGATGTGTGGCCTCCTACAGCAGCTGGCTAAATGTCTGCTGTACAGGGCGCACACATATTTATACTCTGCCTACTGGGCGGAGCCAGCATGCAGGGACTACCCCCGTACCTGTCGTACAGGGCCTTACCACACATCTCCTAATATATACAACAGTGGTGATTACCACAGGGTCCTCTGGGACTATGGAGACTTTACATTTACCTTATGAGGGTGTAAATTTGTTTCACTGTGTAGTGCCCCACTTCTTTGGTGGCAACAAATCAAGCAATCGTGACCAATACTTACCAATGTAGCTTTTAAATTTGCTGACGTAGCTGAGCTCTCAGACATGACTCAATGGTAGCCCTCTGACCTCTGAATCAAAAGATTGTACTTTCAATTCCCTTTCCACCGACTTGAGCACAAAATCTCAGCTAGTACTCAAGAGCAATAGTGTCGAAGATGCCATTTTTCAGCTGATATGTTAAAAGGAGGCCCTGTATCCCTCCCAGATTGACATAAGTAATCCCCTGCATTATTTTGCCGAAGAACCCGGGAGTTCTCCCTCATGGTCTGGTCAATATTTTTTCATCAACTAACGTAAGTAAATATTTTACCTGGCCATTAGCTCTTTGCGGTTTGTAGGACATTTGTTCAGTAAAGTAGTTCATGGGTTGTTTGTGGGACGTTGTCATAATATACACCAGTATATCATGGTGCAGACATACACTGATGGACACACAGTGGGACCAATCAACATACACAACACCACAGCCAATCACCAGTTAGACCACACGCACTATAAAGACAGGGGACATCAGAGTTCCCGCTCATTCGAGATGCAGCGAGCTAGGAGGACAGAGCTCACAGCCTGCAGCACAGACATTCACCATGTGCTGAGTGCATCGACTGGTTAGGACAGGTCTTTTGTTAAAGCTAGTATCATGCAAACCCACAGTCAGAGTATGTTAAACAGTTAAAGATTCAATAAAATAGTGTTGCACTATTTCTAGTGTTGGTGACCTGTATGTGTTCCACAGATCCAGAGCACCCAACACAACATGATACCAGGAGTTGAGGGATATTAGCTATTCTTAGACCTACCTGCAAGTGATCTGCCTTCCGCCAGCATTCCGTCATCCTGCAACATGGACAACATCTGCCCTAGGACAACCTAGGGGCCAACTGGAAGATATTCAAACAGCGCTTCCAGCTCTTCCCTTGAGGGCACAGACAGGGAGGATGCCTCGGATACCAGGAAGATTGCTCTCCTCTCCACGGCAGGGGACCATGCCATTCACATTTTCAATTCTCTCACCTTTGCGGATGATGAAGATAAAACAAAGTTCAAGACGGTCCTCCTCAAGTTTGACACTCACTGCAACATAGAGGTGAATGAAAGTTTCGAGCACTACGTGTTCCAACAGCGTTTTGCAGGGTAAGGATGAACCTTTCCAATCCTTTCTCACGCACCTCCGCATCCTTGCGCAGTCGTGCAGCTATGGGCCCACCTCCGACTCCATGATATGCGACCAGATCATTTTCGGTGTTCAGTCGGACCCCCTACGACAACGGCTCCTCAAAGTAAAGCAGCACACCCTAGCGACCGCCATCGAGACCTGTGTCTTACACGAAAATGCCACGAGTCGGTCTTCCCACATCCAAGCAGCTGAAACGGTGCGGCAAGGTCCCCACGAGGTGGAACGGGTCCAAGCTTTTGAGCAACTCCAGGGCCTCAGCCTGGATGAGGGCAGCCATTTTGCACGCTTCTCGCGGACTCCCGCGCTTGTGCGCACCAAACGAGGGGAAGGTGACGTCAAAGAACGTAATGCGCAGGCGCGCACCACGCACGACCGCACCGCGCATGCGCGGTGGCGCAGCGAACGTACTGACGCTATGACGTGCGGCAACTGTGGCTCTGCCCATTTAAAACGGCAATGCCCTGCCAAATCACGACAATGTCTACGATGTGGAAGACTTGGCCACTGTGCTGCCTTCTGCCGAGCAGCTCAGCCTGCCAACTCATATCGCTTCAGCCAGCCTCGCAGGAATTTCCGGGCAATTCATCCCACGGTCACCGAGTCCGATGCGGATCTCCTACACAGCAGTGACACCGAGGACCCAAAGGTGCCTTTTCTCGTCGGCATCGTGACAAAAAACAGCATGTCCCCGAGGCAACGACACCAGCCGCTGTCGGTATACAGCATCGATCCAGACGATGAGTGGTGTGCCACCCTGACGGTCAACCGGTCCCAAATACGATTCCGCCTGGACACTGGTGCCTCCGCCAATCTCATTGCGCGGTCTGACTTCCAAAGCCTTTGTGTCAAACCAGCCATCCTTCCATCAGCCTGCCAGCTATTGGATTACAATGGCAATGTCATTGCTGCTAGCGGCTCATGACAACTTGAAGTGACGCACAGGTCACGCAAAGCCATCCTTCCTTTTGAAATAGTGGGCTCCTCGAAAGCCTCCCTGTTGAACCTAATTCAGAGAGTTCATTCTCTCCTGATGGCACGTCTGCCTTTCAGGACACTGACTTCAGGGCACAACTTGACATCTGCCATCATCAACCAGCACCACGACGTCTTCGAAGGCATGGGCACGCTCCCATATACCTACAAGATCTTATTGAAACAGAATGCCATGCCTGTGGTGCACGCACGTCGCAGGTTCCCAGCACCCCTTAAGGACCGCCTCAAGCAGCAGCTGCAGGACCTCCAGGACCAAGGAGTGATCTCCAGAGTCACGGAACCAACCGACTGGGTCAGTTCCATGGTGTGTGTAAAAAAGACTTCCGGCGAATTGAGAATTTGCATTGATCCCAAGGATCTAAATCGCAATATCATGAGGGAGCATTATCCAATTCCCAAGCGCGAAGAGATCACATGTGAGATGGCTCGCGCCAAGCTCTTCACCAAACCTGACGCCTCAAAAGGATTCTGGCAAATCCAGCTTGACAAATCCAGCAGGAAACTGTGTACATTCAATACACCCTTTGGCAGATATTGTTACAACAGGATGCCGTTTGGGATCATATCTGCTTCAGAAGTGTTTCATAGGATCATGGAACAAATGATGGAAGGCATTGAAGGTGTTCGTGTCTATGTCGACGACATAATCATTTGGTCCACCATCCCGCAGGAGCATGTCAGTCGCCTCCAGCGCATATTCAAACGCATACGTGAGCAGGGCCTACGCCTCAACAGGGCCAAATGCTGTTGTGGTCAGACGGAACTCAAGTTCCTCAGGGACCACATCTCCCAGTTAGGTGTGCGGCCGAATGCGGACAAGGTGGCTGCTATCACAGCCATGAAAACGCCAGAGGGCAAGAAGGCGGTCCTCCGATTTCTGGGCATGGTCAACTTTTTAGGGAAGTTCATCCCTAACCTCGCCTCTCATACCACAGCTCTCAGGAACCTGGTCAGGAAGACGACAGACTTCCAATGGCACCCTGCCCATGAGCGCGAATGGAGAGAACTTAACACCAAACTCACCACGGCCCCGGTCTTAGCTTTCATTGATCCAGCAAAAGAGAGCAAAATTTAGACCGATGCCAGCCAATCCGGCATTGGGGCAGTGCTCCTGCAACGCGATGAGGCCTCATCATGGGCCCCAATTGCATATGCATCACGCACCATGACCCCCATGGAACAGCGCTACGCGCAGATAGAAAAGGAGTGCCTGGGCCTTCTGACTGGTGTGGTTAAGTTTCACGATTATGTGTACGGACCTCCTCAATTCACCGTCGAGACCGACCATCACCCGCTGGTCAATATAATACAGAAAGACATGAACGACACAACGCCTCCCTCCAGCGTATTCTTCTGAAGCTCCGGCGATATGACTTCCAGCTGGTATACACCCCAGGCAAAGACCTCATCATTCCTCACGCTCTCTTCAGGGCAGTCAACACTCCATGTGATCCAGCGGGATTTGTCTGCCAGGTTGACGCCCATGTGGCATTCGCGGTCTCCAATCTACCTGCCACGGATGAATGCCTCGTCCAAATTCGCCGCGGGATGGCGGCTGACCATTTGCTACAACGTGTCATGCGCCACCTAACAGATGGGTGGCTGAAGGGCCAATGCCCTCAGTTCTATAATGTCAGATATGATCTGGCGGTAGTAGGCGGGGTTCTTCTAAAACTGGACCGTATTGTCATCCCGCACAGCATGCGCCAGCTCGTCCTGGAACAGCTACACGAGGGCCATCTTGGCTTGGAAAAGTGCCGCCGACGGGCCCGAGAGGCAGTGTACTGGCCCGGCATCAATGAGGACATAGCCAACACGGTGCTCCACTGCCCCACTTGTCAGCGCTTCCAGCCGGCCCAACCACATGAGACCCTGCAGCCCCATGAGTTGGTCACGTCACCTTGGACCAAGATGAGCATCGACCTGTTCCACGCGCTGGGTAGAGACTATGTCCTGATCGTGGACTACTTTTCAAATTACCCGGAGGTGATACAGTTGCACGACATCACATCGTCTGCAGTCATCCGTGCCTGTAAGGACACCTTTGCTCGACACGGCATCCCACTCACGGTTATGTCGGACAATGGCCCCTGCTTCGCAAGCCAGGAATGGTCCAACTTTGCCAGGCGGTACAATTTTTCACATGTGACATCCAGTCCCCTGTACCCCCAATCCAACGGCAAAGCGGAGAAGGGCGTCCACATAGTCAAACGGCTCCTCTGCAAGGCTGCCAATACTGGGCCGATTTCTACCTCGCCTTGCTGGCCTGTCGCTCCGCCCCACTGTCCACTGGCCTGTCGCCAGCCCAGTTGCTCATGGGTCGCACCCTGAGGGCGCCGGTGCCGTCCATTCATGTTCCAGACCTCGACCACATTCCGGTCCTTCGCCGGATGCAGCTGTCTCGTGCACAGCACAAGGCAGCTCATGACTCCCGTGCAGCTGATCTCCGTGCTCTGGCTCCAGATGACAACGTCAGCATCCATCTTCCGGATGGTGGCTGGTCTGCAACCGCTGTGGTCCTTCGGCAGGTGGCCCCCTGCTCATTCCTGGTTCATCTACCGGATGGCTCCATTCTACGCCGTAATCAATGCGCCCTTAGTCTCGTTCCACGCTCGCTACGTGATCCTCCACTGTCACCTCGCCCTCCTGCTGACCGTGCCATGGACTATGCAGAGATCCCGGTCACTCTGCATCCTCCTCTCTCTGACGCAGTCCAGCCCGCACCTCAGCCGGCGGCTCCCAACCCACCCTTGAGGTGGTCAACCAGAATACATCGCCCACCTCAGAGACTTAATTTGTAAACTTTGTGGATTTATGGACTTTCTGATTTGTTCTGTTCTTCCGTTTGATCATTTACATGGTTTGTATATAGTGTTCATCTCGTTATTCTTGTGGCATACTATTTTTCTGCACCAGGCACCTTCCCATGAAATTAGCTTAGTTCTCATGTACATAGTCCTGTAAATATTTCGTACACATGTAGTCAGGGACATTCTCACTATTTATTGCCACAAATGTACATTCTTTTATAAAAGGGGGGATGTCATAATATACACCAGTATATCATGATACAGACACACACTGATGGACACACAGTGGGGCCAATCAACACACACAACACCGCAGCCAATCACCAGTTAGAGCACACGCACAATAAAGACAGGGGGCATCAAAGTTCCCGCTCATTCGAGCTGCAGCTAGCTAGGAGGACAGAGCTCACAGCCTGCAGCACAGACATTCAACATGTGCTGAGTGCATCGACTGGTTAGTGTGGTGATGTGCATCAATGTAAAGGCATGTAGGCTAGCTAGACACTAGAGGGAGCACCAAAGACATCACACACACACACTCAGCCAATAGATCAGTTAGATAGGAGACGACCAATGGACAATCACGATACACAAGGAGGTGACACGACCACAGGGGAGCATTACACCAACCCCTATATAAAGGACACCACACACATGATCTGCCTCTTTCCAGTGGAGACAGTCAGTGAGTACAGGCGCAGGGTTGATTTAATATTACACCCACCACGTGGATTGCAGCAGCTGGTTAGTCAGTCTAGGTAGCTATAGTAGGATTAGCAGTAGTGTCGAACCCGAGAAATAGTAGTGTGAATAGTTTAAAAAACGTATTGAAGTTATCTCCACGTCTGAACCTTCCTTTGTCAAGTGCACCACAAGGAAGCCGCTTATGTTACACCTACAAAATAACAAATCATGGTACCAGCAGTGAACTGTTTCAATCCAGATAGCCATACCTCAGCGTACAGTGACAACTAGCAATGATACCCTGGCAAAATGTTTGAGATCCAAGTTCCGCAGCAGCTCCAGTGCCACGGCGATCTCCGCGAAAACTGGCGGGCATTCCAGCAAAAGTTTGAAATCTTCCTGGTGGCAGCCGAACTAGAAGAAGGGGCCGATCCTGAAAAAATAGAGCTTCTCCTCACCATCGCCGGTGCCAGAGCAGAAGAAATCTTTTAAAAATTCAAGTTCTCCAAGGGGCAAAACAGGAGCGACTTCCAGGCAGTCCTGGACAAATTCGGCAAATACTGTGAGGAAAACACACTCCAACCAGCAAGGAAAGGTAAGAGAAGCAGCAGTATTCACCTCGAGGCTGAAATCCCGGAGCTGAGAACAATTTTGGTCGGCGGCCATCTTTCTAAAGGGACTGCACTTGTGCAATTGCGCGAGAAGCGCACAGAACGGGAAGGTCTGTTTGCGCATGCACAAGATGCCGCGCATGCGCAATCACGAAGAAGCCCAAAGTAAAGGAACAGCGATCTGCGCATGCACAATCGCTTCCTACGTGCTATGTCACATGCATCATGACGTCAGAGACCCTGGACCACGGCCACTTACAGGGGAAACGTCCCAAATCAAAGAAAAAATCTTTAAAAGCCGTAAAACAACCTTCCTTCACCTGGAATGACAGCACAATGTCTCAAATTGAACAAGGAATTGAAATTAACCTCCGAAGAACCCTGCAACAAGCAATTACCGACGCCCAAACCGATGATTCCGACCTGGAATACTTCGATACCGACCTTTACATTTTCTCTGGACCTCGCGAGCCCAATGCCAGCTCTGATGCAAACTGTGATGATGTGGTCCTAGAAGACGACGACTCGGACAAACCTTTCACCTTGGGCGGCTACCCCAGTACCAAATCCGAACCGCAACTAGACGTGTTGCACATTGGCGACCCCCGTATTGAATCCGACACAGAAGCGCATTCGTTCATCGGATTTGAGGATCTTCAGCCCAGCAGATATGACATCCCAACTCATGAGTGCAGGATGATGCTGCAGCCTGAAATTAAGAGACAGAGAGCGGTACATGCCCACAGAGAGCGGCCTGCTGCCACACAGAGCGTGGTCCACGCACCGCTCAGTGTTTCCGACTCTATGAAAGAAGACACGCAAGACTCCACACCACAGTCCTTGCATGAATAAGAAGTGACTCCAGTGTCACAAGCTTCCACAGTGAGCTCGTGGACAGACTCCACGATAGAAGAAATGCAAGACTCCAGAGCGCAGTCGTTGCACACACAAGACGTGACTCCGGTGTCACAAGCCTCCGCAGCGAGCTCGTGGACAGCCTCCACGATAGAAGCAATGCAAGACTCCGATGCACAGTCCTTGCTGGAACAAGACCTGAGGGTCTAGCAACCTCCTCTGACCAGTTAGCGGCAGACGATGCAAGTCTGCCATGCTCAAGTAAACAGCAAGAAGACTATGACCGTCTACCAAGCTCCAGTGCACAGCAGGACGACCATGACGGTCTATCATGCTCCAGTGAAGAACAAAGTGACGATGACAGTCCAAGCCGAAATGAAGGACAGCAGCAAGATAATGACAGCCCACCCACATTGTTTGCACCACCAGATGAAGACTCTGACAATGTACTCAACCCAAGTGAACAACAAGCAGCTACTGAGGCTCTACCCACTGTATGTGAGACGAGTGACAACAGCATCCCACTTCCCATGCAAGATGTGCAAAATGACAGACCTCAGCTAGTGTGTACAGAGGCACTCGACGATCACTGTGAGACCACTGGTGACTCCGATGACACAACGATACTTCCACCCTCATTCGCTCGAACCTCTCCACAAGTCAATGCATTCCTGCATGTTCCGACTCCAGACGTGCAGCTTCAAGAAATCTCAGCTGACTCCAGTGAACCTGCTAAGACTCCGGACGGGGAGCATCAACAAACCAACACGGTCTCAGTTAAAATAGGCCAGACTCCAGATGGGGAGCAACCAAACGCCGACTCTGATTCACGTAAGCCGGACTTTACTCCAGACAGGGAGTGCCGCAACCTCAGTGATGGCACGCTCAGGTTGACAGCAGATGCCACAACGACAGGAGATGGATCACTTAACAATTACACTGGGTCAGTAATAACAAGCAGCGGCTGCAGTCCAAGAGGAATACACCAATATTCACCACAGCTATATCCACACATTTTTTTCCACACCAGCAGTGCAGCCAATGTCAGCTCAAGCTGGACAAACCCAGTATTCAGGCATGCAGCAGCCAGCAGTCTATGCAGCATATTCTCAAACAGGCCAACACTACAGATTGCCCACTAATGGAATCAAGACCAAAGGAGGACTACCGCAAGCGCAATCTAGACAACCAATGGACAATCACGATACACAAGGAAGTGACACGACCACAGGGGGGCATTACACCAACCCATATATAAAGGGCACCACACACATGATCTGCATCTTTCCAGTAAAGATAGTCAGTGAGTACAGACACAGGGTTGATTCAATATTACACCCACCACGTGGATTGCAGCAGCTGGTTAGTCAGTCTCGGTAGCTGTAGTAGGATTAGCAGTAGTGTTAAACCCGAGTAATAGAAATGTAACTAGTTTAATAAATGTGTTGAAGGTATCTCCACGTCTGAACCTTCCTTTGTCAAGTGCACCACAAGGAAGCCGCTTATGTTACACCTAGAGCATAACAAATCAGTTAGGACAAGGCAAAGGTCTTTAGTTAAAGCTAGTATCGTGTTAACCCACAGTCAGAGTATGTCAAACAGTTAATGATTCAATAAAATAGTGTTGCACTATTTCAAGTGTTGGTGACCTGTATGTGTTCCACGGATCCAGAGCACCCAACACAACAGACGTTACTTTTTATTTTCCTTCATGGAATTTGAGCTTCACTGGCAATGCCGGCATTTGTTACCCATCCAGAATTGCCCTTGACAAGCTGGTGGTGAGTAGCAGGCTTCTTGAACCACTGTAGTCCATTGTGGTGTAAGATACACCCACAGTGCGGTTAGGAATAGAGTTCCAGAGACTTCCGGTTGCGGCTATGCGGAGCTAAGCCGCACGATTCGGCAGCTCCCGCGAACACGGACTTTCGGGCTCGATAGAAGAGCCCCAACGGAACTTTCTTTTACAGCCAACCCGTGGGGAAGAGAGGAGAGAGGTCCCCTACTAACTTGTATGGACTGGACCCGCAGCGAAACGGCCAAAAAAGTGGCATTGGAGCAGCAGGAGAAGAGAGGGAAAACAAGCAAAATGGCGGCGGCCGGGGACAAAGAGGAGATGCAGGAATTCATCAAGCGCTGCTTCGAGGAGCTGCGTATGGAGATGGTGGCACCTATGTTGGCAATAATTGAAGGACTTGGAGCAACCCAGAAAGCCCACGAGGTGAAGATCCAGGAGATCCAGGACAAAGTGAGTGAGAATGAGGACGAGCTCTTGGGCCTGGCGGTGAGAGTGGAGCGGCACGAGGCGCTACACAAGACGTGGGCGGGGAGACTCGAAGACCTGGAGAACAGGTCGAGGAGAAATAATCTGAGGATCCTGGGTTTCCCAGAAGGAGTGGAGGGGGCCGACGCCGCGGCATATGCGGGCACAATGATCGTGATGGGCTGATGGGCACGGAGGCCCCCCCCGAGGTTGCTGGAGCTGGAAGGGGCGCACTGGGTGCTGGCGAGGAAGCCCAAGGCAAATGAGCCGCCAAGGGCGATGGTGGTGAGATTTCACCGGTTTACGGACAGAGAGAGGGTCCTGAAATGGGCCAAGGAGGAGCGGAGCAGCAAGTGGGACAATGCAGAGATAAGAATATACCCAGACTGGAGCACGGAGGTCGCTAAGCGGAGAGCGGGTTTCAACCGGGCCAAAGCGGTGCTGCATCGGAGTGAAATTTGGAATGTTGCAGCTAGCGCGACTGTGGGTTACACATAATGGCCAACACCACTGCTTCGAAACGCCCGAAGAGGCGTGGACCTTTATACTAACTGAAAAGTTGGACTCTAATTGAGGGTTTGTGAGGGTGGGGGGTGTTTGAGGGTTGAAGTATGATGGTTGTTGTATATAGGGGGTCAACCACGCGCAGGGAATGTTATATGGGCTGCGGGAGAGAGACAAGGCCGCGACAGGAGCTGCGCCAGAGGGGGCGGGGCAGGCTTTGGAAAGTGTGGGGTTCTTTTCCCGCGTGCGGGAAGAAAGGCGGGAAGGGGAACGAAGGAACGTATATTGATGGGGAGTCTCCCACACGGGGGGGTCAAAGGGATGGCGGGGGAAGCCGGAGTCAGCAGGTGTCAGCTGACTTACGGGAGTGATATGGGGGAGCAAAAAAGCTAGACAGGGATCTAGCGGGGGGAGGGGAGGGGGGGAAGGGGGGGGAAGGGGGAGCCCCTCCAATCCGGCTGATAACGTGGAACGTGAGGGGCCTGAATGGGCCGGTGAAGAGGGCTTGAGTGTTCGCGCACTTGAAGGGACTGAAGGCAGACATGGCTATGCTCCAAGAGACACACCTGAAGGTGGCGGACCAGGTTAGGTTAAGAAGGGGATGGGTAGGAGAGGTATTTCACTTGGGACTGGACGCGAAAAATAGAGGGGTGGCAATTCTGGTGGGAAAGCATGTGTCATTTGAGGCCAAGACTATCGTAGTGGATAATGGAGGGAGATATGTGATGGAGAGTGGTAGGTTGCAAGGGACGTGGGTGGTGTTGGTAAATGTATACGCCCCGAACTGGGATGATGCTGGATTCATGAAGCGCATGTTGGGGCGCATTCCGGACCTGGAGGTAGGAGAACTGATAATGGGAGGGGATTTCAATACAGTGCTGGACCCAGCACTGGACCGCTCCAGATCAAGGACGGGAAAGAGGCCGGCGGCGGCCAAGGTGCTCAGGGGGTTTATGGATCAGATGGGGGGAGTGGACCCATGGAGGTTTGCAAGACCGCAGGCCAGGGAATTTTCTTTCTTTTCCCACGTGCACAACTCCCGGATAGATTTCTTTGTTCTGGGCAGGGCGCTCATCCCGAGGGTGGAGGGGATGGAGTATTCGGCCATAGCCATTTCGGACCATGCCCCGCACTGGGTGGAAATGGGACTGGGAGAGGACAGGGACCAACGCCCGCTGTGGCGGCTGGACGTGGGACTGCTGGCAGATGAGGTGGTGGGTGGGAAGGTGAGGGGGTGTATCGAAAGGCACTTGGAGGCCAACGACAATGGGGAGGTGCGAGTGGGGGTGGTATGGGAGGCGTTGAAGGCGGTGGTCAGGGGAGAGCTAATCTCCATCAGGGCTCACGGGGAGAAGACAGAGGGCATGGAAAGGGAGAGGTTAGTGGGGGAGATTTTACGAGTGGACAGGAGATACGCAGAGGCCCCGGAGGAAAGATTACTTGGGGAAAGGCGTCGGCTCCAGACGGAGTTTGACCTGTTGACCACGGGGAAGGCGGAGGCACAGTGGAGGAAGGTGCAGGGGCGACCTACGAGTACGGGGAAAAGGCCAGTCGGATGCTAGCACACCAGCTCCGTAAGAGGGCGGCAGCGAGGGAAATAGGGGGAATCAAAGATGGAGGGGGAGCCACGGTTCAGAGTGCAACGAAAATAAACAAGATATTCAAGGCCTTCTATGAAGAGCTGTACAGATCCCAGCCCCTAGGGGGGGAAGAGGGGATGAGACGATTCCTAGACCAACTGCGGTTCCCGAGGGTGGAGCAAGAGGCGGCTGGTTTGGGGACACCAATCGGGTTGGAGGAGCTGAGTAAGGGTTTGGGGAGTATGCAGGCGGGGAAGGCCCCGGGGCCGGACGGGTTCCCGGTGGAGTTCTATAGAAAGTATGTGGACCTGTTAGCCCCGCTACTAGTGAGGACCTTTAACGAGGCAAGAGAGGAGGGCACCCTGCCCCCGACAATGTCGGAGGTGACAATTTCCTTGATTCTGAAGCGAGACAAGGACCCACTGCAATGTGGATCATACAAGCCGATTTCGCTCCTCAATGTGGACGCTAAGTTATTGGCAAAAGTGCTGGCCACAAGGATTGAGGACTGTGTCCCGGGGGTGATTCATGAGGACCAGACAGGATTCGTAAAGGGCAGGCAATTAAATACTAATGTGCGGCGGCTCTTAAACGTGATAATGATGACATCGGAGGAGGGAGAGGCGGAGATAGTGGCAGCTATGGACGCGGAAAAGGCCTTTGACCGAGTAGAGTGGGAGTACCTCTGGGAGGTGTTGCGTAGGTTTGGGTTCGGGGGAGGGTTTATTAGCGGGGTTAAGCTCCTTTACAGCGCCCCGGTGGCGAGTGTGGTGACGAACCGGTGGAGGTCGGAGTACTTTCGGCTGTACCGAGGAACGAGGCAGGGGTGCCCCCTGTCCCCCCTGTTGTTTGCAGTGGCGATCGAACCCTTGGCCATATCACTGAGGGAGTCTAACAAATGGAGGGGGGTGGTCCGCGGGGGAGAAGAGCATCGGGTGTCGCTATACGCGGATGACCTGCTGCTGTACGTGGCGGACCCAATGGAGGGGATGGTGGAGGTCATGCAGACTCTGAGGGAGTTTTGGGAGTTCTCGGGCTATAAGCTCAATGTAGGGAAGAGTGACCTTTTTGTATTACAGGCAGGGGACCAAGAAAGAGGGATAGGGGACCTACCGCTGAGGAGGGCGGTGGGGAGTTTTCGGTATCTGGGGATCCAGATAGCCAGGAGTTGGGGGGCCCTACACAAATTGAATCTGACGAGGTTGGTGGACCAAATGGAGGTGGACTTCAAAAGATGGGACATGTTACCGCTCTCGTTGGCGGGTAGAGTGCAGTCGGTCAAAATGGTGGTCCTTCCGAGGTTTTTGTTTGTGTTTCAGTACCTTCCCATCGTGATCACCAAGGGCTTTTTCAAGAGAGTAGGTAGGAGTATTATGGGGTTTGTGTGGGCTAATAAGACCCCGAGGGTAAGGCGAGGGTTCCTGGAATGCAGTAGGGACCGAGGAGGGCTGGCGCTGCCAAACCTAGGGAGCTACTACTGGGCAGCAAATGTGGCGATGATCCGCAAGTGGGTTATGGAGGGAGAGTGGGCGGCATGGAAGAGGGTGGAGATGGCGTCCTGTAAAGAAACGAGCTTGGAGCCATTGGTGACGGCACCGCTGCCGTTCTCGCCATCAAAGTATACCACGAGCCCGGTGGTGGCGGCAACGTTAAGGATCTGGGGCCAGTGGATACGGCACAGGGGTGCAGTGGGAGCCTCGGTGTGGTCCCCGATCAGGGGTAACCACCGGTTTGTACCGGGGAAGATGGACGGGGGGTTCCAGGGCTGGCATCGGGCGGGGATTAGAAGAATGGGGGACCTGTTCATTGATGGGACATTTGCGAGCCTAGGGGCACTGGAGGAGAAGTTTGAGCTACCCCCGGGAAATGCATTTAGATATATGCAGGTGAGGGCTTTTGTGAGGCGACAGGTCAGGGAATTCCCGTTGCTCCTGGCACAAGAAATTCAAGACAGGGTGATCTCGGGTGTATGGGTCGGGGAGGGCAAGGTTTCGGCAATACACCAAGAGATGAAAGAAGAGGGGGAAGCCCAAGCAGAAAAGTTGAAGGGTAAATGGGAGGAGGAGCTGGGGGAGGAGATCGAGGAAGGTTTGTGGGCTGAGGCCTTGGGTAGAGTTCATTCCTCCTCCTCATGTGCCAGGCTCAGCCTGATACAATTTAAGGTGGTTCACAAAGCGCACTTGATGGGGGCGAGGTTGAATAGGTTCTTTGGGGTAGAGGACAGATGTGGAAGGTGTTCAGGGAGTCCGGCGAACCATGTTCACATGTTTTGGTCATGCCCGGCACTGGAGGGGTTCTGGAGAGGAGTGGCGGGAGCATTATCTCAGGTGGTGAAAGTCCGGGTCAAGCCAAGCTGGGAGCTAGCAATATTCAGAGTAGTGGTCGAACCAGGAGTGCAGGAGGCGAAAGAGGACGGAATTCTGGCCTTTGCGTCCCTAGTAACCCGGCGAAGGATCTTGCTATTGTGGAAGGAGGCGAAGCCCCCCAGCCTGGAGGCCTGGATAAATGACATGGCTGGGTTCATAAAGCTGGAGAGGATTAAGTTTGCCTTGAGAGGGTCTGCGCAGGGGTTCTACAGGTGGCAACCGTTCCTAGACTACCTCGCGGAGCGTTAGAGGAAGGTCGGTCAGCAGCAGCAGCAACCCTGGGGGGGGGGGGGTGGGGGGGGGGGGCGGAACGGGAGATTGTTTGAGGGGATGGAGGAGCAGGAGATAACATGGAGGGTGGGGGAAGCTGGCACGTGCGGGCGAGAGCCAGCGTATAAAGCTATGTAAATATACCATTTTGCCATGTATATATCTTGCTCAGTGCGATTTTGTGTTATTTTGTTACGGGGAGTGGGGGTTATTGTTTGTAAGGGGAAAAAATTGTGTTGTTAAAAAACTTTAATAAATATATTTTTTTTAAAAAGGAGTAGATTTCCAAGATTTTGACCCGGAAACAGTGAAGCAACTAAGATATAATTCCAAGTCAGGAATGTGCACATAACTGTGTGAAAATTGGCTCCCTATATTGTAACTGGCTTAATTTCAAAAGGTTACTGTGAAGCACTATGCCATACCTTGATCACTTGAAAGGCACTTTTTAAATGCAAGTTTTTTCTTTCTTTAAATTGTACTTGGGAATAAAAGTGAGAGATTGCGGGAATTTAGAGGCTTTTCGTGTAAAATGTGTACACACAGCCCCCATTTCTGGGCATTACAAATGCCTTTAGATATCCAAAATGTCAGCTGTGTTACACGTGTACATTTCTGGATGTCATGTTGGTGAAGGGGTTATTCCATTCGCAGGGAACATCACCACAAATATGTAAATGCACCAAATCATGCTTATTCTACTACGGCTGTAGCAGCAAGTCCTTGAAGCAGTGTCCCTTTTAGCCAAATTTCTGGCCCAAGTCCAGCCTTTTGAGGACTGCTGCAGTGCTTTCCCAAAACAAGTCTCAGTTTTTATCAATTCTTCTCACAGACACTGCAAGGCAATGACAACTTCACAATATCCAGGCTGCTTACGCATTTTCTGATGGTGTTTTCCAACCTGCCATCAATCAGGTGTTATTTCCATCAATCAAACTCCATCTTGTGGTGCTTCAGTGGTTGACAACCTCAAGTAAGGCCACTCATCATCCTGGCTTGTAGCTCAAATGTCATTGGGTTTAATAAGGAAAAAACAGTTCCTCTTTTTAAAACAACTTTAGCGGCAGCTAAACAGCAAAACAGCAGCTGTTAGGATGATGTGCAAGAAAAATCCTTGGAAAAAAGTCCAAATCGACAGTTAATAACATTAGTGATTATACCATTGATTAATAATTAAAGCATTATCACATCTAGGTTTAAATCGGCATCTACAAAGTAAGATTCAACACAAAATAACTTCTAAATATTTAGGCGAAGCACTAAGTAGGGCCAACTCCACCTCCTCCTGTACAAGGCTAAGCCTCATGCAGTTTAAAATGGTGCACAGAGCACACCTAACTAGAACCTGAATGAACGGGTTCTTCCCGGAGGTGGAGGATAAATGTGAACAATGCCAAGGAAGCCCGGCCAACCACGCCCACATGTTCTGGGCCTGCCCCAGGCCTGTCAGGTACTGGACAGCCTTCTGCGAGGCAATGTCCAAGGTTGTGGGGGTGAGGGTGGAGCCGTGCCCAAGAGTGGTAGTCTTCGGGGTTTTGGACCAGCCAGACCTTCATGTGAGGAAGAGTGCCGGCACCCTGGCTTTTGCTTCCTTAATCGCACGCCGGAGAATTCTGCTTGGCTGGCGATAGGCAGCACCGCGCACAGCTGCAGTCTGGCTGGCAGACCTGTCGGAATTTCTCCACCGAGTTCAGATTGTCAGTGCAGGAAATTAAGCTAAGTGCGGCCTCAGTGGAGCATTCCTCGTCGAGGCCCGAAAAATACCCAGAATCTCATTTAATAGCGGGGTTGTTCTCGGCGCTGCAGGTGCCGAGAGACCCCCCACTAAATACACCCAAAACGGGACTCTTCATTTTTCGTCAAAGCTACCCCGGTTGTGTGCTATTCTTCCTGCATGAGAGTGCCAATGAATGCCATGCAATGTGTTTGAATGACCTGATTGTCATGGATGAATAGCTGTCAGTTGTACAAGCTGTGAAATGCGAGATTGAGGTTTGTAGCAATGCTCAGTCTGTGGGGGAGAGATGCAGGTATGGAGATTAGGTAAGAGTCCTGATTGATCGAGATTTTTGTTCGGTGAGCAATGGTTGGGAGGACATGTAGCATATTGAGATGTGTCTGAGGTCGGCAGTGCAGTTGGTCGGATGTAGCTTTTGAAGCTGAGTTTATTCACTTTGGCCATTCGTATGAGGTCATTGAACCGTTTGCACTTTGTACTCAGGTCCTCAGAGCTCATCTCTTGGCATGGGGGATATCTGGTTTCACTGCCTTCTGAGTATTTGTCTGGGGTGCTCCCTCCCTCTCTGTGGATGCTGCACGCTCTCCTCATTTGTACCTCCTCCTCCACTAATGCAGTGTCCAAGATCCATGGAACATACTTTTTACCATGGTTTGCTATCATTCAATTTTTTTCCTGTAGCAGTGACTTGTGAAAGGATTTCTACCACCTTTGTACCCCAGCTACAATACAAATCCCGTTTAAGAGGTGCAGGCTGATTTCCTCATGCTAATGTCTTTACCATTTTGGGGCCCTTGTTGAGGCACAAAGTTATTTGCCATGGTTAATGCTGGCTGCATACTGCAATCATGGTAAGTGCAGGTTTCCCACATCAGGTTGAACTGGCATTTAGCATTTGCGCATCATTAACCTCCTGTGCCCATTGGCCAATTTAGCCTCTTATTGTATCACACAGATTTATTTATATTCTAGACCATGTAAAGTAGCTACCTTGTGAGAATTATAAGGCCTCATCTCTGCCTTCAGCTGCAAATAGATACAAATGTCACTCCAAACTACATCAGGAGTGTCTCTGCCTCGGCCAGTTGCATGGTCACCTCAGAAGCAGAAGTGTACACATTTAAGCATCACTCTAGGTTGACACTCCAGTGCTAAGGAAGTACTGCACTCTTGGAGATGCCATTGTTCAGTTGGGACCTTAAAGTTAAATATTTTGTTAATGTGATGAAAAATGTGAACACTAAAGATCTACTAACACTATTTGAAGAAGAGCAGAGTTCTTCCAGTCTCCTGACTAACATTCAAATTTAAGCATTTACAATAAAATAAAAATCACAATCCACTTCATTGACATTTGTGGAATCTTACTATGCCCAAAATGGTATGTATGTCTACATAACATTAGTCACTGCACTTCAAAGTAATTTATTGCATGCCAAGTAATTTGAAACAGTTCTCAGGGCCATAATATGGTACTGTGTACAGCGTTTAATATACGGTACTATAGACAGTGCTATTCTCTCCATGTACAATTATTCTCAGGACCATGACACAAACTGAAATTCATTAGCAATGTGATGTGACCTGAAAGCAACTGGGTTGCAGTGTACAGAATCAGTGATTACAGATTTCTTCCCAAACATCGTTAGCCACTGGTGTACATAGGTCCATATTGATAGATGGCATGCATATTAATATACATAAACTGTAGATGCTCAAAGTTTCAGAGGAAATATAAGCACCTAATGTTTGTGACTGAGCTCAGATGGCTATTCATCTGTTCAAATTATTTACTTGTCCCAGTTTCAAGTGAAAATTGTAATTAAGACTTCCACTGAGGAGTGGATGGTGTTGAATTGTATAATCCGGAATTACTTCTTGGGATCAGTAGCCTCTGCTTTAGATGATTTTTACCAACTGAGAATACAATCTAAATTTATTCTGCCAATGGTTGGCAAAAAGGCACAAAAACTAATGGACACCATAAATATTCCCTCCTTCAATGATGGATGAACGCAGCACATCAGTGCAAAAGACGAGACTGAAACGTTTGCAGACAACTTCAGCCAAAGGTGCCGAGTGGATGAACCATCTCGGCCTCTTCCTGAGGTCTTCAGCATCAGAGATGCCAGTTTTCAGCCAATTCGATTCACTCCATGTAATATCAAGAGATGGTTGATGGCACTGGATACTGCAAAAGCGTAGGAGCCCTGCCAATATTCCAGCATTAGTATGGAGACTTGTGCTCTAGAACTAGCCACATCTCTAGTCAAGTTTTTCCAGTACAGCTACAACACTGGCACCTACCCGGCAATGTGAAAAATTGCCCAGGTGTATCGTGTACACAAAAAGCAGGACAAATCCAATCCAGCCAAGTATTGCCCCATCAGTCTATTTTCGATGATCAGCAAAATGATGGTAAGTGCCATTGACGGTGCTGTCAAGAGACACTTACTCAGCAATTACCTGCTCACTGATACTCAGTTTGGGTTCCGTACAGCAACCCAGCTCCTGACATCATTAAAACCTTGGTGCAAATATGGACATTGAAATAAAGAGGTGAGTTGAGAGTGACTGCCCTTGATGTCAAAGCAGCATTTAACTGAGTATAACATCAAGGGGCCCTGGTAAAATGGAGTCAATGGGAAAAATTCTCCACCGTTTGGTGTCATACCAGCACAAAGGATCTGGTTGTTTGGAGATCAATTATATTAGTCCCAGGACATCACTGGAGGAGTTCCTAAGGGTAGTTTGCTAGGCCCTATCATCTGTAGTTGCTTCATCAATGACCTTCTCTCCATCAGGTCAGAAGTGGGGATGATCACTGATGATTGCACAGTTTTGAACACCATTTGAGACTCCTCAGAAAATGAAGCAATTTGTGCCCATATGCAAGACCTCGACAGCATTCCTAGTTGGGCTGATCAGTGGCAAGTAACTTTCATGCTTCACAAACTTTCATGCCAGGCAATAACCATCTCCAACAAGAGAGAATCTAACCATCTTGTCCTGATGTTCAATGGTATTATCACTGCTAAATCCTTCATTATCAACATCCTGGGAGTTATCATTGACCAGAACCTGAACTGGGCCATCTATATAAATACTTTGGCTACAAGAGCATGCTAGAGACTGGGAGTTCTGCTGCACAAAACCCAATTTCTGACTCCTCAAAGGCTATCCAGAAGGCACAAGTCAGGAGTGTGATGGAATACTCTCCACTTGCCTGGATGCGTCCAGCTCCAACAACATTCAAGAAGCACATTATCATCCAGGACAAAGCAGCCCGCTTGATTGGCATCCCATTCACCTGCCTCAACATTCACTCCCTCTACACCGAAGCAGAGTGGCGACAGTATGTACTATCTACAAGATACACTGCAGCAACTAACCAAGATTCCCCCAACAGCAGCTTCAAAACCCTACCACCTAGAAGGACAAGGGGAACGGATGCAGGGGAGCACCACCACCTGCGAGCTCCTCTTCAAGCCACACGCCATCCTAACTTGGAGCTATATCACCATTCCTTCCCAATTAAAATCCTGAAACTCCCTTCCTAACAGCACTGAGGTGTACTACGCCAAATGGACTGCAGCGGTTCAAAGTAGCTCACCGCCACCATCTCAGGGGCAATTAGGAATGAGCAATATATGCTGGCCTGGTCAGTTGCCCCACATCCAGTGAAAGACTAAAAAAAATCCTAACATATCTAGAGCAGTGAATTCAAACATTCTTAAATTTAATTTTAAACAACTTTCCATGGCTTCTCTCAAATCAAATTGTCAAAGTATTTTCATTGACAGAGGGATAGGGATGAATCAGGAACCGAGAGGCATCACAATCATTGATAGATTTTCAGACAGGTCCATCACTCTGCAAAGATCCACAGGGCAGTTGCAACAGAATATAATAACCTTGACAGTAAATCACAGAATGGATTTTATAACTACAGTGTAATCGCACAGTAACAGTATTTGAGTAATAAAACCGGTCTTTAAGTTTGTTACCCTTGCAGAATTGTTATGACCTTGCAGCATTTTATCTATTTCAAAGCAAATACAATGTTGCCAAGCAAATGAACTGCAGGAGTTCCAATTTCATTTTAAAGCAGTATTTTCCAATAATGAGAAAGGATTGTTCTAGTTTCTACATGTTGCATATATGAAAGAATAATGCACTGTTGCTGCCATTTAATGAAAAACTGAAGGGAAATTTGAAATATGTCTTGCATTTTCCACAACAAGGACTCTTGAAGTTTGTGATTCCATAGCAAATACACGATGGAACTGGTTACTTAGTGTCAGTCTTGACTTCAAAACTGTACCACGAAGTGTAACTCTGTCTATCACTCACAATTACAGGTTGACAATTTTGAGATATGACCTAGTAGCTTCATTGGTACTGCTTTAAAAAATCTACGCGTCAAAACCAGGGTAAAATTTACAAATTTTCTTTCCTGATGCAGAGGGAGTTTGGGCATGGAACTCTGGCGGGTTCCAGAGCATTTTATATCTGATTATTGGTGAAAAATTCCATGGAGTCCATTGACCACAGCACTGAAACTCCCGATACATGCACCAACGAGCAGTCTTCACACCAGGGGCGGGATTCTCCGACCCCCCGCCGGGATGGAGAATCGCCGGGGGCTAGCGTGAATCCCGCCCCCGCCAGCCGCCGAATTCTCCGGCACCAGATATTCGGCGGGGGCAGGAATCGCGCCGTGCCGGTCGGCAGAGCCCCCCCCCCCCCCCCGATGATTCTCCAGCCCATGATGGGCCGAAGTCCCGCTGCTGTCATGCCAGTCCCGCCGGCGTGAATCAAACCACCTACCTTCCCGGCGGGACTGGCGGCACGGGAGGGGCTCCGGGGTCCTGGGGAGGGTGCGGGGCAATCTGGTCCCGGGGGGTTCCCCCTCCGCGGGCGGGCCTGTGCCGTGGGAGCACTCTTTTCCCTCCGCCTCGGCCACAGCCTTCACCATGGCCGACGTGGAAGAGACCCCCCCTGCTCATGCACAGGGATGACGTCAGCAGCCGCTGACACTCCCGCGCATGCGCGGACTTCCGCCGGCCGGCGAAGTCCTTTCGGCCCCGGCTGGTGTGGCACCAAAGGCCTTTCCCGCCAGCCAGTGGAGCGGAAACCACTCCCGTGTGGGCCTAGCCCCTCACGATGAGGGCTTGGCCCCTAAAGGTGCGGAGAAATCTGCACCTTTGGGGCGGCCCGACGCCGGAGTGGTTCCCGCCACTCCATCCCACCGGGACCCCCCACCCGCCCCGCTGGGTAGAGGAGAATCCCGGCCCTGGGTTGGGATTTTCCAGCCTCTCCCACCAGCAGGATCTCCCGGTCCTGCCAAAGTCAATGGACGTTTCAATGGCTCACCACACCTGCTGCAGGGGGACCCACCGCTGGAAAATCCAGGTCCAAGAGTGCACACTTATAAAATCGACACTTCCGCATCAGAGATTTGCTCAAACTCATTGTTACCCTCAAGTCCCTCAGTGCTGCCGACGCACCAAGTGGGAGGAAACCGTAGCAAAGCTAAACTTCCCACACACCAGCTTAATGGGCTGGAGCCTAATCTGTCACCTTGAAGCAGCCCAACAGCTACCCACTCAAACCTGCCTCCAGTTACTTCCAAACATGTCTCCAGCCACCTGCTTGCCATAATTAAGGCACCCCTGGATAAAATCACCAAAAGAAACATCAAGGATGAATTAAGACAACACCAACAGCAACACAGAGAAGACATCGGCTCTGTCCACTCCGAGATTGCAGAACTAAATACGGTTTTACAGGGTTTGAAGTGCGGCAAGGCAACAGTATGTGACAATGTTGCGCCAGAATTTATAAAACACCTGGGACCCTGAGTTCTTGTCTGGCTGACCCGGTTTTACACAATGATCATAATTTCCAACACCATTCCAAAGAAATGGTTAAGACATCACCCAACACCAGCATACATCAGAGTGACTTTAGATAGGACAATGACCTTCCGGGAACTTTAGGTGAAACATGCGCACACACACACGGCTCCCTGCCCTGGTAAAAATTACTCCTGCAAAAACCCACAAAATGATAAGAAAAGTTTGCAATGACGTCCACCTGCCACTCCATGCTGATTTATTCAGCTCACCCAAGGTGCGAATCCTTTTTCGAAGGGCGATCTGGAAAACCCTCTCACACAGAACATCCCAATGCAAATTCCACCTGGACAAATGAATGGAAATCATTGGACATGACAAACAAGTACCTGGTCTCAAACCCAACCCAACAATTGCCCTCCAAAGAAAGAGTGGACCACCTTCAGCATGTTCAAGACTGGCCACAATCCCTGCTTGGTCAAACTCCACAGATGGGGCATTAGTGCCAGCCCCTTATGTGCCTGTGGAAGAGAGTAAACAGTGCATCACATCATAGAACAATGTCCAATCCACAGACTCAGCGAAGGCTTATTCGCATTCAACACAGCAGGACCAGAGGAAACTGCTTGGCTTAGGGACTTTGCATCGCTAAATAAATAAAATTGTCACTTAACTAACTTAAGCCATGAATGTCAGCATCTACCCAGATTATAACAATTCCAGGTGCTTGTATATTCTTACTTAATTATTTTGCAAATATCATTAATCATCATTTAATGATATCAAGCAAAGATCATTGGATATCAAGGGGTGGCATGGTGGCACAGTGGTCAGCATTGCTGCCTCACACCGCCAGCGACCCAGGTTTGATTCCAGCCTTGGGTCATTACCTGTGTGGAATATGCATGTTCGCCCCGTATCTGCGTGGGTTTCCTCCCACAATCCAAAGATGAGCAGGTTAGGTGGATTGACCATGATAAATAACCCCTTAGTGTCCAGAGATGTGCAGGTTAGGTTATAGGGTGACAGGGATAGGCATGGGTAGAATGCTCATTCGAAGGGTCGGTGCTGACTCGATGGGCTGAATAACCTCCTTCTGCACTGTCGGGATCCTATTCTTTTTCAAAGTGTAAATAAAAATATATAATAATTGATTTTGTCATCAAATAGTTATTTTTAAATTCATGACAGCTTGATAATAAGCATATCACACTTATGTAACTACAAATCATGTACTGCAAATATCCCACTAGCAACATCCTGCGAGTCACCCATTGACCAGAAACTTACCCGCCCCATAAATATTGTGGCTACCAGAGCAGGTCAATGCTGGGAATTCTGTGGTGAGTGACTCATCTCCTGACTCTCCAAGCTTTTCCACCATTTACAAGGCAAATTCAGGAGTCTAATAGAATATTCTCAGTTTGCCTGGATGGGTATTGGTCCAAAAACACACAAGAAGCCCAACGCAATCCAGGGCCTAGCAGCCCATTTGATCAGCACCCATCCACCATCTTAAATATTAATTTCCTGCGCCACCAGTGGACAGGAGCAGCAGTCTGTACCAAATACAAGATGCACTGCAGCAATTCACTGAGCCTTCTTTGATACCGTCTTCCAAACTCATGTTCTCTTGACGGGCAGCACGGTAGCACAAGTGGATAGCACTGTGGCTTCACACCGCCAGGGTCCCAGGTTCGATTCCCCGCAAGGTCACTGTCTATGCAGAGTTTGCACGTTCTCCCCGTGTCTGCGTGGGTTTCCTCCGGGTGCTCCGGTTTCCTTCCACAGTCCAAAGATGTGCAGGTTAGGTGGATTGGCCATGATAAATTGCCCTTAGTGACCAAAAAGGTTAGGAGGGGTTATTGGGTTACGGGGATAGGGTGGAAGTGAGGGCTTAAGTGGGTTGGTGCAGACTCGATGGGCCAAATGGCCTCCTTCTGCACTATATGTTCTATGTACCACCTAGAAGGACAAAGGCAACAGGAGCATTGTAACACCACTGCCTGAAAAGGCCCCTCCAAATCACTACCCATCCTCACTTAGATCTAAGGGGTTAATTTTCCAGCCCTTCCCGCTGACGGGATCTTCCAGTCCTGCCAATGCAATCCCTGCATCTGGTTCCACAGTGGTGTGATGGACAAGCCACGCAAAATGCCATAGAAATTGGCAGGACCAGAAGATTCCACCACGGCCATTGGTGAGCTGCACCCACTGCCAGAAAACATGCTGCATGCCGGTGGGGGACACCTCACCCTATATCGCCATTCCTTCACTGAGTCAAAATCCTTGAACTCACTCCCTACCTGCACTATGTACACATACATCATACAGGCTGCTGAGGTTTGAGAAGGAAGCTCAGTACCTCCTTCCCAAGGACAATCCAGAGATGGACAATTGCTACTGGCCTTGTCAGTGAAACATACATCCCGTAGATTAATTAATAAACATTGGGTTAGAAGAGCCACTAAATAGTTCAATGAAGCCTCTTTAATATTCAGCTGCAATGTGTGTCCTCAGATAGATTGCTGCATTCTGAAAGTCCTTCACTTTCTTCATTCCACCCTTGGTGCCTTTTTAATCTAAAATGCAGCAAAAGCATATGTGACAATCTACCCAGAAAAAGGGAAGACCATCAGATTATTGCCCTCCAAAATGAAGTAACGACTGTGATAGTGTAACCAGGATTTTAAAAGAATCACTAGAAAATGGTGTACTTTTATTCCGCCATGTACTGCATTGTAACCACACTACCAAAAGCAGATATCAGATTTACAAGCCCACTGAGCAGGAGATGTCAATACCCCAACTGTTCACATTAAATATTAATGATTTGGATGAGGGAACAAAATGTACTATCTCCAAATTTGCAGATGATACAAAATTGGGTTGGAGGGTAAGCTGTGAGGAGGATACAGAGATGCTTCAGCGGGAGTGCAGCAAAGGTTTACCAGATTGATTCCTGGGATGGCGGCACACTGTCAAATGAGGAGAGACTAAGGGGAGGATTCTCCATTTGAGAGACTATGCTCTCCCACTGGAGGACTATTGCACCCGCATTACGACCCCCTGGGATTGAGAAGCGGGAAATAATTCCGTATCCTTGCCATGCAAATTAATCATGGTGAGGAATACGAGGGATTCCGGAGGGAATCCCACTACCGGGCAGCAATTTTGAGCTGGTGGCCCGATAGCGCAGTCCCTCAGCTGTCTACCCTGCCCCGACACTGCAGATCATCCCCAATGCACCCCCCCTCCCCCCCGCCGCACAACAAAGATGCCCCCACCCCTGGATTAATTGGGTGCCCCTAACCCTTCCTCCAAGTACAGGGCTGACCCCAACCTCCTCCCCCTCCCCCATGGGACCCAAAACGAGGAAGACCCCCTCAGAGACTCCTGTCACAGGGAGACTTCCCCAGGGAGACCAACAATAGGGAGATCCCCCAGTAACACCTGCAATAGGGAGACCCCCTCTGGCACACCTGCAATAGGTAGATTGAAGAGTACATAAATCGTGGCATCACGCTAACTCTGGATGGATCCACAACCTGCCATTTCGGACTTTGCTGTGATGACATCCTCGCTTAAAAGTGCACAGCTGGAGGACCTCCCGCCAGGGGTATTCAAAGGTATCATCAGCCAACTTGTTGGTTAGCTGCTCATTGCCTTCTACTGGCTGTGGCAGGGTTTTTGGAAAGGTGCAGCAAATGTGGTTAAATTTATAGGGATGGCAATGAACATTTGTGGTTGTTATTGTAAGACCTCTGAGTG
This sequence comes from Scyliorhinus torazame, assembly GCF_047496885.1. Taxonomy (NCBI): domain Eukaryota; kingdom Metazoa; phylum Chordata; class Chondrichthyes; order Carcharhiniformes; family Scyliorhinidae; genus Scyliorhinus; species Scyliorhinus torazame. Next base: position 212,689,309 of record NC_092713.1, on the reverse strand, counting down.
AACCACTTGCTCCAGTCATGGGGAGCTATAGTTGCAGCAGCCTTGAGCTGCGGCCACAGAGGACGACTGAGCAGAAGCAGCGAAGGCAACAAACCTCCTGCCAAAGGAGAAGAAGGGGTATTCTCAGCAGGAGGCCTTACCCACGTGAGATCTTTTGGGAGCACTTCTCCTACTTCTCCAGATGTGGCCACAGAACTGTGCCATTCAGGGTACCAGAGCTGCCGCTGCAGAGCAGGGTGAGAGCTATCAGCTGCCCACATGGATGATGACATCCCTCAGCAATCCCACCTTATGTAGCTGGTGCTCAGGCACTGAGAACCATGCTGCTGTCAGGAATAGGGGCTGGTTTAGCACACTGGGCTAAATAGCTGGCTTTTAAAGCAGACCAAGGCAGGCCAGCAGCACGGTTCAATTCCCGTACCAGCCTCCCCAAACAGGCGCCGGAATGTGGCGACTAGGGGCTTCATTGAAGCCTACTTGTGACAATAAGCGATATTCATTTTCATTTTCATTTTCAATATCATCGAGCAGCCTTTTGGAGTGTTGAAGCAATGTTTCCTATAGCTGGACCACTGAGGAACACCCTTCCTGCACTTGCTGAAGTGTCACAATTTATAGGTGCCTGTTGCATCTTCCATAAGCTGAGGGGGCAGCACTTGCCACTGTGGCTTCAACAACCCACTCAGAGAGAGGAGGAAGAGGAGGACGAAAGACGAGAGTGATGAGGAGGAAGCATCTGAAAAATTCACATTCTGAACAGACTGTCTATAAACCCATCATCACACATTGGATTCACAGAATGAAACTCAAATCCCTGTTGCTCAACACTTCCCCAAGGTACCATACTTCTGTCACTGAACTTCCCAGCATTACCTTGGCCACAATCCTGAAGGAAAAGCCATCACAAAAACAACCATTCCATTCCAACTTTATCCAAAAACACATCCAATACTCTATGCAATACTCAACTAATCATCCTTCTTCATCCCGTTACTATCTGCCTTGCAGGTGTCTTTGCTTATCCTACTGCTCCTACACTGTGTTACTCCAGCAGCTGCAGCATGCCTCGGGATAGGCTGCTAACTTTCAATGGCCCTGTAGGATGACCTCAAGCAGTTCTGGCCTTAGTTTTGAAGGCCTACTGCATCCCCCCCCACCCCCCCTCCCCCCCGGGCATGGGCAGTAGAGACTTGGGCTCAATAGCTGAGGGACAAAAGCAAGGACATTGGTGAAGTGGCAGCAGTGGGAGCAGGAAAGCCATCATCCTGAAGGAGAAGATCAGATAGTGCTGCACGGTGTAACTGCCACTCCCCTGGTGAGATGCCTCAGCATCAGCAATCCCAGTAGTCTGATGGAGTGCAGATTGGTGCGTTGCTGCTCACCCTCAAAGACTCTTTGAACACTGGCCTCTGCAGCATTGTGGCAGCTATCGTGGCACCAAGCAAGTCTTGCATAACAAGAAGTTTCATGATTTCAGTCTGAGCTTCCGCTGCAGTAATCAGATATCAAATGGTATTTACTTGTTTATTGCGCAATGGAAATTGATAAATCAGCCATCAGACGCTGCACCATGCCTGGGTCCGCAGGTTGCCTCATAGAGTTGGCTACCAATTCCATGCTGGCCAGGTCAGGCTCCAGGTTCTGCATGAAGTCCTGTATCAAGTTGGAGCTGGACTCCTTCCATGGTCATTGATAGTGACAACAGATCCTCTGGCAGGCTTTCTAATGTACCAAGCATCGCTCCGAACATGTTCATCAGTCCTCTTCTATATGCCACCCCATCAAACTCCAAATCTGAGTCGTCTGCAGCCCTGCAGTCTCACCCTCCAGGGAGCTGGCACATACACTGCCCTTTTCTCCTGGTCCAGCTGCACACCACTCTTGACCACTGACTCAGTAGGTTGTGGTAAACCATTGTTGCACCTGTGTTAGGTGACGTAAGGTAGGGCCTGTACTATAGGTTCGCCGGTAGTCCCTGCCTGCTGGCTCCACCCAGTAGGCGGAGTATAAATATGCGTGTCCTCCATTCAGCAGCCATTTTGCCAGCTGCTGTGGGAGGCCACACATCTTAGAGCAATAAAGCCTCGGTTGTATCCAACTCTAGTCTTTGTTCAATTGATCGTGTATCACAGGTGCATATCCCACATCTATGCTAGCCTGCATTGTCAGTGCCTGAGCTGGTATTTGTGAATATTTGTTCATGTTAAAGGTTTTTTTGCTCCTTAGTCTGATCTCCCTCTAGATCTTTAGCTTTAGACGCCATTGATTGACCAGGCAGCAGCACTTGGGTATCTGAAAGCATAAAGGCACAAAGCAAGAGTTGGAGCGAAGGAAGCGGGGGGGGGGGGAGCAAAAAATGTACAGTTACTCCCTCTGCAGCTGATACATCACAGTAGATTGTGGGATGAGGACAAAGTGGGATTTAAGAAGGTGTTTTAGGCAGCAACAGATAATCATTCTCGATGGCTTCAGTCACGTTGCTGGCCATGGCCCCAGTGATGGCTGCTCCAATTAATCCCAGCACCTCTCCTCCGCAGTGGTCAGCACTTGCAACTGTGCCTGCTCACCCCGCTGCATATAGGCCACTGCTGTCTATTATGGGCCACCTTGTGGATGTGAGAGAGGGAAGTGTGTCAAGTCAGTGTGTTGCAATATGTTTGGGTGATGCACCTGTCACAGTTCAATAGTTCGCAGTGTGCGTCAGACGCGAATGTGGACCCCGAAGCAGTGCTCAGTGTGTGAGATGAGGTGAATCGAAGGATGTAAGATTTGAATCACGGATGATATTTATTGTTGGTAAGTAAGTGAAGTGAATCCTTCATTTCTGGGAGCGAGAGAGAGAGGGGGAGCCAGAGCGCAACGAGTGCAGCTTGGGATTCAGGTAGGTGTTTAAACTTGACCCCAGGTTCCAGCGGCCTTCATTTTCGGGAGTAGGAGAGAGAGAGGGAGCCAGAGCGCAGTGAGTGCAGCTTGGGATTCAGGTTGGTGTTTAAACTTGCCCTCAGGTTCCGGCGGACTTCATTTTTGGGAGCGGGAGAGAGAGAGGGAGCCGGAGCGCAGTGAGTGCAGCTTGGGATTCAGGTTGGTGTTTAAACTTGCCCTCAGGTTCCGGCGGACTTCATATTCAGGAGCGGGAGAGAGAGAGGGAGCCGGAGCGCAGTGAGTGCAGCTTGGGATTCAGGTTGGTGTTTAAACTTGCCCTCAGGTTCCGGCGGACTTCATTTTCGGGAGCAGGAGAGAGAGGGGGAGCCGGAGCGCAGCGAGTGCAGCTTGGGATTCAGGTTGGTGTTTAAACTTGCCCCCAGGTTCCAGCGGCCTTCATTTTCGAGAGCGGGAGAGAGAGAGGGAGCCGAAGTGCAGCGAGTGCAGCTTGGGATTCAGGTAGGTGTTTAAACTTGCCCCCAGGTTCCAGCGGCCTTCAATCCCGGGAGCGGGAGAGAGAGAGGGAGCCAGAGCACAGCAAGTGCAGCTTGGGATTCAGGTAGGTGTTTAAACTTGCCCCCAGGTTCCAGCAGTCTTAATGTTCAGGAGCGGGAGAGAGAGAGGAAGCCGGAGCGCAGCGCGTGCAGCTTGGGATTCAGGTAGGTGTTTAAACTTGCCCCCAGGTTCCAGCGGCCTTCATTTTCAGGAGCGGGAGAGAGAGGGAGCCGGAGCACACCGTGTGCGGCTTGGGATTCAGGTCGGTGTTTAAACTTGCCCCCAGGTTCCAGCAGCTTTAATTTTCGGGAGCGTGAGAGAGAGAGAGGGAGCCGGAGCGCAGCAAGTGCAGCTTGGGATTCAGGTAGGTGTTTAAACTTGCCCCCAGGTTCCAGCGGCCTTCATTTCCGGGAGCGGGAGAGAGAGAGGGAGCCGGAGTGCAGCTTCGGAATCGGGTAGGTGCTTACGTGTTTGATTTTTACCTCTCTTTAAGTTGGGCGGTTGCTAAATCCGAGACACTACACTTGTAGTGTCTCCCACCCTGCCACCTCCTCTAACCTAAGGGGGTGAGTGAATATCAGGTAAGCTCTCTCTTTTGTTTTTCTTTTATCCGCAAGTTATAGCAGTGGCCAGGGATCTGTTGTGAAGGTAAGTTTACCCTTCAAAAACTTACCTTGCAGGAGAAGTGGAGTTCAGATTTTCGGCGGGAGCAGTGGCCTGGGGTCTGTCAGGAAGGTAAGTAGCTGGGAAAAATTTAACTCTTCGTGGGTTGGTAAGTATTGTGATTGGTAAGTAAAATCTTTATTCCTTTCGCTGATTCATTATTTGATATTATATTTGTAATGAGTTAAGTTAAAGTGTAAAAATGGCAGGAGATCCCAGACCCGTGTTATGATCCTCATGCTCAATGTGGGAGTTCAGGGACGCGGCCGATGCCCCTGACTCCTTCATGTGCGGGAAGTGTGTCCAGCTGCAGCTCCTGTTAGACCGCATGATGGCTCTGGAGCTGCGGATGGACTCACTTTGGAGCACCCGCGATGCTGAGGAGGTCGTGGATAGCACGTTCAGTGAGCTGGTCACACCGCAGATTAGGATTGGTGAGGGGGACAGGGAATGGGTGACCAAAAGGCAGAGAAAGAGCAGGAAGGCAGTGCAGGTGTCCCCTGCGGTCATCTCCCTCCAAAACTGGAATACCGTTTTGGATACTGTTGGGGAGATGACTCACCAGGGGAAGGCAGTAGTAGCCCGGCCCATGGCACAGTGGCTGGCTCTGCTGCACAGAAGGGCGGGAAAAAGACTGGCAGCGCTATAGTCATAGGGGATTCAATCGTAAGGGGAGTAGACAGGCGTTTCTGTGGTCAAAAACGAGACTCCCGCATGGTGTGTTGCCTCCCGGGTGCACGGACCAGGGATGTCTCAGATCGGCTGCAGGATGTACCGAAGGGGGAGGGTGAACAGCCAGTTGTCGTGGTGCATATGGGCACCAACGATATAGGTAAGAAACAGGATGAGGTCCTACAATCAGAATTTAGGGAGTTAGGAGATAAGTTAAAAAGTAGGACCTCAAAGGTCGTAATCTCAGCATTGCTACCAGTGCCATGAGACAGTCAGAGTAGAAATTCAGGAACAGTCAGAATGAATACATGGCTTGAGAGATGATGCAGGAAGGAGTGGTTCAGATTTTTGGGACATTGGAACCGGTTCTGGGGGCGGTGGGACCATTACAAATCGGATGGTCTACACCTGGGCAGGACTGGAACCAATGTCCTAGGGGGTGCTTTTGCTTACATTGTTGGGGAGGTTTTAAACTAATGTGGCAGGGGGATGGGAACCAGATTAGGAAGTTAGAGGTCAGTAAAGAGGCAGCAACTAAAGCCAGTAAGGTACTAGATAATAAACTCAATGTGACTGAGGGTAAGAGTAGACAGGGAAGAGATGATGAACGCAAAGGGACAGGTAGTCTGAGGTGCATTTGTTTCAATGCGAGAAGTGTAGCAGGTAAGGCAGATGAACGTAGGGCTTGGATTAGTACCTGGGAATATGATGTTATTGGTATTACGGAGACTTGGTTGAGGGAAGGACAAGACTGGCAACTAAATATCCCAGGGTATAGATGCTTCAGGAGGGACAGAGAGGGAGGTAAAAGGGGTGGAGGAGTTGCATTACTGGTCAGAGATGATATCACAGCTATGATTAAGGAGGGCCCGATGGAGGATTTGGGCAATATGGAAGAGCTAAGAAATAGGAAGGGTACACTAACATTGTTGGGACTTTACTACAGGCCTCCCAAAAGCGAGTGTGAAGTAGAGATACAAATATGTAGACAGACTATCAAAAAATGTAGGAGCAATAGGGTGGTCATGATGGGAGATTTTAACTTCCCCAGCATCGAATGGGACTCATGTAGTGTTGGAGGCGGAGATGGAGCAGAATTTGTAAGGAGCATCCAGGAGAGTTTTTTAGAGCAGTATGTAAATAGTCCAACTCGGGAAGGGGCCATACTGGACCAGGTATTGGGGAATGATCCCGGCCAGGTGGTTAAAGTTTCAGTCGGTGATTACTTTGGGAACAGCGATCACAATTCCGTAAGTTTTAGAATACTCATGGACAAAGACGAGAGTGGTCCAAAAGAAAGAGTGCTAAATTGGGGAAAGGCCAACAAAATTCGGCAGGAGCTAGGGAATGTGGATTGGGAGCAGCTCTTTAAGGGTAAATCCACATTTGAAATGTGGGAGTCTTTTAAGGAAAGGTTGATTAGAGTGCAGGACAGACATGTCCCTGTGAAAATGAGAGATAGAAGTGGCAAGATTAGGGAACCTTGGATGACGGGTGGAATTGTGAGACGAGCTAAGATGAAAAAGGAAGCACATATAAGATCTAGGCGACTTAAATCTGATGAAGCTTTGGAGGAATATCGGGAAAGTAGGACAAATCTCAAACGCGCAATAAAGAGGGCTAAAAGGGGTCATGAAATATCTTTGGCTAACAGGGCTAAGGAAAATCCCAAAGCCTTTTATTTGTATATAAGGAGCAAGAGGGTAACTAGAGAAAGTATTTGCCCACTCAAAGACAAAAGAGGGAATTTATGCATGGAGTCAGAGGAAATGGGTGAGATTCTTAATGAGTACTTTCCATCGGTATTCACCAAGGAGAGGGACATGACGGATGTTGAGGCTAAGGATGGATGTTTAAATGCTCTAGGTCAAGTCGGCATAAGGAAGGGGGAGGTTTTGGGTATTCTAAAAGGCATTAAGGTGGACAAGTCCCCAGGTCCGGATGGGATCTATCCCAGGTTACTGAGGGAAGCGAGGGAAGAAATAGCTGGGGCCTCAACAGATATCTTTGCAGCATCCTTGAGCACGGGTGAGGTCCCGGAGGACTGGAGACTTGCTAATGTTGTCCCTTTGTTTAAGAAGGGTAGCAGGGATAATCCAGGGAATTATAGACCTGTGAGCTTGACGTCAGTGGTAGGCAAACTGTTGGAGAAGATACTGAGGGATAGGATCAATTCACATTTGGAAGAAAATAGACTTATCAGTGATAGGCAGCATGGTTTTGTGCAGGGAAGGTCATGTCTTACAAACCTAATAGAATTCTTTGAGGAAGTGACAACGTTAATTGATGAAGGAAGGGCTGTAGATGTCATATACATGGACTTCACTAAGGCGTTTGATAAAGTTTCCCATGGCAGGTTGATGGAAAAAGTGAAGTCGTATGGGGTTCAGGCTGTACTAGCTAGATGGATAAAGAACTGGCTGGGCAACAGGAGACAGAGAGTAGTGGTGGAAGGGAGTGTCTCAAAATGGAGAAAGGTGACAAGTGGTGTTCCACAGGGATCCGTGCTCGGACCACTGTTGTTTGTGATATACATAAATGATCTGGACGAAGGTATAGGTGGTCTGATTAACAAGTTTGCAGATGATACTAAGATTGGTGGAGTTGCAGTTAGCGAGGAGGACTGTCAGAGAATACAGCAAAATATAAATAGATTGGAGAGTTGGGCAGAGAAATGGCAGATGGAGTTCAATCCAGGCAAATGCGAGGTGATGCATTTTGGAAGATATAATTCAAGAGTGGACTATACGGTCAATGGAAGAGTCCTGGGGAAAATTGATGTACAGATAGATCTGGGAGTTCAGGTCCATTGTACCCTGAAGGTGGCAACGCAGGTCGATAGAGTGGTCAAGAAGGCATACAGCATGCTTGCCTTCATCGGACGGGGTATTGAGTACAAGAGTCGGCAGGTCATGTTACAGTTGTATAGGACTTTGGTTAGGCCACATTTGGAATACTGCATGCAGTTCTGGTCGTCACATTACCAGAAGGATGTGGATGCTTTAGAGAGGGTGCAGAGGAGGTTCACCAGGATGTTGCCTGGTATGGAGGGTGCTAGCTATAAAGAAAGGTTGCGTAGATTAGGATTGTTTTCGTTGGAAAGACAGAGGTTGAGGGGGGCCTGATTGAGGTCGACAAAATTATGAGAGGTATGGACAGGGTGGATAGCAACAAGCTTTTTCCAAGAGTGGGGGTGTCAATTACAAGGGGTCATGATTTCAAGGTGAGAGGGGGAAAGTTTAAGGGAGATGTGCGTGGAACGTTTTTTACGCAGAGGGTGGTGGCTGCCTGGAACGCTTTGCCAGCGGAGGTGGTAGAGGCGGGCACGATAGCATCATTTAAGATGCATCTAGACAGATATATGAACGGGCGGGGAACAGAGGGAAGTAGATCTTTGGAAAATAGGTGACAGGTTTAGATAAAGGATCTGGATCGGCGCAGGCTGGGAGGGCCAAACGGCCTGTTCCTTTGCTGTAATTTTCTATGTTCTTTGTTCTTTGAATGAAGCTGTATGCAAGGTTAGCAGTGCACTTGCTTGCAATTTATATGTAAGGCTACATTCACTGACTTTGACCATATGTGTTTGGTCATTAAACTTCTTGCAGCATGTCTAGGATTTTGGTGTCAGAAGTTTGGCATTGAGAATCACAGAACACTGCTTCCAATGTGTGATGAACGGTTATTGTATTACTGTACCCTTATCATCATGTAAGGTGATGTCCCCTTTAAGACCGGGCTTGGAATCCTGGGGGACTCCGCCTCTGGCTCCACCCACCTGGAGTCGTATATAAGGGGCTGCCTTGCAGGAGGCACCCAGTAAGCACCCGTTTCGGCATCAGGCTGGTTCTTAGCTTATTAAAGCCCTCTTTACCATTTTACTCTCTCGCGTCGGTATTGAGGGTACAACAATTTAATAATCTAAACTACATCAGGATGGACGCAGGCCTAAAACCAGAGAAGCTCAATCTGGAAGCACAGACACCGGAGGCAAAGGAAATTTTTCAATACTGGCTCCGATGCTTCGAGGCCTACCTGGACTCCTCAGAGACTCCAATCCTGGGGCCACGCAAGCTGAGCCTACTACACGCCCGGATGAGTCACAGAATCTCCGCCATGCTCGAAAAGGCGACTACCTACGATGAGGTGGTCGAGATACTGCGCAAGCGGTTTGTCAAACCCATCAACGAGGTACATGCCCGGCATCTGCTCTCTACCTGCCGGCAGCGCTCGGGGGAAACGCTAGACGAATTTGTAGAAAAACTCACCGCGCTCGCCAGGAACTGTAATCATCAGGATGTGACGGGGGAAATCCATATGAACCTGCACATCAGTGACGCTTTCGTGTCTGGCATCCGCTCAATCTACATCCGGCAGCGACTACTGGAAAACGGGGCAAAAGACCTCCAGGACACGCTAACGCTCGCCACCTCGCTGGAAGTGGCCCTGCGTAACTTAGGGACGTACCCCGCGGACCCTGCGAGCCCCCTTCGGATTTTCCCAGACTCAGCCACATTATGGGCCTGCACTTTGCAGCGACCTGCCCAGACCGGGGTCACACCGTGCTATTTCTGTGGGCAGGGCCAGCACCCACGCCCATGCTGCCCAGCCTGCTCCGCCGTCTGCAGCGACTGCGGGAAGAAGGGGCATTTTGCGAGGGTCAGCCTGGCCTGGCCCAAGGGCCAGAAACACAAAGAACAGCAGGCCTGAAAATCAGGCTCACAGGCCCGCAGGTCTTGCAACGCGGCTGCGCATTGACCCGACACGCCCCCTTCTGACGCATCATCTGCATCGTGTGAATCAAGGGGCGGCCATCTTGGCAGTGGCCATCTTCTCGACCAGACACGTGCGATCAACGGTGGCGGCCATTTTACGAATCTGACACGGCTGAGGACTCGGACTACCCGCAACTGGGAGCGATCACCCTCGACCAAACGCAGCCAAAACACCTGCAGAACTCTATGATGCAGGTCCAGGTTAACGGGCACGACACTCCATGTCTTTTCGACTCCGGGAGCATGGAGAGCTTTATTCATCCAGAAACGGTAAGGCGCTGCTCCTTGCGCATCCATCCCGTGTCCCAAACCATAGCCCTCGCATCCGGGTCCCACGCGGTCCAAATCAATGGGTATTGTATTGCGGATCTCTCGATCCGGGGCGCCGAATACACCTGTTTCAAACTGTATATCCTCCCTCACCGCTGCGGCCCCCTGCTGCTTGGACTGGATTTCCAGTGCAGCCACCGAAGCCTGACACTGAAGTTCAGCAGACCCTTGCCCCCCACTCACGGTATGCAGCCTTGCGACACTGAAAGTCGCATCCCAGTCCCTGCACCTAATTCCCAGAGCTATCCAATGTAATCCCCAGTGTTGTGATTTGATTTCAAAGATCAATCAAGCAGAAATTATATCAGCAAATCACAAACATTTGCACATGCTGGCAATCTACCTTCCACTTTTCACTGAAGAAATCTTTGCCTTGCAATATGTTGAGGTTGGGGCCCTGATGGCCCCAACACAGGGTCTGTATGTGAAAGCACTCGACTACTAAATCGGTTTAAACTTTTAATCCTTACAACTACAAACACAAGAAAGCAAACTGGGGAACAAAGGAGCTTTTCCAGCTCTGCCATTTGATTTTGGACTTTCAATAAATGTTTAACGAGAAAAATCACTCGGTGAGGGGGGCGGTGAGTGATAGTTCACCCTCTACCCTTCCAACATCGTTTTTAGTAGTCAATTCGTCACAGCCATTTTCTCAAGCGCCTACGTTACCCCACCTTCACCCCAATGCAGCGAGCTCCATTATATTTAGCAGTTTCTTTTCCCTGTTTTATCCGCAGGAATTGCCATGGCTGGCAAGATTTACTTCTTGCCAATCCATAATTATCCTTGAGAAGGTGGTGGTTCCACATTTTTGAATGGCTGCAGTCCATTGGAGTGTTTTCTGACAGGACTGAGTGGCTTGCTAGGCCAGTCACAGGACAGTTTAGAGTCAATCACTTTGGAATGGATCTGGAGTCAGATGTAGGCCAAATCAAGTAAGGACAGCAGGTGTCCTTTCAGAAAGGGCATTGGTGAATCACTTGCATTCTTATAACACTCCAATACTTTCATAGTCACCAGGCCGGATTCTCCATTCCTAATACTAAGTGTTGACTCCAGGGCAGGATTAGTGGAGTTCAACGACAGCAAAACTGGCATCACACCTGGACAAATTCACTGGCCGTTGAGGGGGTAGCTCCGGTGTCACGTGGAACACAATTGATTCCAATGAGAAATGGATTCACCGGGTTTGAGATTGAAACTCAGGAGGCTAAGATGCTGCAGCCACATATACACACTTCACTCCTCACACAAATCAGCCCAGCCAACAAAATGGCAGCAAGGAGAGTGGCACCCCGTTTCACGGATGCCGAGCTGGAGACCCTCCTAGATGCCATGGAGGAGAGGAGGGTGACCCTGTACCCCGTCTCAGGAAGGAGGCTGCCAGCCGTCGACGTTCGCCGTTCCCGGACACAGATGGCAGAATTCATGAGCAGGATGGTCAACACTGTGAGGACAGCAGTGCCTTTAAAAAACTGCAAAATCTGCACAGCATGGCCAGGCTGAGTATGCAGCACTGTGCCCCGAGCACCAACCCCCATCCCACACACCCGTAACCCCTCCTGCCCCATGAGGGGGGGACGGAACCTCCACCCTGCACCACACGCTGGCATCCATACCAGTCACCATGGCCAGGTGCCCTGGCCACTGAAGCCACCAGCTACCCACCCCCTGGGCTGCATTCCTCAGACAGTCTAATGTGGTATTCTTTGTGTTGCTTATTTAGGATGGTTGGTGTAGTGTTCCACAAAGACCACAGTATAGCTTTTACTTAAACAAAGCTATGATTTTATTTACACTGTTTCAACACTAGTCCTTTTAGAACAGGCATTTTCAAAGTCGGGGTTGCAATCCGCGGGTGGGTCGCGGGTGGGTGTCGGGAGGATCGCGGAGCCATCCGTCGTGGCGCTCCCGATTGCGCACATTCGCATGCATCAGCCGCAGCAGCCGCAGAAGACGGCCTTTAACAATGTGGGCGCACTGCGCATGCATGCCCGCTCATCTGTGCGCATGCCCAGAACCACGTTTCTAACATGCATTCTAATAATGAAACACTTTGATATGCATTGTGGGTGTTTATGCCTTGTAACTGCTTGTTGTGTAGGTTTTTCGCGTAGCTTATTGAACTGACAAGACAAGAAATTTTAATTGATTGTGGGGTGCAAATCATTATGCTAGATTTTGTCAGGCAACTGGAGATGGGCTGGGAGGTAAGGTGCCCATATAGTGATATAGGGAGGCGGGAAGGATGCACATTTGCAGGGCCGGGGTGGTGGAGGCCTACCTGAAATTTTCCCACCACCAAGGTACCTTGCAAGAGCTCAATTGGGCTGCTTGAGCGGCCAATGAAGGGTCTCTTCCTGCCTCTGTTGTTGATGAAGTGCAGCCCCAGCTCCCGCTGATCGCAAAGCGGGGTCACGCCAACTCCCCCTCCCCCCACCGATGGCTTCCTGCACTGAGGAGTTCCAGCGAGTGGAGCTCCTCTGCAGGAAATGGGATTAAGTGCGCCCTCGGCAGGGCGTCCCCTACTGAGGCCCCGAATTTCAACAGAGTCCTGATAGATAGAGTGGTCTTTCCCGGCACTGCGAGCTCATCCTGGGACTGTTTCAATTTGCATTTATGTGGCACCTTGCATTTATGTAGCACCTTTCATGACCTCAGGATGTTGCCAAAGTGCTTTACAACCGAGTAAGTACTTTCGAAGTGTAGTCACTGTTGTAAGGTAGGAGACGCAGCAGTCAATATGTGCACACAGGCTCCCACAAACAAATCATCTTTCAGTCATGTTGGTTGGGGGTTAATGTTGGGTCGCGAATGTCGGCCCGCGTGAGTTGCGAAGGTCGGCCTGCGGGAGTCGCAAAGGTTTGCCAGTGTGGGTCGTGAAGGTCGGCCGGCATGGGTGGCGAAGGTCGGCCGGCGTGGGTCCCAAAGGTTGGACGGTTGGTAAAAATGGGTCCCTGGGAAAAAAGTTTGGAAAACACTGGGCTGGATTCTCCGCCACGCCACTTTTCAGCCTAGACCCCCGACGGGATTCTTCGTTACCCCGGCCGGTCAATGGGATTTCCCATTGTGGGCAGCCCCACGCCGTCGGGAAACCCCCGGGCGCCGGCAAAACGGAGAATCACGCCGGCGGAGAATCCTGCCCACTGTTTTTGAATACAGAATTGATCAATAACATCTAACTACACTCATCCACTGCGAATCTCACTACTGGTATAAACTATAATCTAACCTTCTCACACTCACTGCTCTTATGACCTTCACTAGCTAACTCCTGCTAACATCCCTCCTCTAAGGTCTAGCATCACTGCTTCAGAGAGTAGTAGCTCCTGCTCCCTCTAATGGCTATTCATAGTACTGCATTAACCCTTGCAATGCTGATAGTTATGAGAATACCACATCTAACATTGTGCGTTTTATGATTCCACCCCCACCACGCCAGGAGAAGGCCGCTCATAATCAGGGTGAGAGGGAGAAGACTGGAGGGGGACCAGCGGACCTGTGGCCCCCACCACAGTGGAACAGAGGGCACTGGAACTGGTCGGTGAGCCCGGAGAAAGGGAAGTTGCCAATGCGGAGGTTGGCATCGGGCAAGGAACTGAGACCCCACTGAGTTCGGTTCCACATGGCACGTGTGTCACCCCCTCAATACCACCCCCAAGCCCACACCACTCCCTCCACCATTCTCCCACCTCCCCCAGCACTCACTCTCCACCACCCACACCCCCTCTCTACCACCCCCCCCTCCACGGTCACACCACAAGCTCCCCCCCCCCGCCCAACCCCCGGGCCAGCGGTACGGTCATTTGTCATGTCTTGTGTCCTACAGGAGATTGTGGTGAAGGCGCGGGTCCTTCTGGTGTTCTCTCCCTCCACCCCAACCACAACAACAAGTGGGGAGCAGCGGCAATGAGGAACTGAGAGCGAGGGAGTCCTCGACCTGCATCCCATGACACCCCGGAGCTCGAGTCCGGGGAAGAAACTAACTTAACGTCACAGCTTCTCCAACATCCTCCACCATCCCAGAGGCACTCATCTCAGTTGGGCACTTTAGTGGAGAGGGTCCTGGGCCACTATCTGGTATGCACCACACATGTGCAGCAGGTGGAGGTAGGGACCCCCGACGGGGCGGACAGTCGGAGGGACCCCAGGGACTAGCTGCCATCCAGACGAGTTTCAGGCTTCTGGAATGGACAGTCCCATCGATTATGGAGGTGCAGTTGCAGAGCCAGGGACTACATAAGGGGTTGTCGGCGAGCATCCAGCTCCTGCAGGTGCAGATGGAGATGTCCAACCACATTCAGGAGCTGGAGATGGTGCCGAACATGCATGCGATCCAGGCCAACACCGCATGGGTGGAGAACACGGTGAAGGCCTTGGGGGCGTAAGTTTTGGCCACGGGTCAAGATGTTCAGGACCTGGGGCAATCTGTGCAGGCGGTAGCTGAGGCCCAGGATAGTACTGCCCTGTCACAGGCAGCCATGTACCAGAGCCACCTGGACATTGCAATGGTGCTTCAGAGCATGGCCCAGTCACAGCGGGTCATCACTGAGAGCGTTGGCACACAGACCCGGACACTGCCGACGTTGCACAGAAATAGAGGGAGGTGGCTGATGTAGTATGCATCACAACCTATCAGGCTGCATCACAGCCTGGTATGGCAACTGCTCGGCCCAGGACCGCAAGAAACTTCAGAGAGTCGTGAACACCGCCCAGTCCATCTCACGAACCTGCCTCCTATCCATTGACTCCATTTACACCTGCCGCTGCCTGGGGAAAGCGGGCAGCATAATCAAAGATCCCTCCCACCCGGCTTACTCTCTCTTCCAACTTCTTCCATCGGGCAGGAGATACAGAAGTCGGAGAACACGCACAAACAGACTCAAAAACAGTTTCTTCCCCACTGTCACCAGACTCCTAAATGACCCTCGTATAGACTGACCTCATTAACACTACACCCTGTATGCTTCACCCGATCCAGGTGCTTATGTAGTTACATTGTATACTTTGTGTTGCCCTATTATGTATTTTCTTTTATTCCCTTTTCTTCCCATGTACTTAATGATCTGTTGAGCTGCTCGCAGAAAAATACTTTTCATTGTACCTCGGTACATGTGCCAATAAACAAATCCAACCCAATCCAATCCAGAAGGAGGTGGCGCAGTCATTGGGTGATGTGGCCCAGTGTCAGACGGAGGTGGTCCACTCCCTGTGCTCCATGGCCGCGAGCATGGAGACCCTAGTCGAGATGAAAATGGGCCTTTGAATGGCAGCACCAGGTGGTGAGCGAGACTCGGGCTAGCTCCGCTCGCACCCCTGGCCCGAGGAGTAGCCCGGGGGCCATCGGGTACCACAAGACTGAACAAGGTGATGGGCCCCGTGCCAGTGACTCCCGCTGGGAAGGTGCCAGAACACTGCAGCGCCTCGGACTCCCCACCCTGTCCCTGGCGGATCACATGGGCATTGGGCAGAACAGGGCGGCACCACGCCCCCTGGAACACCGCAGCAGCCCATCCATGCCCTGTCAGCCCGAAAGACAGCTGCCAAATAGAACCAAGGTCACAGGGCAGTAATCGCAGCAGGCTGCCTCCACTCCTGATGTACGACCTAGGATCCACCTAGACATAGCGTTAAGGGCCCGGAAGGCCAGAAAGGTAGACACCAGTTAGGTCACGCGTGCTGCACATAAGATAGCGATAGGGGCAAGGGCACTAACCTGTTCACAATAAACACATGTTTCTCTACGTTACAGCCTGTCTCAGTGCTCTGTCAGAAGGGTGTGAGGGATGGGCGGGGCTGGCTGCAGAGGAGGCGGGGGGGGGGATTCTGGGCAGAGGGGGGGATTGGGCCACGGACCTCAGGGCAGCCAGCGCTCACCCCGACGTCCACCACTCCAGGCGTTTGATGGGACCGTGTGAAGGAATGGCCAGCTCGCATGCAGGGATCATCCAGGTGGATGGTGGAAAGTGCTACCGTGGGCAGGAGTCAGACATTGGCAAACGATGCGGAGCACCAGAGCTCATCGCAGAGCGGCTCCATCCCATGGACCAGACCCGGTGTTACTGCCAATCTAGGCCCACACCCCGTGGTGAGGCATGTAGGAATCACAGAGGGGGTTGTAAGGCGGGACTAGGGTGGCGCAAAGTGTGTTCATGGGAGGGGGTGGTCGGTTGGGGTGAGGGGTTGGGGGGGGGGGAGGTGTGGGGGCGGGGATGGGTTACTCGTGCAGCTGGCCAGGCCCCCTAGTCAGTGAATGTGGTGAATGGAACTACGGTTAATTCACCAGTGCACTGTGATATCATGTTACTGCTGTATTGTGTTACGTTATGTGTTTAACCCTGTGGGCTCCACCTATGGGCCATTGTACGGCTTCACCCACAGGGGGATATGTCGGGGCATGTGCGGGCTCGCCCATGGCTCCACCCCCTTTACAGGAAGTATAAAGGCAGCTGAGCTGTGGGGACGCATTCATTGTTGTACCGGTCGCAGGCAGGCTCAGTTGTAAACTGATTAAAACCACGGTTTACTTCTCAACGTGTCTCTCAGTGAATTGATGGTCGCATCAGTGAACCTGGAGGTGATTAGAGGGTCCCATGCGCTTCGGCCCAGGTGCACATGTCCTGCCCATCCCCGCCTGTAGCACCATCGATCACACACGAGGCGAGATGTAAAGAACTTCAATCAAAACTTTATTGAGCAGACTTGTTCAGACACGTTCCCCAGCAGCTCACTCACAGAATGCAGCTACGGGGATTACCCAGGTTCTTATATCCCTCCTATCTGGGTGGAGCCCAGGAGGTGGAGGATCCAATCGGGATGCAGCATCTGTCCTCCAATAGCTGCTCGGCATTCCGGTGTATCGTATTACCCCTAATACATACCACCACACCGCCCTCCCCCGCATCCTCCTCGTCGGACGAGGCCTGACGTTTATTCTTCTCCAGCACGTCACCCCTCTGCTGCGTGATGTTGTGGAGGAAGCAGCAGGTCACCACGATGTAGGACACCTTCCTAGCGCTGTACTGGAGGGCTCCTCCAGAGCGATCCAGGCACCTGAACTGCATCTTTCAGGATGCTGAAGCACCGCTTGATCATGCGCTGAGTGTCATTGGCAGCAGATCTCCATGTCGGTCTATGGCCTCCGGATATGCGCCATTAGCCTCGACCGCAGTGGATGACCCATGTTGCCCAGGAGCCAACCCTCCAGCCGGGAGGAAGCGTCGAAGAGGTCAGGAACCTTTGAGTGTGCCAGGATGAAGGCGTTGTGCACATTGCCCGGCTATTGGGCGCAGACATGCATGATGTGCATCTCATGGTCACACACCAGCCGCACATTCTTCGAGAGGAAACCCTTTCATTTGATGAAGATCAATCTGTCATTTGCAGGTGCTCATAGGGCGACATGCATGCTGTCGATCGCCCCTTGTACCCGGGGCAGCTCGGCGAAGGTGGCAAACCCCTCTGCCCGGCCACCCTGGTGGGATCGGTCCACATTGAAATTGATGTATTGTGGCGACCGGGCATACAGGGCCTCCGGTACGACGCAAATGCACATGTGTACTGAGCATTGTGATCCCTGACAGGCCCCCACTCGGTGCCTGGAAGAACCGTGTGCCAGTGCACCATGATCTGGCCGATATATCGCACTGTCTCTCTGCTCAACGGAGTCTTCAGGGTGCAGGCCCTGGTTTGGTAGTAACACCGGGCCTTGTTCATGGGATGGAGGGTGATGCCCAGTCTGGTAGGTCCTCGAATGACTTGCACTGCCGGTAATCGCGAGGCCTCATACGGTGCCTCTTTCCCACCACCTCTTTGGCCTGTTGGGCAATCGGCTCTCATTCCTCACCAGGTGCCTCCTGTTCCTCAGGAGCAGATTCTGCTGCTGCATGGTCCTCCTCCTCGAGCAGCCCCAGCTCGTCCAGCCGCAGCACTTCCCCCAGGGCTGCGGCGACAAGAAGGAAGGCCATAATTCCTGGTTTAATTCCATTATCAGGGCGGGATTCTCCGACCCCCCGCCGGGTCGGAGAATTGCCGGGGGCTGGCATGAATCCCGCCCCCGCTGGTTGCCGAATTCTCCGGCACCGGATATTCGGTGGGGGTGGGAATCGCGCTGCGCCGGTTGGCGGGCCCCCCCCCCAGCGATTCTCCGGCCCGCAATGGGCCGAAGTCCCGCTGCTGGAATGCCTGTCCCGCCGGCGAAAATCAAACCACCTCTCTTACCACGGGACAAGGCGGCGCGGGCGGGCTCCGGGGTCCTGGGGGGGGGCGCGGGGTGATCTGGCCCCCGGGGTGCACCCACGGTGGCCTGGCCCGCGATTGGGGCCCACCAATCCGTGGGCGGGCCTGTGCCGTGGGGGCACTCTTTTCCTTCCACCTTCGCCATGGTCTCCACTATGGCGGAGGCGGAAGAGACCCCCTCCACAGCGCATGTGCGGGGATGCAGTGAGCGGCCGCTGATGCTCCCGCGCATGCACCGCATGCCAAAGTCAGTTTCGCGCCAGCTGGCGGGGCACCAAAGGCCTTTCCCGCCAGCTGGCGGGGCGGAAATCAGTCCGCCGCGGGCCTAGCCCCTCAAGGTGAGGGCTCGGCCCCTCAAGATGCGGAGGATTCCGCACCTTTGGGGCGGCGTGATGCCGGACTGATTCACGCCGTTTTTGGCGCCGGTCGGCGGACATCACGCCGATTACGGAGAATCCCGCCCCTGTTGTCTGCAGTGGGTGTAAGTCAGACATGTTAACATGGTGCATACCCCCGTGCCCAAATAGGTCCAATGGACTAAAAGGTGGCCCTGGTTTGCACTGTGGACCCTGTCCCCGCATGTCTCCCCTCTCATTCCCCACCTCCACACCCCTGGCCCCGCCAGTGCCCAGCAACATCGGGGCCTCTAGCCTTGGTGCCCATCCCTGTTGCCAGGGATACTGTCGACTATACCAGTGGTACGCACCATGACAACCATCCAGCCAACCCTCTGTAGGGGCTACAGTGGCGTTGCCCTTGTCCTGCTGGCAGATGGAGGCTGGTTTGCTGGGGGAGGGGTGGTATTATGGAGGGTGGTGTACATGGGTGGTCTGGCGGATGTGGAGTAGAGTGGGGCCACTCATAAAGCCTGGATGCCTCGATCCTTTGGGGAATAGCCTGGCTCCATGGCCTGTCCCCTGGTCAAGCCCCCCCCCCCCCCCGGCTTTGGCAGGCCCACCCCTCCTCTCAGCCAGCCTGGCCAGTATCAGGACCAGCAGCCCACGGTCGCACCCTTGCTTGTCTCCTCTCCTTCCCTCATCAGCCACAGCACCTGTTCCCCGAATTTTAAAATGAACCTCACCTTCGGGAATTACCCCCGGTGGAGGATCACGGAGGCCCAGGAGAATACCGGGTCAGGCCCGCTAATGATATGTGAACGGCGTTTCCTGCATGTGCCAAGTGGAACTCATTGACGCCGTGGTCGAGGCCACGGAGAATTGTGATTTGGAGTGAACACGCCGCCTGCCACGACTTCAGCATCAGGACTGTTCTCCGCCCAGTTGCCTTTCCCAATTGTGGTGTTTGCCAACTAAGAATCCTGCCCACCATTTCTGAGACTCGCTTTTTTTTTTCAGACTTATTGAATGAATTGAATTTAAATTCCCCAGTCCCTGTTGCTTCAATTACATAGATAGATTGCAGAAGCTGGGCCTGTTCTCCTTGGAGAAGTGAAGGTTGAGAGGAAATTTGATAGAGGTGTTGAAAATCATGAGCCGCCTGGACAGAGTAGAGAGTGAGAAACCTTTCCCACTGGTGGAAGGTCTGAGAAACAGAGGCCACTGATTTGAGATAATTGGCAAAAAAAACGCAATGGTGACAAAGAAAACCCTTTTGCGCAGCAAGTGATTAAGGTCTCAGAATGTGTTACCTGACATTGTGGTGGAGGGAGATTCAATTGAGGCATTCAAAAAGGAATTCGATCATTATTTGAAAAGGAAAAACCTTCAGGGTCATGGGGAAAAGGCAGGTGAGTGGTACCACATGAATTGCTCCTGCAGAGGGCCAGCACAAACAAACCGGGCTGAATGGCCTCCTTCTGAGCTATAATCATTCTACGATTCATGGTTGGGATCTGAACAGATTATTATCCAGGCCTCTGAATTATTGGATAAGTGGCATAAACATTACCGTACCCAACCAAGTGTTGTTATTAACAAGTGAAGCACACATCAATCTGGAACATTTATGTTACACACAATTTAATTTTCTGAATTGGTTCCACTGCCTTAACAACGCTAAGATGATTGGAACAACTGCACAAAGGTTTGTCGCTGTCTACTGATTAATGTACTGGCACGTGTATCATACAGTCTTTCCATTGTACATGCATATACAATACACTGTACAAATCACTGAAGCGCTCCTTTCTGTTGCACAACCATGTGTGTAGCAAGCTATTACATATGGCCTTCATCCTTCCATTAAACGAATTAGGAGACATGAAAATGATGTTGAGTACAAGCACCATTTCTGAAAGTTATGATGCTAATTGCAGCAGTGTCCACAGCAACAAAATGGAGTCTCTTAATATTTAACATCATTCCTTAACATTCATGAGTTATAGAAGTTTATCTGGAGTTTTCCTATATTTGTACTACCTTTTTCTGAAGAACTTCAAATATTAAACTTGCCTTTTGTAGAATCTATTTGTGGCCTGTCACTCCACATTGGTGTCTTACAATACTCATGTAGAAATGATGAAACCACAGAGAATGACTGAGCAACACCTGCTTAAGCAGAAAATGCAAATATAACATCAAAAATATTGAAAGGCAGACTATGATTGCAATGCAGTAATCCCATTGAAAAGCCAAGTGACACCAAAAACACAAGAGCAAACACCAAGTCTCATTTGAACACAAAGGAGAGATCATAGCCCCAAAAAGTGACTCTATGTAAAATTATTGTTCGTACATTTAAACCAAAGAGTTTTAAGGATGTGGTTATTTTCTGCTTTTGTTCCTTTATTTTTGCTGACAATAGTTATCATATCTGCTGCTGATCAATGCATATGCTGCACGAATCATTCTGTGGTCTTGTAGCAGGGGTGATATAGCCAACATGTGATGCTCTCTTTCATGAAAGATTTGTGATAAAAACAGAGGGCAGTGCCAGGGCAGAACACTAATGGGACTCCCTTGTGGGGGATGCATATATGTGTGATTGGTGGGAGGGGAGAGAGGACATTGAGACATTGAGGGGGGCTGTGGAATCTGTCAGCAATGACTGTCGGGGAGGAGAGCCCCAAGACCTCCGAGATGCGGGATGGTTGCCGGTCGGCTGCAGGGTAGGTCAGGGCGCCCATTAAAGATGGCGCCCTGATCTGTTTGAAGCCGGTTCCCAGCTCTAAGACTTGCCAGAGTGACAGCTTTAACAACACCCACACACTTTTTTCTAAGAGGCTCAGGATTCCGTAAGAAATCTCGTTGACTTCATCAACGGTATTTACTCCGTTTTTCGCGCCGGGACCGCCACTTTGCCAATTTTTAGTAAGACTCTGTCCAAAGAGGAAGTTCAGGCAAAGGTTAGAGGACGAGGGTGAATAAATACCAAAGATGTCATGGCACAAGAGGCAAAGAGAGCAGTAATAGCAGTAGTAAAAAGACAAAGCATTTCATTCGGAGGGGATGTTAACATGACACCTTGGCTAGTGCACAGTCAATTCCATCCCTATTTGACTTGGAGTCACGGCACCCGACAACAAGAGGAGACCCGGAAAGGAACGTGAGAAAGGAATACCAGTGATGTAGAGTCCAAGGAGCAATCTCACCTCGTGGAAATACCTGTCAAGTGTGCAGTTGAAGATGCAGCCTGCTCTAGGATTGGGCTCATCAGCCACACAAGGACCCACAGAACCCATGACCAGTAACACAGAGATTCTTTGGTGGGTAATCAAACTCATTAGCGAGTGATCACCGAAAAAGAGTATCTTTGAAAAGTATCCCACTGGCCTCGCATCCCTGACTCACCATCCTGTCGTATCACTGCCTCCATCCCCAGGTCATTGGCATCCAGGGCCATTTTAAAGAGTTTGGAAAAATCAGGGGCACCCAATACTGGTTCGCTTACAAATATGGTCCTCAATTTCTCAAAAGCTGTTTGGCATTCTGCGGGCCATACCATTTTTGCTTGTTTCTTCAATACATTACTCAGAGGTACCGCGATGGTACAAATGTTAGGTACAAATGTTTTGTAGACCCCACACATACCTAGGAACCGCATAATCTTCCATTTTGTGTTCTGAACAGGGAAATCTAGTAACACGCTTACCTTAGCTGTTCTGGGTACCACGCATCGCTGTCCCACAATGTGCCCTAGGTAGGTCACTGCTGCTTTGACAAACTTGCTTTTGGCCAAATTGATGACAAAATCAGCGAACTGCAATTGTTTAAATAACTTCTCCAATTGTCCAACATGCTCCTTCCATATGTCACTGTAAAATACCACATAGTCAAAATAAACCACGCAGTTAGGCACCTGAGCTACTACTTGATGTAGGCTTCATTGAAATGTAGCTGCCGTGTTTTTAAATCCAAACAGTCTCACTTTACACTAATAAGACCCATTGGAGCCACAATGGCAGATATCTATTTAGCCCTGGGCATTAAAGGAACCTGCCAATACCCCTTTAACAAATCGATTTTCGAAAGGAATTCAGCCTATCGAGTCGAGCAATCTACACAGGCCTGTTCCCCCACCCCATCCCCGCAGCCTAACATATGCATCTTTGAACACTAAGGGGCAATCCACCGAACCTTCACATCTTTGGATGGTGTGGGAAAACTGGGGCACCGAAAGGAAACCCGTGCAGACACAGGGTGTGGTAATACCAGGTATTGCAGTACCTGAGAGGTGGATGACCATTGGCTAGACCTAGGAGTCTACCATTGGCTAATGTACATAGCTCCGCCCTAAGAGGCGGGGTATAAGAACCAATGCCATCCCAGCAGCCTTCACTTACGGTATCGAAGCTGCTGGGTACAGTTCTAGCTGATTAAAGCCTATTAGTTATGACTCACCTTGTCTCGAGAGTAATTGATTGTGCATCAATTTAATCAGCTATTACTTCTGAAAGGATGGATCTCCGCATCAAGCTGGAGAGCCTTCAGCTCAGCCCCCACGCAGACAACTCCGCTGCTATTTTCAAGCATTGGCTGGCGTGTTTTAAGGGCTACCTCGACACGGCCGACGACACCCCCACGGAAAGGCAGAAAATGCACCTTCTACGCTCGCGGGTCAGCCATGCGATCTACCTCTGATCGAAGAGGCGGCGAACTATGCTGCAGCTGTCGAGCTGCTAGAAGGACATTACATCTGTCCACTGAACCAGATCTACGCCCGTCACCTGCTGGCAACTAGAAGGCAGAGCCCAGAAGAAACACTGGAAGACTTCTATCGGGCACTACTAGTGCTGGGCCGAAACTGTGGCTGCCCAGCAGTTACGGGGAACGAGCACACGGAACTTTTAATTCGGGATGCTTTCATGGCATGTATTACTTCCCCCGACATCCGCCGAAGGCTCCTTGAAATGGACACACTGGACCTCACTGAAGCATGGGCCCTGGCAGGCTCCTTGGACGTTGCGTACAAAAACGCACTGGCTTTTGCTCCCGGACGCACGGCGCCCCCCTGGGCTGCGTGGCACCCCGTCGCGGCAGCCCCCCAGACTTTCCCGCTAACCCCGCAGGCCTGCACGGCAAGATGGCCCGCTCTCACCGCCGGCCAACGCTGCGTCTTCTGTGGCCAGGCGAATCATCCCCGCGCGCGCTGCCCGGCCTGCACCGCCACCTGCAAAGGGTGCGGCAAGAAAGGCCACTATGTCGCGGTCTGCCAGGCCCACGCCGTGGCAGCGGTCTCAAGCGACTATCGGCAGCCTTTCTTTCAGGTCCCGATCGTCTAAGGCCCACCGCCGTCCTTCTATCCCCAGGCAACTTGCGACCCACGGCCGTGGCCATTTTGCCCCCCGGCCACCACGCTGGATGGGTGGGCGCCGCCATTTTGTCCCTCGCTGCCACCATCTTCGGCATCCCTGGACTCCATGTGCGACCCGTGGCTGACGCCATCTTGGATGGGGCCTCAAGCCCCCAGCATAGCCCACACGCTGCCCGACCAGAACTCCCCCTTGCTGCAGCTGGCCTCCGTTACCCTGGACCAGAGTCGGCCCCGGAAGCTAGCGAAAGCCACCACAATGATCCCCATCAACGGCCACGTGACATCGTGCCTGATCGACTCCGGGAGCACGGAAAACTTTCTCCACCCCAACACGGTAAGGCGCTGTTCTCTTGTCACCCATCCCGTAAACCAACGGATTTCCCTGGCCTCCGGGTCATACGCAGTGGAGATAAAGGGGTTCTGCCTAGTGAACCTCACTGTCCAAGGCAGGGAATTCCGCAATTTCCGCCTGTACGTTCTGCCGCACCTCTGCGCAGTCACCCTTCTTGGGCTGGATTTACAGTGCCACCTAGAAAGCCTGACCTTTAAATTTGGCGGCCCTATACCCCCACTTACTGTCTGCGGCCTCGCGACCCTTAAGGTCGACCCGCCTTCCCTGTTTGCGAACCTCACTCCGGATTGCAAACCCGTCGCCACCAGGAGCAGACGGTACAGTGCCCAGGACCGGACCTTCATCAGGTCCGAGGTCCAAAGGCTGCTGAAGGAAGGGGTCATCGAAGCAAGCAACAGCCCCTAGAGGGCTCAAGTAGTGGTGGTGAAGACCGAGGAGAAACATAGGATGGTCATCGACTATAGCCAGACCATCAACAGGTTTACGCAGCTGGACACGTACCCTCTCCCCCGTATAGCCGACCTGGTAAACAGGATTGCGCAGTACAAGGTTTTCTCCACGGTGGATCTCACGTCTGCCTACCACCAGCTACCCCTGCGTCATGGTGACCGCCAGTACACTGCCTTCGAAGCAGATGGGCGGCTCTATCACTTTTTAAGGGTTCCCTTCAGTGTCACGAACGGTGTCTCGGTCTTCCAACATGAGATGGACCGAATGGTTGACCGGTACGGCTTATGCGCAACGTTCCCGTATCTTGATAACGTCACCATCTGCGGCCATGACCAGCAGGACCACGACACCAACCTCCGAAAATTTCTCCTTAATCTGACCTACAATAAGGATAAATGCGTGTTTAGCACCGACCGTCTAGTTATCCTAGGCTACGTAGTGCGAAATGGAGTCATAGGCCCCGACCCTGAACGCATGCGCCCCCTCATGGAGTTCCCCCTCCCTCACTGCCCCAAGGCCCTAAAGCGCTGCCTCGGCTTCTTTAGCTATTATGCACAATGGGTCCCTAATTACGCCGACAAGGCTCAACCCCTGATCCAGTCCACAACCATCCCCCTGTCGACGGAGGCCCGCCAGGCCTACTGCCGCTTCAAAGCGGACATCGCAAAAGCCACGATGCGCGCCATCGACGAGTCCCTCCCCTTCCAGGTCGAGAGCGATGTGTCTGACGTAGCTCTGGCGGCCACCCTCAACCAAGCGGGCAGGCCCGTGGCTTTCTTCTCCCGTACCCTCCACGCTTCCGAAATCCACCACTCCTCGGTCGAAAAAGAGGCCCAGGCCATAGTAGAAGCTGTGCGACACTGGAGGCATTACCTGGCCGGCAGGAGATTCACTCTCCTCACAGACCAACGGTCGGTGGCCTTCATGTTTGATAATGCACAGCGGGGCAAGACTAAGAACGACAAGATCTTGCGGTGGAGGATAGAACTCTCCACCTACAATTACGAGATCTTGTACCGTCCCGGGAAGCTGAACGAGCCTCCTGATGCCCTGTCCCGTGACACTTGTGCCACTGCGCAAGTGGACCATCTCCGAGCCCTCCACGATGATCTCTGCCACCCGGGGGTCACTCGTTTCTTTCATTTCATTAAGACCCGCAACCTGCCCTACTCCATCGAGGAGGTCAGGACAGTCACCAGGGACAGCCGAATCTGCGCGGAGTGCAAACCGCACTTCTACCGGCCAGAGAGAGCGCATCTGATAAAGGCTTCCCGTCCCTTTGAACGCCTCAGCATGGATTTCAAGGGCCCCCTCCCCTCCACCGACCGCAACATGTACTTCCTGAACGTGATTGACGAATACTCCCGGTTCCCATTCGCCATCCCCTGCCCGGACATGACCACGACCACCGTCATCAAGGCCCTCCAGGGTATTTTTTCACTGTTCGGTTTCCCCGCATACATTCACAGTGATAGCGGGTCCTCCTTTATGAGCGACGAACTGTGTCAATTCCTGCTCAGCAAAGGCATCGCCTACAGCAGGACGATCAGTT
Source organism: Scyliorhinus torazame (assembly GCF_047496885.1). Classification (NCBI taxonomy): domain Eukaryota; kingdom Metazoa; phylum Chordata; class Chondrichthyes; order Carcharhiniformes; family Scyliorhinidae; genus Scyliorhinus; species Scyliorhinus torazame. The sequence goes on along the minus strand of NC_092713.1, from coordinate 212,663,151 downwards.
ACAACCCCCGGGGAAACGGGCAGGTAGAAAGGGAGAACGGAATAGTTTGGAAGACCGTCCTGCTGGTCCTTCGGTCCAGGAATCTCCCAGTCTCCCGATGGCAAGAAGTCCTCCCAATGGCCCTTCACTCCATCCGGTCGCTGCTCTGTACTACCACAAACCAGACACCTCACGAACGTCTCCTTGTTTTCCCCAGGAAGTCCTCCTCCTGGACGTCGCTCCCAACCTGGCTAGCGATACCCGGACCCGTCCTGCTGCGGAAACATGTGAGGGCGCACAAGTCGGACGTTGGTCGAGAGGGTCCACCTGCTGCATGCCAACCACCAGTAAGCCTACCCCAGTAGCGTTCCCCGACGGCCACCAAGACACGGTCTCCCTTCGGGACCTGCCGCCCGCTGGAGCTCCACGCGCACCCGCACCATTGCCCCCACCCCCACCCTCCCCGCAGCACCTGACCGGAGGGTCAGTACCGCCGCCGCCCCTACCCAGTGCCGAATAGGCGCCCTTCCCCCCTGCCCACTTTTCGCCCCAACAGCGCCGCCTAGGGGTGACGAAGCTGCCTGGGAGGAAGACACCATGTTCCCGGAGCCGCAACCGCCGGGGCACCCACCAGGATCATCGCCGAAGCCCAGACGCTCCAAAAGGACGACCAGGCCAGCCGATCGTCTGATTGCTGCACCATAAACACTTCTTCTGTTACCCTCGACATCACGGTACGTCCATACCTGGTCCTACCATGCAAAAGGCGACAGGAACGCTGGCCATCACCCCGCCGGGTTCTTTTTAACAGGGGGTGAATGTGGTAATACCAGGTATTGCGGTACCTGAGAGGTGGATGACCATTGGCTAGACCTAGGAGTCTACCATTGGCTAACGTACATAGCTCTGCCCTGAGAGGCGGGGTATACGAACCAATGCCGTCCCAGCAGCCTTCACTTTCTGTATCGAAGCTGCTGGGTACAGTTCTAGCTGATTGAAGCCTATTAGTTATGACTCACCTTGTCTCGAGAGTAATTGATTGTGCATGAGAGGGCGAACGTGCAAACTCCACACAGACAGTCACCCAAGGTTGGGATCGAACCCGGTTCACTGATGCTGCGGATGCAGCCGTGCTAACCACTGTGCCACCATTTGAAATTTTGTACTGACATTGCTTTTGAGAGCTTTCTGAATTAATTTCTCATTTTCCACTAGCCTTTGTGTGAAGAAATGATTTCTGAAAATGAATTCCTGTATATTAAATAAAAGAACATCAGAGAGAGCAACTGGCCGCAACTTATAACTTACGAGAACCACGCTCGAACAACTCAGCCAACCAGCCCTTCAATGTTGATTATTGTAATTGGATCATCAAGAAAGGAAGCAAGAAAGAGCACAGAGGAGATGGAGGTGGATAGTATGGTTTCCCACATCAATATCCACACAATCTTCAATTCCACTTTCAACCGAGTATTAATAATAGGATATTAATAGCTTTGGAAAATGAGAACCAAGAGTGAGAAATAAACAAGTGGTAGTTTTATAAATTCTGCTCTTTTGCTGACAACAGTCAGGGGCCATACTCAACACACAATGGACTGGATTCTCCACCCCGCGATGCTGGAAATGCGAATTGTGATTGGGACACTGCCCCTCTCAGGGCAGGGGCCGCACCAGTAACACTATCAGCTAGCCCACTCCACAGGATCACAAGCTGAGCCCTGCCTGGCCACTGCACCCCTGCTCCCGTCCATCCTGCCCTCAGACAGGTTGTCACAACCTGTGTATTACACCCAGGACCCACATCACACTGCAGCTAAGTCCCCAGTAGACGCCCCCCCACCCCACTCACTCAACCCCATCTGTAGGATCTGCCTGCACAGAAGTCTCTTAAGCATGGAGGCGGGTTGTGGCACACCATGACACTGTCCAACACATAACCAGTTGTTACCCTACTGGAGGGATGGCACACGGTCCACTCAGTGAGGACACGACAGTGGACCCACCGTGGAGACAGAACCAGGGGTCGCAGAGCCTAACGGTGATATGGGTTGTGTCAGCCACCAGCGCTCCTGTCAACAAGGACGGGGGTTGAAGATCGAGGCTCCCTGGTGACAATCACTGATGGGGGCAGGGGTGAAGTGTGATAGGCAACATATCAGGGGGGGAGACAGCTAAGCGGTGGGGTTCAGTTGTGGGCGCTGCATGTGGAGGGTGGACTTGAAGTGCAACTCAGGGTTGCTATTTAGCCTGTTGGAATTGGATGGGCAAAGGAAAACTCATCTTGCTAACATCTCTTTTTCTTTCACCCCTGCAGAGAATAAACTTCGGAGTACAGCCAGGAATGTTTGCTATCTACCTGGCTGCAGCTGCCCTTGTGGAAGCACTGAGGCTGGAGGCACAGGCGCTGCTCAGGGAGGACCCTGCACAACAGGAGCCTGTCCCCAGAAGAGTAGGGGTCAGCTGGAGAGCCTGCCGTCCAACAGGTCAGCTGGGAAGTGCGAAGGTGGGACTGCATCAGGCACGTTTATGCTGTTGCCGCCTGTCCTTCCAAGATCTGCCAGACCGAGCGTGTCACCAAAAAAACAGGGAGACCATGCAACATCTGTGCCAGATGTTGGTGCACCTGGAACCGCGAGGGTATGGATGAGGACACCCGCTGCCGGTGGTCATCAAGGTGACAGCCACCATGAAGCTTCTTTGCATTGGGGTCTTTCCAGGTGCCAAGCGGCGACAAAGAACAGTGCAGCACAGGAACAGGCCATTCGGCCCACCAAGCTTGCGCCGATCATGATGCCTGTCAAAACTAACGTCTTCTGCACTCCCGGGGTCCGCATTACTCTACTCCCATCCTATTTATGTATTGTCAAGATGTCTCTTAAATGTCACTATTGTATCTGCTTCCACCATCTCCCCTGGCAGGGCATTCCAGGTATCACCACCCTCTGTGTAAAAACCTTGCCTCGCATATCTCCCCCCCAAAAAAAACGTTTGACCTTGCACTCTGTCCATGCCACTGGGAAAACTCAGACACGGGCACACAGATACACCTGGGCCATTACAGATGCCCTAAACACCTGGGCAGCGGACTACATAAACATCAATAGGGACGAAGCCCACCAGGATGCCCGGTCAGTGGGATTTACGGTCATCAGTGGCATGCCCCAGGTCCAAGGGGTGATGGATAGGACACATGTCCCCCTATGGGCACCGGTTCGTCAGGGGGTACCGTTCATGAACAGGAAGGGCTTCCACTTCCTAAACTTGCAGTTGGTGTGTGGCCACCAGCTGCACACCTGTACGCCCGATACCCGGGCTGTGCGCATGGCGGCTCCATCTTGGCATACTTGCCGGTCCCTTACACCTTCGAGACACTACCACTGGCGAGAGGTTGGCTCTTGGGTGATAAGGGTTATCCATTCAGGTCATGGCTAAAGACACCTGTCTGGGGCTCCAGACCAAAGCGCTATTACGATGCCCCTGCAGCAACCAGGAACGTCATTGAGCGGTGCATCAGCATCCTCAAGATGCGGTTCAGATTCCTGGACCATTCTGGTGGGGCTCTCCAAATAGCCCTCCGAGGGTCTCGCACAGTGTGGTGGTCTGCTGTATCCTTCACATCGTGAAGCAGAGGCGAGATATGCTGGAGGAGGAGGAGAAAGAACGGCAGGCCTCATCCGACGAGGAGAATGGGGGTGATAGCCAGCAGGACCAGGGCATTGGACCCGAGCAGGCACAGGAGGCCGCCCTACATGTGTGCCTGTGGTGCCGCACAAGGAACAACCTCATCACTTCCAGGTTCGCCAACTAGGGGGTCTGTCCACCGACAGCTCAGCCATCCTAACACACGCGTTCATCCTGGCCTATAGCCACTGACATCCACCTGTGTTCCTCCTCCCTTCACTCTAGCTCCCACGCAAGCTCACCAACCTCCCTTCGAGGGTCCTACCAGCATCACTACAGTGAGTGGGCCATGGATTGGCAATCTCAGCGGGTTTTGTCCACAGGATGGAGGATGATGACAACTCGCCGTAAGATGAGTTCTGATTCTCCTCAACATTTGACAAAGTCTGACTCCTGCCTTCGGGTTCACAGTCCAATATCAGCGCAGGTCATCCCTGAATGTGTGCTGGCCATTCCATCTCGCGAGTCTATACATCCTCTGGTAGGGGTGGAGTGTGGTTGGGGGGGGGAGGGAAGGATGGTAGGGTGTGGCATTGGGGATGGTGAGTGGTGTTGGGTCACTCACTGGTTATCCTGTCCTACAAGGCACCCTCACCCTACTGGCCCCATTCCCTGCCGCCTTTGAGGGTGGCCCCAAGTGGAACATCAGGTTGTCCTGGGGGCCCTGCTCCATGCCATCCTCCAGCACCCACACCACCAACCTCCCCCCCCCCCCCCCCCCCCGCCAACCACCCACCTGCACACCCTCTCCACCCAGCACAGCCCACCCCTTCTACCCTTTAGACAGAGGATTGAGCAGGTCGTAGTTTTGGTGCAAGTGTGTTTTATTATGTCTCTGTACATTATTGTGCCCTGACCCCTGTTGCTACTTTTGCTCTCAAGTCGCCAGGTATCTTTATGATACCGCCACGAGGTTCAAGTCCAAGTAATGATCAATAACTCAATACACCGATTAATAAGATTCAAATCAAAGCACATTTATTATACACAGTAATCGCTACTCATACACAAATTCTACATCTAAGCTACTTCTACAACTAACAGGCCTATACTTAACTTCGGACTGGCCCACCAGGTCAGGGGAACAAATGGACTTTCGTTCGGGTTCTGAGTCTGCGGGATTCGAAGTTGGTACGGATTAATAGCTAGGAGCGCCTATCTTGTAGCGAGCGTTGAATTAAGACTTACTTCTTTCGGCGGTCACTGCACCGGTCACGGTCAATGTTGGTTCGTGTTGCTGGGTGACCCGGGCAGGATGAAGAGGTGAAGAAAGCGATTTGAACTTGGGGCTTAACTCTTATAGTCCCCAGGGGCTTCCCGCCTTTCGGGGCGGACCCTGTACCTGGTCCTAAGACTTTGTCCCAATCGCTTGGTTCGATTTCTCCAATACTGGAGCGGTTCCCTGATCGATGGGCAGTCTTGAGGTGTTCGTTCACCTCCTTTGTGTTAGCTCCAGCTGGCGCCGGCGAGTCTGGCTTAGTTTTGAGTGTCCCAAATGTTGCTATTGTCCCCGGGGTTGCTCATTAGTATGTAGATGGCTGCTACATTGTTATGCTGATGGTCGCTGGTATCGATGTTGTCTGGCCTTTTGCAGAGTTAAATACACAGCAAACCTGCACCTGCTGGTTTCTGTCTATGTTGGCTGACTGTCCCATCAGCCTTTGCCGTTCGGCATTTTAAATCGGGAGTTGGCCAATTTAGGTGGCTACACTGCTAACTCTAAACTATGTGCTGCACCCGTCCCAACTCAACACGTGTTTAACTTCTTAAACTTACATGCTCCACCACTCCTTAGATGTGTTTCTCCAGACAATGCATCAGACATGGAAGCGGCCTGCTGCGTTACTCACCGTGTGACTTGTGGTGTCTTTGGCATCCGTCCTCTGGAGGGCCTGACCCTGGGTGGGCCCAACTGACTTTCAGGATCACATGTGACGAGGTGCCACCGTGTTCTGCCCACTGTCCATCAGATGCACCAGTGTCAGATGAGGGGGGATTCAGAAGCGCTGGGGTGTCCTTGAACCTCTCTTGTGAGAGGCACCAGCACAGGCCCCATAACTTCTTCCTCCCTTGTGGTGTTCGATGGGATGGAGGAGAGTCAGAAGCGCCACATTAGTGAACCAGATGGGTTTTCCGACAATCGGCAATGGTTTCATGGTCATTATTAGACTTTTTAATTCCAGATATTTTATTGAGTTTAAATTCCATCTCCTGCCTTGGTGGGATTCGAACCCGGGTCCCCATATCATTATCCTGGGTCTGTGGATTACTAGTCCAGCGACAATACCAGCATGCTACCACATTCCCTGAATTGCTCTGGAACTGGCGCCCCCGATGGGAACGCGGAACTCTGTCTCAGGATTAACTCTCGGGGTCAACACTCACTCTCTCAAGCAGTGAAATCTGCCCATTGTGTCAATGTTTCATGGTGTTAATTGTAAAAGATTAAGATTGTGCATTGGACTTAGCAACTAAGAAGAATAGTGAAAGGTTGGCAATTGTGACAAAATTAGTTTATGAAAAAATGACATCCAATGAATACAGTAAAATTACGACACAGGATCATACCCAGTCCACAAGCAGAAGAACCAAATATCTGTATATTTTTAAAAAACATTTATTACTCAAAATGCATGATTTGAGCCTCGATGCAATTAAAAATTATTTCATTAGAAAATAGTGACGGCAAATAAAACCTGTTAGCATTGATTCTGCGACTGTATTGTAAAGGAATGCTGGCTGATCTTAACTACCCTCTACACAATCGACATAGGCTGCTGCCATTATGACTGCTGCTTAAACACAAACTGACATAGTGAGCATGGACATGGCTGTATACACATGTGCACAGGGTAGGAGGTTAAACGTTTGAAATTTCTACAAGTTTATGTTGATGGAAAAGGTCCTTATTGTTAATTTTGCAGGATCATTTCGAAAAACAATCATGCATTCTACCAAGGTTATTGATCATGGTGTTCCTGTCATGAATTTTCAAAATTTCAGAAGAGCAATTTACTGAAGGTGCCCTCCAGACGCACCAGTCACGAACAAAGATTCCAGCTATTAACCTCCATGCAACTCATCAATATGAAAGATAGGACTTGTCCTTTCCCAACGTATCCCCACCATGGTCAGCACAGTTTGATACACTAATGAATTCAATGATTAAATATTTATAGAACCACTTGCAAGCTTCAATAACATTCATGAGCCAACATGAAAAGCTGTAGCAAAATTGTTTCAGAGAACGCCATAAAAGCTGAATCTTCCCAGCTTCCATTTCTTTTCTGGTTTCACTTATTAATGTTCATTAAAAATTTACTGAAAATAATCAATGCCAAATTAAGTGACGCAATTTATTCCATGAAAAAATAATTTTTACATATACTGTTGTTATTCCTTTTTGTACTGTTCTAATTTGAGTCGCTCACGATTTGTCAACCCTTAATTTGTTTTTTGTTCATACTCTCTTTTCTCTCTGCCTAATGGTCAATTTCTTTATTGGTCAGTTCGTCTCTCCCTTCCATTTTGTCTTTCGTGTCCAAGGTTCATTATGTAAAATCAAAAGGCTTTTCAGTTTTTCTGTTTTACAAATCATGGCCATCATATATACCAGTGCAATAACAGAATCGTGGACCTCCACTTCAAAAAGCAATCCATAGGAAGAAGCTTCTGAACTTGGAAGGGTTAAAATGATCAGTACAATGGGATCCACAGGCCTAGCTAACATCTACTGTTGATTCTGGCTGAGTGCAACATATTGATCTAAAGCAAAATTGTTCTATGTCTGCCAGCATTGACCTGTTGGAAAGTTTAGTCAACCAACCAGATAAGTACTGTTGATCCCACTGCCCACCCCCACCTCGCCCTTCTCCCAAACAACTAATGCAGTTTGAGCAATGAGCTGCTGACTGATGGAGGAAAATAAGCTCGCAGTTTCAGCCCCTGAGCTGAACGAAGTTAACTGATCTCAAGCTGAGCCTCAGGAATGCCAATCTAGATGGAGGAAAGCAGACTGGGATTCACCATCCCCAGTTGGCATCCTGCAATTCAGGCTAGAAATATGAATACTGAATGAGGCTCATATGTGATATCCTCCCCATGGAAAAGCAGCTTGTCAACAGTTATCATCTACATTAATACATGACCGATAACCACTTGGCACCAAGTCATCTCCCTGAATGAAAGGTAGAGTAGAAAGTGGCCAAGAAAATGGTTTAAAAGCTGATAATAACTGATGCGCTATCAATTACGACGAGACGAGAGTAGAATGTAATCGAGGCTTTATTACACAGAGATGTGTGGCCTCCTACAGCAGCTTACGAAATGGCTGCTGTTCGGAGAGCACACACATTTATACTCCGCCTCCTGGGCGGAGCCAGCAGGCAGGGATCTACCCCCGTACCTGTAGTATAAGGGCCCTACCGTAATATCACATTCACTATCACTATCACATTCACCCCCTGTTAAAAATGAGTCCAGCGGGTGGTGGAAAACTATATACATACAGATTGGTTTTAAAATTACAGAGAAGGTTACAAATTTAGATAATCGGGCGCCATGATCTGTCGTTGATGGCGACTCAGGCGGCGGCTTGGTCTTCGGTGACTCCGGGAGCGTGTCAAAATCCTTTTCATCCCCGGGTGGGAGCAAGGGGAGGACGGATTGTCCTGGAGCGGGATGTGCGGTGGGGTGCGCCGGGGGAGGGGAGGGTGGCGCCGGGGCGGGGGTGTGTGTGTGGGGACCCAGCTGGTGCCAGATCCCTGAGGGAGACTGTGTCTTGGCGGCCGTCGGGGTACACTACATAGGCGTACTGCGGGTTGGCATGGAGTAGCTGTGCTCTCTCAACCAACGGGTCCGCCTTGTGGAGCCGCACGTGCTTGCGGAGGAGAACGGGTCCTGGAGCTGCCAGCCACGTTGGGAGCGAAACCCCGGAGGTGGACTTCCTGGAGAAGGCAAAAAGACGTTCATGGGGGGTTTCGTTGGTCATGGTGCACAGGAGTGACCGAATGGAGTGAAGTGCGTCGGGGAGGACCTCCTGCCAGCGGGAGGCCAGGAGATTTCTGGACCGTAGGGCCAGCAGGACGGCCCTCCAGACCATCCCATTCCCCCGCTCCACCTGCCCGTTTCCCCTGGGGTTGTAGCTGGACGTCCTGCTCGAGGCAATGTTGAGCAGGTACTGGCGCAGCTCCTCGCTCATAAATGAGGATCCCCGGTCGCTGTGGACGTAGGCGGGGAAACCGAACCGAGTGACGATGGTGTTGAGGGCTTGGATGAAGGTAGCAGACGTCATACTGGGGCATGGGACGGCGAAGGGGAATCGGGAATACTCGTCGACCACATTAAGAAAGTATGTGTTGCGGTTGGTGGAGGGGAGGGGCCCTTTGAAGTCCACACTGAGGCGTTCAAAGCGGCGGGAGGCCTTCACCAGGCGTGCATGGTCTGGCCGGTAGAAGTGTGGTTTACACTCCGCGCAGACGCTGGTGATAGCCCTGACTTCCTCGATGGAGTAGGGCAGATTGCGGGCCTTCATGAAATGGTAAAAGTGGGCGACTCCCGGGTGACAGAGATCGTTTTGCAGGGTCCAGAGTCGGTCCACTTGTGCGCTGGCACATGTACCTCGGGACAGGGCATCGGGGGGCTCGTTGAGCTTACCAGGGTGATGCAAAATCTCGTAATTGTAGGTGGAGAGCCTGTTCCTCCACCTCAAGATTTTATCATTTTTGATCTTACCCCGCTGTGTGTTGTTTAACATGAAGGCAACCGGCCGTTGGTCTGTGAGGAGAGTGAATCTCCTGCCGGCCAGGTAATGCCTCCAATGTCGCCCAGCTTCAACGATCGCTTGGGCCTTCTTTTCGGCGGAGGAGTGCCGAATTTCGGAGGCATGGAGGGTGAGGGAAAAGAATGCCATGGGCCTGCCTGCCTCAAAGAGGGTGGCGGCCAGAGCGACGTCTGATGCATCGCTCTCGACCTGGAAGGGGAGTGTCTCGTCGACCGCGTGCATCGCGGCCTTGGCGATGTCGGCCTTGATATGGTTGAAGGCCTGGTGAGCCTCAGCCGTCAGTGGGAAAGCGGTGGATTGAATGAGTGGGCGGGCCTTGTCCGCATAGTTTGGGACCCACTGGGCGTAATACGAAAAGAACCCCAGGCATCGTTTGAGGGGCTTGGGGCAGTGGGGGAGGGGGAGTTCCATGAGGGGGCGCATGCGATCGGGCCCTAGAACTCCGTTCTGAACCACATAGCCGAGGATGGCTAATCGGTTCGTGCTGAACACACACTTCTCCTTGTTGTAAGTTAGGTTGAGGAGTGTGGCAGTGTGGAGAAATTTGGAAAGATTAGCGTCGTGGTCCTGCTGGTCGTGGCCGCAGATGGTGACGTTGTCCAGGTACGGGAAAGTGGCCCGAAGCCCGTACCGGTCAACCATTCAGTCCATCTCCCGTTGGTGACGCCGAAAGGGAACCCTAAGGAAATGGTAAAGGAGGCCGTCTGCTTCAAATGCAGTGTATGGGCAGTCCACCTTACGGATGGGGAGCTGGTGGTAGGCAGATTTCAGGTCCACTGTCGAGAAGACCCGGTACTGTGCAATCTGATTGACCATATCAGGTATGCGTGGGAGGGGGTACGCATTGAGCTGCGTGTACCGATTGATGGTCTGACTGTAGTCAACGACCATCCTGTTTTTCTCCCCGGTTTTCACCACTCCCACTTGGGCTCTCAAGGGGCTGTTGCTGGCCTCGATGATACCTTCCCACAGCAGCAGCTGGACCTCAGACCTGATGAAGGTCGTGTCCTGGGCGCTGTACCGTCTGCTCCTGGTGGCGACAGGTTTGCAATCCGGGGTGAGGTTCGCAAACAGGGAAGGCGGGTCGACCTTAAGGGTTGCGAGGCCGCAAACAGTAAGGGGTGGTAGGGGCCCACCAAATTTCAGGGTTAGGCTCTGGAGGTTGCACTGGAAGTCCAGGCCGAGTAGTAAGGCAGCGCAGGGGTTGGGGAGGACGTAGAGCCGGAAGCTGCTGAACTCTACGCCCTGGACGGTGAGGGTGGTGATGCAGTACCCCCGGATCGCCACGGAGTGGGATCCGGAGGCCAGGCAGATTCTTTGGTTAGCGGGGTGTACCGCGAGGGAGCAGCCCCTTACCGTATCGGGGTGGATGAAGATCTCAGTGCTCCCGGAGTCCAGAAGGCAGGATATCTCGTGCCCATCGACCTTCACCTTTGTCGAAGCGGTCACGAGGTTGTGCGGTCGAGATTGGTCGATCGTGACCAAGGCGAGACGCGGCTGATCGTCAGCGGTTGCAGTCGATGAGCGGCCCGTTGAGGTGCCCGACGAGCAGGGGTCCTGAGGCGGGAAAGATGGCAGCGCCCATGGGCCGCACGTGTCCTGGGGCAGGCAAGCTGGCAGTGCCCATTGATTCTGAGGCAAGCAAGGTGGCGGCGCCCACGGGACGCACGTGTTGTGAGTGGAGCAAGATGGCGGCACCCACGGGCCGCACGTGATCTGAGGAGAGGAAGATGGCGGCGCCTACTGGCCGGACGTGGGGGTTGCCGGGACAATAGCGGCGATTTAGCGGGCCTGGCACACTGCAGCGAAATGTCCCTCTTGCAACAAGCCTTGCAGAGCGCGCTCCGCGCCGGGCAGCGCTGCCGGGGGTGTTTTGTCTGTCAGCACAAGTAGCACTTGTGTCCCCCGGGGTTGGTTGGCTGCCGTGCGGTGCAGGCGTGGGGTTGGCTGAGGGTGGTCGCTGATGGGGTCCACGATGGGGTGGCCGCTGACAAAGTCCACGATGCACAGGGTGGGTAGGCCGTGCGGTCGGGGGCATAAGCCTGTACGTTGCGTGAGGCGACCGTGAGCGAGAGCGCTAGTTTCTTGGTTGCCACGAGGTCAAGCATGGCCCCTTCTAAGAGGCGCTGGCGGATGTAGTCAGACCCTATGCCCATAACGAACGCGTCTCTCATTAGCAGGTTCGAATGTTCAGAGGCCGAAACGGCCTGGCAATCACAGTCTCTCACCAGGGCGAGCAGGGCACGCCAGAAATCTTCCACGGACTCACCGGGAAGTTGGTGCCGCGTGGATAGGAGGTGCCTGGCGTAGATCTTGTTGGTCTGCTGAGCGGAATTCTCCTTCAGTAGCGCCATGGCCTCTGTGTAGATAGGCGCGTCCTGGATGAGGGGAAAAACTTTGGAGCTCAGCCGCGTGTACAGAATCTGGAGCTTCTGTGCTTCTGAGATTGAGTCTGGCACAGACCCGATGCATGCTTCAAAGCAAGCTAGCCAATGTTGGAAGTCCTTTTTTTTAAAATTTAGAGTACCCAATTCATTTTTTCCAAATAAGGGGGCAATTTAGGGTGTTCAATCCACCTACCCTGCACATCTTTGGGTTGTGAGGGCAAAACCCACGCAAGCACGAGGAGAATGTGCAAACTCCACACGGACAGTGACCCAGAGCCAGGATCGAACCTGGGACCTCGGCGCCGTGAGACTGCAGTGCTACCACTGCGCCACCGTGCTGCCCTGGATGTCCTTTTTGGCGTTGTCTGCTTGAGGATGCGGCTGCACGTGATCCGGCTTGATGCGGCGGTCTGTAGCCACCTAAATTGGCCAACTCCCGATTTAAAATGGCGAACGGCAAAGGCTGATGGGAACGTCAGCCAACATAGGCAGAAACCAGTAGCTGCAGGTTTGCTGTGTATTTACCTCTGCAAAGGCCAGACAACATTGATATCAGCGACCATCAGCATAACAAAGTAGCAGCCATCTGCATACTGATGAGCAATCCCCAGGAACAATAAGTAACATTTTGGACACACAAAGCAAAGCCAGGCTCCTCAGCGCCAGCAGGAGCCAACACAAAGGAGGTGAACGAGCACCTCAAGACCGCCCATCGATTAGGCAACTGCTCCAGTATTGGAGAAAATCAAACCAAGCGATTGGGACAAAGTCCAATCACTTGGGATCAGGTACAGTGTCCACCCCGGAAGGCGGAAAGCCCCTGGGGACTATAAGAGTTGAGCCCCAAGTTCAAATTGCTCGCTCTCTTCTCTCTTCACCTCTGCATCCTGCCCGGGTCACCCAGCAACACGAACCAACATTGACCATGAGCGGTGCAGTGACACCCGAACAACGTAAGTCTTAATTCAACGCTCGCTACGAGATAGGAGCTCCTAGCTACCAATCCATACCTACTTCGAATCCCGCAGACTCAGAACCCGAACAAAAGGCCATTTATTCCCCTGACCTGGTGGACCAGTCCGAAGTTAAGTATAGGCCTGTTAGTTGTAGAAGTAGCTCAGACGTAGAATTTGTGCATGAGTAGCGATTACTGTGTATAATAAATGTGCTTTGATTTAAATCTTACTAATCGGTGTATGGGGTTATTGATCATTACTCGGACTTGAACCTCGTGGCGATATCATAAAGCTACCTGGCGACTCGAGAACAAAGGTAATAAAACAGAGCAATTGAACCAAGGAGAAAATCAGCAACATTATTTGGCGACATCTGACGGGACCCGATCTAGAAGTGGAAAACCACTCCGGGAGAACCCAAGAATTTGAATTAGAGATCCAATTGGGAACAGAAAACCACAAGCGTTCAAGCAGTTCTGATCAATACTCACAATTCGGAAGTGTGTTATGCATGCGTAACGAACAGGGCGATAAGGTAAAACTGATAGATTTTTTGTTGCGACAAAACTGTCGGAAGTTTGTACTTCGGAAAGTAGCGAAAGCCGTACCCGTATTTACAGCACCGCCTTAATACCCCTGTCCCAAATTTGAAGAGCAGCCTTCGGATAGGAAAGATGGCAATGCAGGCAATGCAACGCCTCATGAACCCAGAGGAATTTGTGGTCGCAGTGACCAGCAGCAGTAGAGTGGGACAATGTCCCATTTGGGAGGAAGAGATCAGGAAATATCTCAAAGGGAAAGGATGGCCCCTTTGGAATGAACTCTGTGACAACGAGGAATCAGGTCCCGGGAGTATAGGACATACTTGGTGGGAGAACCTGAGCGAGATCCACAAAAAGTGCTTAGGGAAAGCTCGCAAGCCGATGGCAATCGTGTCCTGCTTGGCACAATTGCGAGGCACAGAGGAGGTTGTTAGGATGCTCCAGAAAGACGTAGAGGGCATACATCGAATGAGTAAGGTCGATGTAGGCGAGGTAGAAAAGGAGAATTTAGAAGTAAACATAAGAACATAAGAACTAGGAGCAGGAGTAGGCCATCTGGCCCCTCGAGCCTGCACCACCATTCAATGAGATCATGGCTGATCTTTTGTGGACTCAGCTCCACTTTCCGGCCAGAACACCATAACCCTTAATCCCTTTATTCTTCAAAAAACTATCTATCTTTATCTTAAAAACATTTAATGAAGGAGCTTCTACTGCTTCATTGGGCAAGGAATTCCATAGATTCACAACCCTTTGGGTGAAGAAGTTTCTCCTAAATCTACTTCCCCTTATTTTGAGGCTATGCCCCCTAGTTCTGCTTTCACCCGCCAGTGGAAACAACCTGCCCGCATCTATCCTGTCTATTCTCTTCATAATCTTATATGTTTCTATAAGATCCCCCCTCATCCTTCTAAATTCCAACGAGTACAGACCCAGTCTACTCAACCTCTCCTCATAATCCAACCCCTTCAGCTCTGGGATTCACCTAGTGAATCTCCTCTGCACATCCTCCAGTGCCAGTACGTCCTTTGTCAAGTAAGGAGACCAAAACTGAACACAATACTCCAGGTGTGGCCTCACTAACACCTTATACAATTACAGCAGAACCTTCCTAGTCTTAAACGCCATCCCTCTAGCAATGAAGGACAAAATTCCATTTGCCTTCTTAATCACCTGTTGCACCTGTAAACCGACTTTTTGCGACTCATGCACTAGCACACCCAGGTCTCTCTGCACAGCAGCATGTTTTAATATTTTATCATTTAAATAATAATCCCTTTTTCTGTTATTCCTACCAAAATGGATAACCTCACATTTGTCAACATTGTATTCCATCTGCCAGACCCTAGCCCACTCACTTAGCCTATCCAAATCCCTCTGCAGACTTCCAGTATCCTCTGCACTTTTTGCTTTACCACTTATCTTAGTGTCGTCTGCAAACTTGGACACATTGCCCTTGGCCCCCAACTCCAAATCATCTATGTAAATTGTGAACAGTTGTGGGCCCAACACTGATCCCTGAGGGACACCACTAGCTACTGATTGCCAACCAGAGAAACACCCATTAATCCCAACTCTTTGCTTTCTATTAATTAACCAATCCTCTATCCATGCTACTACTTTCACCTTAATGCCATGCATCTTTATCTTATGCAGCAACCTTTTGTGTGGCACCTTGTCAAAGGCTTTCTGGAAATCCAGATATACCACATCCATTGGCTCCCCGTTACCTACCGCACTGATAATGTCCTCAGAACATTCCACTAAATTAGTTAGGCATGACCTGCCCTTTATGAACCCATGCTGCGTCTGCCCAATGGGACAATTTCCATCCAGATGCCTCACTATTTCTGCCTTGATGATAGATTCCAGCATCTTCCCTACTATCCAAGTTAAGCTCACTGGCCTATAATTACTCGCTTTCTGCCTATCTCCTTTTTTAAACAGTGGTGTCACGTTTGCTAATTTCCAATCTGCCGGGACCATCCCAGAGTCTACTGAATTTTGGTAAATTATCACTAGTGCATTTGCAATTTCCCTAGCCATCTCTTTTAGCACTCTGGGATGCATTCCATCAGGTCCAGGAGACTTGTCTACCTTTAGCCCCATTAGCTTGCCCATCACTACCTCCTTGGTGATAAAAATCCTCTCAAGGTCCTCACCTGTCATAGCCTCATTTCCATCAGTCACTGGCATGTTATTTGTGCCTTCCACTGTGAAGACCGACCCAAAAAACCTGTTCAGTTCCTCAGCCATTTCCTCATCTCCCATTATTAAATCTCCCCTCTCATCCTCTAAAGGACCAATATTTACCTGAGCCACTCTTTTTTGTTTTATGTATTTGTAGAAACTTTTACTATCTGTTTTTATATTCTGAGCAAGTTTACTCTCATAATCTATCTTACTCTTCTTTATAGCTTTTTTAGTAGCTTTCTGTTGCCCCCTAAAGATTTCCCAGTCCTCTAGTCTCCCACTGATCTTTGCTACTTTGTATGTTTTTTCCTTCAATTTGATACTCTCCCTTATTTCCTTAGATATCCACGGTCGATTTTCCCTCTTTTTACCGTCCTTCCTTTTTGTTGGCATAAACCTTTGCTGAGCACTGTGAAAAATCACTTGGAAGGTCCTCCACTGTTCCTGAACTGTTTCACCATAAAGTCTTTGCTCCCAGTCGACCTTAGCTAGTTCTTCTCTCATCCCATTGTAATCTCCTTTGTTTAAGCACAAAACACTAGTGCTTGATTTTACCTTCTCACCCTCCATCTGTATTTTAAATTCCACCATATTGTGATCGCTCCTTCCGAGAGGATCCCTAACTATGAGATCCTGAATCAATCGTGTCTCATTACACAGGACCAGATCTAGGACCGCTTGTTCCCTTGTAGGTTCCATTACATACTGTTCTAGGAAACGATCGCGGATACATTCTATAAACTGCTCCTCAAAGCTGCCTTGACCGACCTGGTTAAACCAATCAAGAAGGAAATTGGCAACAAAAGATGGAGAGGTGGAGGATGCCAAAAGGGCACACCAGTCTTGTCTGGCGCACTTAAGCAGCTTCCAGTCCCAATATGAAAAGGCCTATCAGGACACGCAACGTGCAGTCCTGGTACGTGAAGAAACCGAAAAGTAGGTAGAAGTGTTGCAGAGACAGTGCAACGATCTAAAGGCAGCATTAAGAGCACTCCATGCTGCCACCACAGAACAAAGACAAAGCACCTTAGATCACGCAAAGTGCCGGAAGCAGATTGCAGAGCTGTAATCGCTGCTTTCAGTTCAGAAAGGCTTCCAGGAAACCTTTGGAGCGAAATTAGATCAGGAAGGCGGCCCTGATTGGGAAGAATTGAATGAAACAGCGCAGAGATATGTTCAGGGAACATGTGCGCCGGGAAAGCCCCAGAAGAGGAAAGCGCCCCAACCCCCCACAGAGCAGATAGTTCAGGCTCCAATGAACCCAGTCACCACCCACCGCACAGTCACATCAGACGATGCGGTATTTCTAAACTCCACCCGCTTAACAGTGACACAATTACGGGACGCGTGCGATAAGATCATACCGTTCCTCCCCACCTCAGACCCCCACCATTTCTTTGCCACCGTTAAGCATCAGGCGACCATGTACGGCCTGGATGAGTGAGAGCATGTAAAGCTCACCGTTTTAAGTTTAGACCCTTCAGTAGCAGCAGCCCTTCCCGACCCACAGAATGTAGGAGGAGGCACCCTTGCAGAAATGCATACCACGATCCTGGATGCAATCGGGTATACCCAGGGTGACCCCGTAGATGGCCTCAACAAATGCAGGCAAAAGAAAGCCGAGCACCCCACAGCGTTTGCTGGACGCCTGTGGATCCACTTTGCAGCAGTCTTTGGAGACGTAGACCGTGCCCATTTGTCCCCAGACAACATGGCCAAATGGACCCGCACCCTTGTCTCCCATGCCACAGAAACAGGACAGAAAGCTTGCGCGAGTTATGATCCCTCAGAGGAGGCCCATAACGAGAAATGGGTAGTGAAAAGATTGTCCCGCACTTTGGAGCAATCTATACAAAGCAAACCCGCAGTCAAGAAGCCCGAGGAAAAGCAGGCCGCCGCAGATATACAGGCACCAACACACCAGAACCCCGCATGGGTGAATGAAGGAAAGAACAGCCCTCACCCATGTCACAGGAGTGTTACAACTGCGGACAGTTGGGACACTTCGCAAGAGAGTGCAATGCCCCTAGAAAGCCACAGAGAGCCCAGCAGACGGGTACTCTGAGTAAAAAGACAGAGCCCATTCATAGCGTTAGCGCCCGTTCAGTTCAGACGGACCTGACCGGAACGGACTGACGGTGTACGGGCTCCCCCAGTTGGGTCTGCAACACCGTTTGGGATAATTCCGGACGACCAGTTGTTGCAGCGAAAATTCGGGGACAGCCCATCGAATTTCTCTGGGACACAGGAGGGTCCCGCACCACAATAAATTCCTCCACCCTGTTTCAAAAAGACACGTGGCCCACTACAGCCACCATCACCCTCAGCGGCTTTACAGGCCACACATCAGCCCCTGTACCCATTCAAATCGGTACCATTACCACCAAGCACCACGTAGTTTTAGTTGACCTGCCCCACACAGCAGAACACATTCTGGGAATCGACATCATGAATTCCCACAATCATTCATTTGATCCAGTCAACCAGTGTGTCTGAAAAACACTATGCTTGTTTCCACAGAACTCCAGAAGCTCCAGGACCTGAGAAGAGAAGAGAAAATAAGAGAAGAGAAGTGAAAGACGAACAGCCATGAGGACATCCTTCACATGGTCCATCATCGTGATAATGGACATTTGGTTGCGTGAACGCAAACCCCATGACCTCAAGCCCCCCAGCCGTTAATGATTCACTTCCCCACAGTACCCAGAGCCCAGTCACCAGCGACACCACACCATCTTGGTGTGCCAGGTTTATAACCTGGTACTCCCTGTCCTATGTAATAGAATCCTTACTGGTATTGGCGATACTCTGCTGCGTTGTGCAGACTATGCGTCTGAGAAAATGGAGAAGGCGAACCGACCGCGCTCGAACCCCGGTGTATAGGATCAGATTCCCTATTTTTGGATACGACCAGACCCCAGACCCCCGCGATCTATAATAAAGAGCATTCATTCGCGGTTTTATTGTAAATAAAGAAATGTTCATGAGCAATTGTACGATCCTGAGCTTGACTGCCAAGCCAGGAAAAATGTGTATAAAACTGCTATGATTTTGTTTGTATGGTTGAGGAAGTTAGAGTGATGAAATGTTTAAGTGAGTGTAGTGTATTAAGAATAGTTAGAGGTTCCCATTTTTTTTGTTTGTAATGCATGTCCCTGTTTGACATAGCGCCCCTTAGAATTGTCAGTTAAAAATTTTTTTGCATAGTTATGGTCAGTGTAGAGGCCATGAAAGAAGTGCCCCCCAGGTCAGGGAATGGAAAGCAACATAGTTATGTGATCCTTCACGCTTTGCATTAGGATCACAAGGAGGGATTGTAGCCACCTAAATTGGCCAACTCCCGATTTAAAATGGCGAACGGCAAAGGCTGATGGGAAAGTCAGCCAACGTAGACAGAAACCAGTAGCTGCAGGTTTGCTGTGTATTTACCTCTGCAAAGGCCAGACAACATCGCGACCATCAGCAGAACAAAGTAGCAGCCATCTGCATACTGATGAGCAATCCCCGGGAATAATAAGTAACATTTTGGATGCACAAAGCAAAGCCAGGCTCCTCGGCGCCAGCAGGAGCCAACACAAAGGAGGTGAACGAGCACCTCAAGACCACCAATCGATCAGGGAACCGCTCCTGTACTGGAGAAAATCGAACCAAGCGATTGGGACAAATCCAATCACTTGGGACCAGGTACATGGTCCGCCCCGAAAGGCAGGAAGCCCCTGGGGACTATAAGAGTTGACCCCCAAGTTCAAATCGCTCACTCTCTTCTCTCTTCACCTCTGCGTCCTGCCCGGGTCACCCAGCAACACGAACCAACATTGACCGTGACCGGTGCAGTGACTCCCGAACAACTTAAGTCTTAATTCAACGCTCGCTACGAGATAGGCGCTCCTAGCTACCAATCCGTACCAACTTCGAATCCCGCAGACTCAGAACCCGAACAAAAGGCCATTTGTTCCTCTGACCTGGTGGGCCAGTCCGAAGTTAAGTATAGGCCTGTTAGTTGTAGAAGTAGCTTAGGCGTAGAATTTGTGCATGAGTAGCAATTACTGTGTATAATAAATGTGCTTTGATTTAAACCTTACTAATCGGTGTATTGGGTTATTGATCTCATGGCGGTATCATAAAGATACCTGGCGACTCGAGAGCAAAGGTAATAAAACAGAGCAATTGAACCAAGGAGAAAATCAGTAACAGGTCCACCTCAGAAAAATCTCTGTGTAATAAATTGATGCACTATCAATTACGACGAGACGAGAGTAGAATGTAATCGAGGCTTTATTACACAGAGATGTGTGCCCTCCTACAGCAGCTTATGAAATGGCTGCTGTTTGGGGAGCACACACATTTATACTCCGTCTCCTGGGCGGAGCCAGCAGGCAGGGATCTACCCCCTTACCTGTAGTACAGGGGCCTTACCGTAATACCCATACATACAATATAATACAACAGTGGTGACTACCACATTAACTATCTGCCTTCAATGCATACACAAAGGAAAAATTATCGCGTCCAAATAGAAATACGAAGGTTTGCAACTGAAGTCATGGTTATTCGCACACTATGCCCGCACTGTTTATTCAGCTGTGCAAAGGCAATTTGACTTACTGTTTTATTTGCTTTCTTACCTAGTTTATGTAATGGATAAGGGCCTGTCACAGCAATGATATAGTAGCTACTGATTATTCATCAGGGCAAGTGTTCAGGCTCATAAGCAGCAGCATTTCTTTGGCTTGCTGTAGCAAGCGCGTGTGCATTTGGCAGCCATTCATTTTGCAAATATATAAGTAATGATTGTGCTGCATCAAACAAAGTAATGCTAGGATGATAAATATATATAAAATATACTGTTGACCAAATGAGCGAGTATTTGTTGTTACTATACCATATCTGGCATTTGCACTATGATAAGCTTATACTGCTTCTTCAAGTTACAGTTTACGTTCACAATTGATTGAGAATTTTATCTGTGAGAAAATTCTTGTCCCCAATATTAAATAGGATAGAGGATTCATACAAAAATAAAGTTATTTCAAAACGATTTGCCATTTCTTACTTCAGAGAGCGAATAAAGAGTGTGTGGTGATTTGTACTTTATCTGGTTAATGTCAGTTGAAGGTTAGTAAAATAAATTCAGGGTACTTCATGCATGTTCAAAATAATATTAGGAGGGAGGTATGCTTTATGGATGTGACAGAACTTGCCAACAGAGAAACTGTACAAGACTTAAAGCAGTTCATTGCTTGCCACTCATTGGTCAGGACTTAATGTGAACGACAGGTCTCTTGCCTACCAGTTGGAGAACTGATGGGGATCCTGCATCACTTTTCAATCCGGCACTTACCTAAGCAGCATTGTGTCTCCTGGCCAATTAAGCCCCAATAAGGTGGAAATTCTGCCCATGAGAGCTGCAGCCAATCAGAGTCCGGTAGCTCAAGAGCAGTGGCCACTGCAGGTACTATAGTGGGTACCTCAGAAAGAGGTGAGTAAGAGTGTGATGGTGGTCATGGGGAGGGGATTGCTGACATGGGGGAGGGGGTCAGAAGCTAAAGCAGGGGTTGGCTTCCTGCAGGGCCCCTCTTTCCGATGCTTAATCCATCGATTGAGCAGAGTGCCCATGAACGAGGAATCATTGGAAGGTCTGGCAAACCGGAGGCTTTAATTGGCCTCCGGGTGAGAAGGCCAGCCACAAGTCATCCTTTCCTGGACTGAACTGAAGGGAGACCACAAGGTGATAGGATTCCCACCCTGCACACAGTTGCTACTCCCCAACCCCCACAAACCTCACCCATGGAGGGCTATTAAATTCCACCCATTAGGCCTAAACTGTATGAAGTGACAAATAAAATGGAGATTTATATTGTCATTTCAGTTTGGGTTCTAGCAGCTGGGAACTATGCTGAAACTGCTCTATTGATCAGCCCCATACAGAAAATACTGTATACTGTTCGGGTGGCTGTAAGCTGAGGGCCCACACTGCCCCTCTCAGGGAATTGAAACAAAAACAACGTCAATGCCCAATTTCAGTGCGGGGTATTCCAAAGACCAACTTGCTACACTAAGGCTCTTCACCACAAAAATAGTGATCTCGAAAAGAGGTGGATATTGTGTCAGGAGCACCAGTCAAGCAAATTATTCTGTCTGGGATATTGCAAAGCATTCTGAATGTTCTCTCGATGACACTTCACTAGTACTTTCTTGGCACTGATGCACTTTGAGGCATCCTGAGATTGGCACGATATAATTTATTTCTCTGTTGTTACGGCTGCATGTATCCTGGCAAGTGGTGAATATTCAGTTGCACCCCTGGCTTCACCCTTGTCAGTGGCGGTAAGATTTGGAGTGGAGTGGTTCAGATAGACATGAACTGAGCACCAGGGAGCAGGTTATCAGGCATTTTTTCATATGGTACTGCTGAGACTTCTTTTCCAGTTGCAAAGCATTTGGGAGATTCGTCTGTTTACTTCTTGTAGCAAAATTATAAATGCATGCACACAGATTTACATTTTAGCTGCAAATAGTTGACAGAGAAAATCACTATTATTCCTCATGGTCTATTTACCCTTGCTCAGTTATGACCGCAAAGTCAATGTGTTCATTTAGTATCGGTGGATTGAACATGGGCCACTTCAAACTGTACCATTCATCATGAATGCCAGACAAAGCAATACAACTAGCTCAGAAATGACATCAGCATATTGCAAGCTCAATCAGAAAGTGACCCAATGCATCAATTGAGTTCCAGCTTTGACTTAGCAATTGAAGTATTGATCTCGGCAGTATTGTCCTGGAGCAATTGAAAAGGTCAGGCTTTGAATCAGGATCGAGTGTATATATCAATATTGTAAGAGCACCATTCTGATGGCTTAATGGTAAAGTGAAAAACAGAAGAAAACAAGATGAAAAGAGTAGGTTTAACAAACTTGTAAAACCTGTCATAAGAATGGCAGCAAAATTAAAGATAGAAACCAGTGTGATAATCAAATGCATCATGAGGTTGGAAGAAAACGGTGAGCATTATTGTCTCTCAGCACCAGGAACCTGGGTTCAATTCCAGGCCTGGGTGATTGTCTGTGTAGAGTTTGCACTTTCATCACGTGTCTGCGTGGGTTTCAACCGGGTGCTCCAGTTTCCTCTCACAGTCCAAAGATGTGCAGGTTAGGTGCATTGGCCACTCTAAATTTCCCCTTAGTGTCCAAAGATGTGTAGGTTAGGGTGGGTTATGGGGATAAGGTGGGGGAGTGGATCTAGTAGGGTGCACTTCCAGGGGTCAGTGCAGAATCAATGGGCCAAATGGCCTCCTTCTGCACTATAGGAAATATATGGGGCGGGATTATCCCTTTTGGGGACTAAGTCCCTACGCCCACCGGATTCTCCGTTTTCCAGAGGGCGATCAGGACCCCAGATCCCGCAGCTCTGGCTGCCGGAGGGGCCCTGCTGTCCAGACTGCATGGCCGCGCATGCGCATGGCGGCTGCAAGCGGGTCCACGTATGCGCGCTACGGGCCACTTCGGCACGGGCGGCGCCGACATAGCGGAGCCACACAGCTGGCCCGCGCGGAGTAAGGTAGATCCCCCGCAGATCGCGATGGCCCGCCGATCGGTGGCCTTGGATCGCGGGCCTGGCCACCGCTGAGGCCCCCGCCCTGGAGTCAGATACCCCCCACCAGGACCACGGCTGCGACTCCGAGCTCCCACCGGGTGGTACGAGATGTAAATCACGCCGGCGGGAGTCGGTCGGTCGACCACAGAGAATCGCCGCTGGGGCCCGTTCCAACGGCCCCGACAGGCACGACATCGACCACGCGCATGCGGCTGGTGTGTCCGCAGAGAATCGCGGAAGCGCCGTCACAACGGATCTCCGGTGTGAACGGCTATTCTCCGCCCCGCGCCAAGTGCGATTCCGCCGCGGAGGGTCGGAGAATCCCACGCAAGGTTCTATATAATTTTCACAATTCAGGAATTTATTTCAAAAAATCATATAAATGTGAAACCCAAAATTTTACTATGTGAATTATTTGTCTTCCAAAATTTGTTGAAAAGAGACACTTGTTGCAAGAACAAGGACAAATGCAAGAATTCTAAATTTCAAACGATGAAATCAATTCATACTCTAGGACAAAAGAATGCAGATTAGTTGCAACATTTGCGGGTCCATAGGCCACAGGCCGGAGGGTTCAAGGATTGGGGCGCCATTTTTAAATGGCAAACTGATTTCATCCATCACTAACGAGCTGAGCTCGTTCGTGTAGGAAATGAGTCAAAGTGCGGCCTCGGCGAGGCGTTCCTTCCCGAGGCCCGAAAAAGAAGCAGAGTCCAATTTGATCGCAGGATTGTTTTTGGCACTGCAAGCACCGAGAAACACACTAAACACGCCCAAAACGGGACTCTGTTTTTTTCCCAATAAATCAAGCCCATGATTCCACAATTGAGCAACACTTGCTAAACAATCCTGAGTGTGCTGGAAATAAATGTAATGTACTCAGTAAAATCAGTTGTGAATCTTTGAAATTCCATATCCCAGAGAGGTGTGGCTATTCTGTAATTGAGCATATTCAAGATGGAGATCGATATCATGGAATTAGGGGATAGAGGGATAGTGAGGGAATGTGAAGTTGAGGTAGGTCAGTGATAAGCTTATTGACAGGCCCCTTACAAAGCTCCTTACCAAGATTAATAGGCTTTGAATTGGCAGCAAGCATGCTTCCTGCTCCCTAACCCAACACCAGACCTTTGAAAATTAAAACTATCCTGGAAGCATCAGATCCTGAGACGACCTCAGTGACTGCGATTTTGGAATCCTACCCACACCGAATTTTGACCCCACAGCCCTTTGAAAACCTAGCCTGTATTGTCTACAAGACCTAAATTTCAAATTGTCATGGTGCACGGATGAATGAGGGTGATTTGGAGCCAGAAACAATCTTGCTAAATCGGTACAGAGCAGGATCCTTAGCTGGTAATTTTCCCATATGCAGCTAAGAGATATTGGGGCCCTCTATCTGGATTGTATGAAGTTTATTGTGACACTTCTTACCAAGTGTTATTATATTCTATCGGTCTAGTGAGCTCAGTGGCTAGCATGTAGTTCAGAGTAGCATCCAATGTGTTGGGTTGATTCCCATTCCAGCTGTGGTAGACATGGGACCTGCCTCCCCGCCCTGTCCCTGAGAATAAAAAGCAATGGCAAACCATCACTGACAAACTGCCAAGAAGCATGGCTCAGGATGAAGCACCATCAGATAATGAGACACAATCCTGCCTTCAAGCAAAACGTTTCTACAGAAATCCTTTGTCCAAGTCTGTGTCCCTATCCCAGGATTTTAAATTAAATCCATAAGGATAGGGATGAGGGCCCACTATTATGAGACACCTAAATAATGTTCAGGAACGTGTCAGTCCCAAACAGATTATAGAAGAATCCTAATTCAGATTAGCTCCTAATTTGACAGGTTAAATTCAGAAAGATAAGGTATTTAGTCAACATCTTTTCCCAAAGGTAGGGGAGTCTAAAACTAGAGAGCATAAGGTTAAGGTGAGAGGGAGAGATACAAAATTGTCCAGGGGGGCAATTATTTCACACTCGAAACTGGGTGGCACGGACAAGTGGGCCGAAGAGGCTGTTTCCACGCTGTAACCTATATGACTCTATGAGAACATTGACTGAAGAAATGAAATGAAAATATTATCCACTGTAATGTGCCCACTCCATATTAACTGTGAAAATAAGTTACGAGAAATCCACAGTTACTAAATTATACCCAGGGTTAGAGCTATCATTAGTCGAAACAGTCAAATGTTAACAAATAGCTTTTATTTTGTGGGGTTTAGTTAATTTCTTTCTCAAAGCAGGTATATACCTTCAAAATCAATGTAATTTTGGTATTCATGCATTCTTTTTTAATGTTGCAGTTCACTGGAATAAATGCCCGCACCGGAATATACAGTAATTCTAGCCAATACAGTTATATCCACAGGGATACCTACTGTGAAATTGTTTTCCACTTTGGGAACTTCATTTAACATCTACCCAGAAAATTGAAACGACTGTCGGATGGAAGGTAACTGTTGCATTGAGTAGCTGCAATGCGCTGTACTGATGTGTTAAATTCATACATATTCTTTTTGCTTCAGATCACATTCTGACATGGTTCTATTGAGTAACTCCTCAGATGTTTTTTCAATCAAACGAACAGTCCCTTCAAATAAAAATTTAAAATACTACAGTTCCAGGAAATCTAAAGCAAAAATGGAAAATACTGGTGAGGTCTTTCAGTATTTGCTGTTTTTGTTTCAGTTACTTCAGGTGGATCAGCTGAAGAACATGATATTTTACAAGAATTATAATAGTGATAATAAAATAGAGATGATGTGGAGATGTCGGCGTTGGACTGGGGTGAGCACAGTAAGAAGTCTTACAACACCAGGTTGAAGTCCAACAGGTTTGTTTCGATGTCACTAGCTTTCGGAGCGCTGCTCCTTCCTCAGGTGAAAATAGCAATAAGTAGCTTTTATATACTATAATAATCAAACGCAGGAACTGGCATTTGCGATGTATATCATGACTAATATCTTTATGCTAATCTATCCAATTTTGATTGCAGATTATCCTATTGGAGAAATAAACTTCTTGCTCTTATGTTATTGGTTTTCAGCTATTCACAACCCATATGGGATGAATCAGTTTCTTTCTATTCGCTGGGTGGTGGGGTTCAACATGGAACCTAGCTCTCGCTATTCACTCCCTGTATGAAAAGTCTTGAAACTACTCAATAGTGTTCAATATTTACATAATGCTAGGACTAGGAAATGTAAGCACAAATTGTAGATTAGCTCAGAATCACATCTGATAGAATGTCCAGGAGATCATCTTGTTGTATTCTTGGTCAACACAAAATAGATCCACTTCATGGAGCTGTCATTGAGATCATGAAAACAATATTACAAAGGCATAAATATGGATCTATCTATCAATGAAGGAAGTTTAAACAATTGCTCATTATATCAAAATTATGCCATATGTGACAGTCTATGAGATAGAGGTTCGTGGAGTCATAAGAACTCCAAAATCATTTAGAAATCGTGGCTACCATTCATGGTGTCCCCAATTTTTTCAGGTGCAGAATTAGGGTGCAGGTGGTAAAGCTACACTCTGTCCTCCTGACATGGCCTACTCCCTTGATCTACCCCCTTGTGGGGGTAGGAACATCCTAGCAACTCCCCCCTTCCCCCACCCCCAGAGATTTATGTGGAGTCAGGGCATCTTCTCCATGATTTATGGTTCACAGCCCCTCAGAGAAGTCGTGAACTATAGTCTGGATATGGAAACTAGTTGAAATGTAATGTCAAAAGATCTTACCCATGCCCGCTGCCCCCTCCATGACAGCTCATGACGCTTCCCCATCTATTCACCCAGTAAACACCCTATAAACACTCTGTACGGAACAAATGAATCTTAGAGTAATAACAGCATTAAAACACACTCATTCTTAATTTTCTTTTTAAAAAACTGTTGCTAAAACCACACAAAGATGTCAATCAACCAGACCTTCAAAGTGTCAACCACAGAAGCTATGAACATTTGACACCTTTTT